>NC_083833.1:5720913-5803413 GCF_015708825.2 Lethenteron reissneri | reverse complement strand
GCGGGAATCGAATCCGGGGCGTCGGGGGTTCGCAGCAGCAAGCTCAAATAAAACAAAGAATGCACACCTGTACATGTGTACACGTACAACGCACACGCGTACACGCACAACGCACACGCGCACACAAAACAAAGATCCCCCGTGTAGCCTTAACAGACTGTAGGGGCAAGTGCTGTTAGCGAGCACCTATGAAGGCCAGAACGGTACACGAGGGGGTGGGTGGCCAGCATCACACCCGACCGCCTTTGTCTCTCCAGTGGCGATGTTTACACACCGCACCAGGTACTCATTTAAGGCTGAGTCGACCTAGGGGAGGCCTAGGACCGGTTCAGATAATCGTCACTGGTGTTAGCCGTGAGCGGGAATCGAACTCGGGTCGCCAGGTTCATAGCGCACACGCACACACGCACACACGCACACGCACACACGCACAAGCGTACACGCACAACACGCCTGCACACCAATTGTGCGTGCGTTTACTACACGCGGTGGCGCAGCGTGTGGCTCGCTGCGCCGCCAACCCGGCAAGCCGAGTTCAATTCCCGCTCGTGGCCAATAACGGCGACGAATCAGTTTAACACGGCGACGAATGTCTGAGCTGCTTCGGTGACCCTCCTCGGTCGACCCAGCCTCAAATGGGTGCTTGGTGTGATGTGTTAAATGGGTCATAGGTGCGATGTGTTAAAAAGAGCTGTACGTTATTATATTCATGTCATTATTTATTATTTTACCCAGGAAAGTCGCACCGAGTCTCAAGGGTCCTGCCAATGTTTTGCACCAGATGGCGATGTTGTTGCTGTTGCTGCTGCTACTGCATAATTCCAATCGAGTAATCTGCAGGTAACTTTTCAGATGTACGTGCCAACGCCAGTTACATTGTACATTCGTTTTTACAACTACTACAACGCAGACAGCCGGACACGTGGCACCGCACGGCGATGCCCGCCCGTGCCCACGATCGGTCACGTTCAGGGACAAACCAGTTGTGCAGTCATCTTCTTGGTTCTTTTGGTAAAGTCACGTAGAAGAGAAATAATAAAATTATAAAAATAAAACATAATAAAATACAAAAAAAATTCAGTAGTGCGGTGTCCACCCACGCACAGATCAGCTGATGACTATGCATTAGCCCATTAGTTTTGTGGGATGTCACTTAATCCCTGCTTCGAATTGGATGCAGGCCACCGTTAACAATGAACCCCCGCTTTGCTCCCCCCCCCAGTTACTTATTAAAAAAAAGGTACCCGAGATGTGGTGCTGCCCCCCCCCCCGTAATATCCTTCAGCAGGCTGTTGGGCCAAGGGGCTGTTGCGAACGCCCCTTGAGGCCTGTACGGCGCGCGAGGCTGGTGGCGGTGGTCGCAGCCTTTCCCTGCGTTCAGTTTGTGGCAGTCCTCGCTTGGAGCGTCGCCAGCCAATTGCGGCGAGCGCAATTTGCCGCGGGAGTTTGGGCGTCAACTCGGCCGTAAACGAGTGCCCGGTGCGATGTGCGTACATCATCCAATAATGGTGAATTGTGCGGTAACCAATTCAAACCGATTTAGTTATCAGATACTTCACTTTTTTGGGGTTTTTGCTTTGTCGTCTTTCCCCCACACCTCCCGATTATCACGGCTGGCAAAGTACGGTGCAAAAAAAGTTCAACATACATCTATACGTCTCCCGAGCGCGATGCTTTACACGCCGCACCAGGTGCTCATTTGAGGCTGAGTCGACCCGACGGAGGACCCAGGACCGGTTTCAGGTGTTGGCGAGCGACGTTGGCGGTGACCGGGAATCGAACTCGGGGACCCGCCGGGATTCATAGGGGGGGCGGTGGCGCACCGGTTAGAGTACTGCGCTCCCTCCTCCCCCCCCCAACACGCTATACACAACAGCAGAGGGGCTTCTCAGACAGATTTCACAACACACGTAAATAACCACATCGATATGCTGCAATGCAATGGCGGATGATGGAGCGTCTTTGTGCGGTCGCGTCTCTCACGGTTCTGTGCAAATAGCGGGGGGGGGGGGGGGCGATTGAATGGAGGGTGGGGTGTGGAAGGGATTTTTCTGGATTTTTGTTTCAGATCAGAAGGGATTGTCGAGTGAAATGCTACACAGGGCCTGAAGGAGACACGACGACACATCGGCGGCGAGTGGCATTCGAATCGAACTTGGTGAACGTTTCGTTCGTAAACACGGCCTTAATATACACGTGTAAAAGGGAGATTTGTGAATATGTGTGTGTCTGTTCGAAACGTTTAGCATACTTCCCAACATGCAACAGACTTGAAATTTGGCATGTGGGTAGCTTGCAGACTGTACACAACGCAAAAAGAATAAAAATAGACTTTTGTATTTTTTTTTGGGGGGGGGGGGGCGCAATAATGGATATATTGTGAGCGGTGACGTCACATCTGTGAAAATTTTTTAAAAGTAAACTTATAGCTTAGTTTCACACACAAACAATCACTCTCACAACGGAAGGTGAACAGATAAGTAACGTGCTCGCATAGGCGGGCAGTAAACGCACGAGTGAATGACGCAGTTTGGTTTCACACACACACACAGAGTCTCGTACAGCAAGGTGAATAGATGCACACACGTGGGTAGTCCACGTACGAGCGGATGAGGGTAAAGCGAGCCGCAAAGGCCCCTGGGAAGGGGAGGCGGGGGCAGCGATCGCACTCTGGGAGGACGCTTACCAAAGTCGAGCGGGGGGAGGGTATCCGAAACGCGATGGGGATATACACACACACACACACGGAATGCGACGACATCGGAGGGAACGCACACGGGGCATGATCAGGCTGGGGGGAGAAGGGGACACGCGGCACCGGAGCTAAGCCCGACCCGATCTCTCCTCTCTCTCTCTAAACGCCTGGGAGCTGTGGACAGCGCCTCGCTCTCGGGAAACGCTCGCTCCCGGCCTAAACCGCGGATCAATCGCTTTGTTGTGCGTTGGGGGGGGGGGGGGGGGGGCGGTGGGGGCGCGATGGGGGGGGTGGGTTTGCTTATTTATTTATTTTCTCCAGGGCCACCGCAATTCGTCCCAGGTTACAAAATCTGTCAAAGCAGAACAAATTCGCTGCAGGGTGGGGGGCGGGCGGGGGGGGGGGCGGGCGGGGGGGCTTTCTCGATCCGCACGGCGGTGCGTGACGCTTCGTTCCGAAGGGAGCTTTGCGGAGGAGAAATGCAACTACTCCTCCTCTGTGCAGGGGCTCCGGGGGGGGGGGGCGGGTAGCGGTGGCGTAGAGAGGAATTTAATAAATAAACAACCTCCCCCGGACCATCCTTGCAAAAACCAATGTGCCGCTTGGCTTCACCGCTGTGGGGACTGGCGGGGGTTGATGCATCCTGCCAAGGAGCGGCTCCATCCGCAGCGGCTTTCTGGATCCACTGCGCGCCGGGGACGGGCAACACAATTTGAAGCCTTTCTGGTCAACTGGTTACCCAATCCTGCCCCCCCCCCCCCACACACTCCTATCACGGGCGCCTTCCTGCCTTTGATTAATAAGGGGAGTGGGGGGCTCGGCTGTAGGGCGAGCGGCTCGCGATCGAAATGTCGCGGAGTTCAAATTCTGGTCGGGGTGTCGACTTGGCAACGTCGTTCCTGCGTTGTTGTTTTTTTAAGGGAATTTGATTGCTGCTTAGAAAGGTTTCCCCGCGGTGAGCCACTCCGTCGAGCCGTCGTCTGTGACAGCCAGGCCGCTTCTGAAAAGAGCCACACTGCTCAGTGGGGGCCTTACACCTGATGAAATGAAAAAAAAAACTGTTGAGTTAATTTTTGGTTTTATAAATAGCACTTTTGCGGGGAAGTCACCAGCGGTTGCCTTCGCACCCCCCCCCCCCCCAGCCATAGGAATGTGGAATTTCCACCACTGGCTCTGTGCTATAAGCGGGTGATGGCCACAGACGGACATCGCTCCGACTACGTCCGTCGCTCCAAGTCCCTCTGATTCCTCGTGCCCGTCGCTCAATTGGGAGACCGGCTAAGTCATCATCATCATCGTCGTCGTCGTCAAAGTCATCGCCAGAGGCCATCATCTATCCGCTGCTGGATGAAGGCCTCCCCCCAAGCTGTTTCGTGGGCGGTGAGGTGCGGCAATCCACCGCAAGCTTCGCGCGCATTTTATTCTGAAAACAATTGAAAGATGCCGCTGCAATTGTTGGGCAGGCAGGAACAATTTCAGTTGTAAAATCTGTACGATTTTATTCATATATGCATGGCCTCGGGGTGCTTTTTTCATTGTTCCACCCAACTCCAATAATTCCAGCCGTAATATTGGCCCAACTTTGTTCAGAAACCGACAAACGCTAACAAATCCACGCGCCAAAAAATGACCTCCGGAAGGTCACGCCAAAGAACTACTGCCGAGTTCTCTTCAATCGCCTCCTATCCACACATGGCACTGGGAAGCGGTGGGGTTGTCGTACGGCACACGTTTAAAATATTTCACAAATATTTTAAACGTGCGGAATTTCATTGTTGGGGTTTCTGGTGTTGCCGTGTGCAAGTCATTGGTGATCAGACTAAGGCCATTAACTCACTGCGCCTGAGGACCATCTTATCGCCTGAACAGCGCTGTTGGCGAGCACCTATGAAGGACGGAACGGTACACGAGGGGGTGGGTGGCCAGCACCACACCCGGCGGCCTGTGTCTCTCCAGTGGCGATGTCTTTGACCTCGGGGAGGCCCAGGATCGAGTCCGACAATCGCCACCGATGTTGGCCGTGAGCGGGAATCCAACTCGGATCGCCAGGTTTGTAGCGCAATGCGCAAACCGCTACACTGCCGCTCTTCACAACATGTTATTTCCTCCCTGAAACCCACACACGCAGCCATAGTTTGCGTGTGTGTGTGTGCGTTCAAACTCGCACTCGTCGTTTTGCACTCGCGTTTAATCAAAACACACATCGAGTGTTTTGATTCCAATTTCAGAAGCAAATGCAATTCCCAGCGGGAGTGTGGCTTTGGGCAGAGTTGTAGATTTCACGGGGGAAGGCGGTGAGCAAAAAAAGGCGGTACCACATATGAGGCTTGACAAGTCCAGTGAAATTGCCGCTGAAACTCACTGCGCATCGGCCATACGCTTCAAAGCAAAGATGCTGACGCTATAATCCCATTAGAATCACAATCGAATCCCATTCTATTGCAAGTGTCTGCCGTGGCAGAAAGCCTTTTAAAATCGCCGCTCGATTGAACGGCGAAGAACCCCTTTCCGAGTAGCATGCAAGTTGCAGGGCGGGCGTGTGCCGTTCACCGCCGCCGATTCTCAGAACGCGCGAGCTGTTGCCGTTAATTTCATTGAGAGGTGCAGCAGCGCCGCTGGTTTTAAAGACATTGTACTCACTGCAGAGAACTGTAGCGACACGACCGCAACACTCTACGACAGCTGGTGCCAAACTGTGGCACACGCCCTCCTGCGGGGTCCTTTAACTTCCGATTCCATTCCGATGACGTACACACGTACGTACGTACAACTGTGTACGTCATCGGAATGGGAAAGTGTTAATACCACCGGCCGTATTAACCGGGGCGGACGAACCACAAAAACTCTGCACCAAGCGGCGATTGGCGGGGACCGCTGGGACACGTCGATGCCCCCCCGAGTCACACGGACACCGGAGCGTTCACGTGTGTTCTCCAGCTGAGCTCGAAGGCCAACACACGGCTGGGCGCGCGAGCCGGCAGCGCGGAGGTCTTCCCGCTCCGACACATTGGGGCACGGCACGCGAAGGGCAGCCGATAGACGTACGGCGGTCACAAACCACTTTGCCCGGCGTCAGCTGGAAATTTAGATGGATGGATATTTTGTGGCAGGGATATTTGTGGTTCTGGCATTTCTATATATATTTTTTTTACACTCAGCCCCGTGGCATTGCACATCGATGGACACGGGGAGCACGCGGCGCTGGCAGATGATGTGAAAAAGCGCATCCTTCACGTGCGATTTGCATAGCCGAAGCGGGCGCGCGCGTTCCACACCTTCGCCTGCAATTTCACGAGTCGGGCCAACTCTGTCAGGCCGCATTTCCTTTACGAATTGCGGCGGCTTCAACAGCAATGAAGAAATAAATATTTCTCAGAAACGAAACCCCGGTATGTAAATGTAAAAAAAAAAAATTAAGGGATAGTGTTTTGCCCGGAGAAAAAGTCGGAATGACGACCGCAGTCGGCTTGTTTTCTCCTTCGTTCGAATGAAGAAAAAAATAAACTACGCAAGCGGTGAAGCATCGTAATTTTGAAGCGTCGTTTGTAATTGTTGTTAATAGCGCTGGCACATTTTTGGTACGGCGTTTTGAGATTCGTTCACAATCCAAAATGTTTACGTATTAATGGTGTAACAAAAAATGTGAAATAGATTACGGCCCTTTGTCAATCCACTGCTGGATGAAGGCCTCTCCAAAGCCATGTTGGTCATGTTTTTTTTTTTACAATGACTCTAAAACAATTTTTATTTTACCAGGTAAGAGATATACAGCTCTTTTTCAGAAGCGAAATGGCCACAAATGATAGCTCAACGAAAAAAAAAAACGTATGTTCCTAAATGCAGAGGGAAAAACCAGTGGATCTGGAGAAAAAATCCAAATATACAGCAGGTGTCAGGGTCGGGATCGAACCCACGACATTCTGCATACCAGGTGAGGGAATTCACATCTCGACAACGGGTTTGATCATTGTTTAGTAAAGACCGGTTCAAATATTATTCACTACCGTTGAGAGTTATGACTGATCAGCACTCCATTCCAATGATACAATCATCGTCAATGCAGCATTAATAATTTTAAATGTTGTGTACTCACTCTTCAAACACACCGGTGGGCTGAAGAAGTAACTAATTGGCCTTTTGTTAACGTGGCACTTTTTTTACTGATTGGCCGTGTTGGGTGGTGGAGGGTTGCGACACATACGTACGCAATCTAACCCAAAAGCCTTTATTTATATAATTATATTGGTCGAGAAAGCCTACGTGTAAAACTAGAAAAACAGTTCATGGTTTTTCAGCGCACTTCGTGTCAACGCTTCAACCCGTTACTCCACTTTACGCGATGCTTACAACGTAGTCGTCTTGTACGGGGGGGAGGGGTGGTGGTGGTGAAGCTAAACTTCCGCTGCATTCAGGCCACGTTAGAATAACTTCTAAAGAAGTGAGGATGTTGGCGACTGGGTATTTATTTTTTCCTTATGATGACTTTTTAATGGGTGTAATATAACTGTAGTGACATACAATTGGTCACTAAGTAGCATAGCGCTGGCTGCTGGCAGGAAAGGGGATCTTCAGCTTGTAACAGCCTTAACTGACAGCAGGCCACGTGATAGACCAGAGGGGGATTTAGGGGAAAGGTTACGGAAGGGACACGTCAAGAACCCGCTGGAAGGTTCCAGAAGGGGGAAGTGGCCGGGGGCGGAGCCAGGCCACGCCGGCAGTAAAAGAAGGGCCCTGGGAGGGGACGTCGGGGCTGTCGTTTGGAGTGGAATCCCCGTTGTCGTCGTTGCTGCTGAAGATCGTCGCCATCGTCGCTGTCGTCTCGTGCCATCGTCGCTGTTGTCATCACTTGATAACTGCGCTGCTAGACGTAGTTGTCTGTCTCAGTTCAGCGCCGTCAGTGTCAGACGGCTAGCGTTGTGTGTTGGCTAGCAACCAGGGTAGAGTTGCGTATGAGCGAGTGACAGAGAGCGTGTAACAGTGTAGAGTGTGTCTTGTATAAAGTGTACAAAGTGTGCTCGGCGGTTAATTAAATAATTGCCTGCCAAGAAGTTACATCTCCAAGTCAGTCACAACATAACAATGGATTAAAAAAACACAAGGGCAATGGCACAACAGGAGGGAATAAAATGTAATAAAGTTAACAACAAAGGAGCAAAACATTGCAGGAAAGATATTTCGACGCTAATGCGCGCGACAATGAGTTGTTGTCGGCGACGAGATTGGGTTGTTATCTCGTAATGGATACGCAACTCCGCTGATTGAATGCGCCGCGGCCAAGGAGAACGCGAAGAACATTAACGGAATACATTTTTTTTGACGAGTTAATATTAAACCGCGGCGAAACACGCCGCACCGGAGGGGGGCATCGCATCCAGCCGCTCGCCACGGATTTCCCCGCGGGGTCGACTCGTGGGTGCAGATCGGAGGAAGCGCACCGCCGCCCTTTGCGCGCCACGCGTCCGCTCGATTGCACCGCAGAGGAGCGTCCAGGCCCTTTCGTCTGCGCACAGGTGGCGCCAATCTTGGAGGGCACGGTGTGCCATGGGGCATTGACGCACGTAACACTGGTCAACAACAAAAAAACATTTTTTTCTGGCCTGGACTTTTGCAGCTGTTTCTCCTTGTAAAAAAGGTGTCAGTTTTGTTGCCAGATAGAAGGGTAAAAAAAACAATCATCATATTTTTTACTGGAAAATGAGGTTCCAATGGTGTAAATACTCATAACCGCTCCGCCCTCTCCTTGTGCACAGTCCCGTTTACGCTCTTTTTAAAATCCTTTATATTAAGTTCGCTTGCTTGCGTGCTTGCGTGCTTGCTTGCTTGCTTACGACCGTGCAAATCTTTCGGTCGTTTTTTAACCCACTTCCCGTGATCCAATCGAGCTGACATTTTGCACACAGACTCCTTGTGCGAGACAATTAATGTTCGTGATTTTTTTTTCCCCAAAATTTGACACTGTTTAGGGAAAACAAATTAAATATTTAATTACCAATTGCTTAATACTGGCAGACAATCATCTGACCCATAGGTGGCAGCCATCTCAAGCCAGAGGACGAGAGGACTCTAGCCGCCACGCATATAAAGGATTTATAGTGAAAAACTTTGTTTTTACGGGTTATACTTATTCCTACTTGCCCCCTTGCACCGGAATAAACGTTCCACTCCCCGTCTCGTTTCCGCTCCTCCTTCAAGACCCACCCCACCTCTTCTGCCTGGCCCATTCCTTCCTTCCATCCCGAGGCACCCCCGTAATTCCGGTACCCATTAACCGCCCCTCCCTATACCCCCCCATCCCTATTCACCATCTCACTTTTAGTTACCCGAATTGTACCACTCATAAACCCTTGTAAAGCACCTTGGATAAAAGCGCTATAAAAATGGATAACTGTGCTAACTGGAGGTGTGGGACGGGGGGTGGAACAACAAAATAAACGCAAAAAAAAAAATCTGTTTTAAATAAATGAGTTATCAAATCTAATTTTAAAAGCGCATAGCTTCAGTGGCTTCCCAATCGTTTTGCCATTGTAACTTGCCGGGCATCTTCACATCCCAACGGACTAACCCTCCCTCCTCCGGCCTCAACAGAGATTCCCATGACTCTGATCACCGCCGCGGGCGCGTTAACCGTCAAAACTTCCTAATCGCCTGCTACGCGGTGGACGTTGAAGGCCCTCCCGTGACCGCGTTCGCAGGAGGAGGCCGTTGTTGCGTGCTGGCTCCGTGGTTAGAATTTGGCAAATTTTGGAGAGAGAGAGGGAAACAATGTAACGCCCGCAAATTACTCAAACGGGCTTATGCACGGCAATCACCGCGCCCTACTGCTGCAACTTGGCAGGGCGCCTTTCTGATAAAGAGTCAGGAGCCTCAGTGAGCCTCTACTGCGGAATTGGACATGATAATAATGATCACAGTACCCATTAAGCAGGACTATTTTCACGTAACGCAACTTAAAGTAAGCCTAGACAATCGGAGTAAGAAATGTTATTATTTCTCTTGTTTAGCTGACAGCATTGAAGGCTTATATTGGGTTAACTGCAGGGGCAGAAAGTTTAAGTGATCTTTAGGGACGCTGAGAGTACAGCAAAGGGGCTGAGGATACAATAAACATATGGAATGCACTTACAAGGAAATTAAAATGACGACAATCGTCACATCGCCAAGTTAGCTATCATATCGTCTCCTAGAAGTGCAATGGAATGCATCTAAGAGGGCATCCACAAAGGACATGCAAGAAGCGGCGGCGTCTTGGGTGAGGCCACTCACCCAGCAGTGGATCTATCACGGCTCAGGACGGTGACGACGACGATGACGATCGTGTTACGAGAAATTACATCGCGGCAAATCGTAGGTCAGAGTGTTATCGGTTGTCTAAAACTTTGGAGCGGAGACGTCTCGCGAAAGGCGCCCGGCGAAGAAGCTCACTCGTCAATTTACGCCGGAGAGTCGAAACGCACACACCAGGGGGCTTCCAATGCAATTTTTGCTTCGTGAGATTGATGCGTTTTTTTGTTTTTGCTCATTCCCCAATTTAACGTGTTTATCGCAGACAAATCGAGGAGCCCACCGCGTTGCTCGCGATGTCATTAGGGAGCATTTAGGCGCCGTTAGAATTTATTTCATTTTTTTTCTTTAATCAAACCGCCAAAGTACGGGTTTGGTTTTTTTTCTTCTTCTTCAGTTAAATCGGCAGTTAAGGAATGAGAGTAGAGGACAAACGCACGCAGGGGGCATTAAGTGCCGTGGGATTTTCCCCAGAAACGCACAACAAATAGGCACAAATTAATAAGTAAAAAAAAAACACGAAAAAAACACAACGTTGAATAAATCAGATTTAGGATTGCGGCGTGTCCGCTCGCATCCCAACGAGGCCGGTGAATTAAATATGAGCGCAACAGCCGTCGACACGAACGCCACCATGCGAACGTGGCCGGCCGCTTTGTATACGCGCGCGCATCGTTGGGGAGCGGAGCGGCGGTTAGCGCGGCGCGCTTAATGAATGCGGCGGCCCGAGTTCAGTTCCCAGCCACAGCTGATACGAGTGGCTGCCGACGTATCAACCGGGTCCTGATTCACCACCGCCCTCCCCTTCGCCATCAACCAGTCCTCGGTGAAGTTACGGTTAAACGTGGCAAAGAAAGGCCTTCATTAGCCAATGGCGGTGGTGGCTATGCGCATGGCTGCCTGTAATCCGGTACTGTGGAGGGCAGCAGCGAGGGTTGGTGGACCACCACACAAAGACATCCCCCGTGTAGCCTGAACAGACTGTTGGGACAAGTGCTGTTAGCGAGCACCTATGAAGGCCGGAACGGTACACGAGGGAGTGGGTGGCCAGCACCACGCCTGACCGCCTTTGTCTGTCCAGTGGCAATGTTTACACATAGCGCCAGGGACTTATTTGAGGTTTAGTCGACCTCGGGGCGGCCTAGGACCAGTTCAAATTATCATCACCGGTGTTAGCCGTGAGCGGAAATCGAACCCGGGTCGTCAGGTTCATAGTGCAGCGCGCTAACCGCTACACTACCGCTACCCACATACACCCACACACAAACGTTGTTGTGAAACTCCCTTCCTGTCGGCATCGAGGAGGTGCCATGTACCCCTGGCTCGCCAGGAGAACGCAGCGCAGCAAGAATGTGGACTCCACCTGTTTAGCCTCTACTGGATCGAGCGTTTCCCCCTTACACGCGTGAGTTTTCTCCGGGTGCTCCGGTTTCCCTCCACATGTGAACACTCATTACACTGGCCGATAGCAACCGTCATACGCAGAAAACCGCAGAGCTCGGGCAACTGCTACTTCTGCTGCCTTCCTGCCGGTTTGTGGTTCCTCCTTGCGCCTCCGAGCCGTCGTTTTCTGTCTGTTTACGAGAGAGAGAGCGACCACACTGTGTGCAGTCGAAACAATAATTGTCGTCTTTAGCCAACGGTGGAATGGCGTTTAAAATGCAAGCGTGCACATCTGAGAGCTGTGCGTGTATGAATGCGCCCCGAGGAAAACCATGTGAGTCCGTGAGCCAGAGCAGATTCGTGGTGCCACCTAATGCAGCAAAGCTTTAGTCCGATCGATGTATTTACATGTATGTATGTTTAACTTCTTTCGCACCGTACGTGGCCAACCGTGCTAATTCGAGGTGTGGAGGAAAGACGACAATCTTCAATTGGTTACCGCATAATTCACCATTATTGGCCGATGTATACACATTGCACCGGGCACTCATTTACGGCTGAGTTGATCGGCAAACTCCTGCAGCAAATTGCACTCACTTCAGTTGGCGGGCGACGTTCGAAGTGACGACTGCGACCCCCAAAGGAATGGCGCCGCTCTCCCCGTGGTCACCCCCCCAGCCCCCCCCCCCCCAGCCCCCCACCCCCCCAGCTCCCCCGTGATCAGTGGCTCAAACAAATGCCTCGAGACGCCGGTTTATGGCGAATGCTGTCGGCAAGAGGTAACAACGTCTGTGTGTGATGAATGAATGGCCAAGGGGAGGTCCAACCTCTGATGTTGGGCATCGATGTTCTTAACCATGGCTGGGAACGGAACTCAGGTCACCAGGTTAAGAGCGCAGTTTGCCAACCACTAAGCCACTGCTCCCCATCGCACAAGATAAATAACAACCAGAGATAATAACCGAGATTCAATGGTAAGTGGAGGTGACCTCGTCACGACGTTTATGACAGGGTAGGCGCGCGTATAAACACACAAACACACTCAAGCGCACACATTATACACACAAGCTTGCACACGCCACAATCTAAATTGTACACGGCTATCACGAACTTGCTCTGGGCACAGGTCCGTTAATGACGGAGGATTATTTTTTTTTGGGTGTTTAACCGTTTCCCATTCTTCCTTCCGATTCCGTTCCGATGCCATGCACGTACGAACCGGAAGAAAAACAAAAATAAAATAACTCTATCGCTACCGAGGCTCCTACAAGGCCATGTGGGAGGGCGTGCGGCAAGACGGTTTAACGCCGGCTATCGGTTCTCCGCGGCGAGTAACGTCTTTAAAAGATTAACCCGTAAAAACAAAGTTTTTCACTATAAATCCTTTATATGCGTGGCGGCTAGAGTCCTTTCGTCCTCTGGCTTGAGATGGCTGCCACCTATGGGTCAGATGATTGCCTGCCACCATTAAGCAATGGGAAAATGTCAAAACTGGGTGGTTTTTAACTTTTGCCGACAAAACTGGATCCCAAATGTCAAAACTGGATGGTCTTGGAAAACGACAGGCAAAACAGGGTGGTGCTTTTTGATATGACAAAACTGGGTGATGTTCAATGTGGACAAATGTCAAAACTGGGTGAAGGTGTACGATTCAATGTATCATTTTGTACACGTTTAGGTCCTTGCGTTATTCATCCATATGTCGCCACAGATTTAGAGCGTTCCAAATGATGTTTCTCGTGGCTCATGTTCCATACCTTGCACCACAACTTCCCGTTTGCATACTGGCACAGTGTGCCAGCTCGCTACTACAGTAACACTTACTTGCCATATGTATACTGGCACAGTGTGCCAGCTTGCAACTACAGTAACACTTTCAGCTCGCGAACATACACGTACTTGCCATTTGTATACTGGCACAGTGTGCCAGCTCGCTTACTTGCCGTTTGTATACTGGCACAGTGTGCCAGCTCGCTACTACAGTAACACTTACTTGCCATATGTATACTGGCACAGTGTGCCAGCTTGCAACTACAGTAACACTTACAGCTCGCGAACATACCCTAACTTGCCATTTGTATACTGGCACAGTGTGCCAGCTCGCTTACTTGCCGTTTGTATACTGGCACAGTGTGCCAGCTCGCTTACTTGCCGTTTGTATACTGGCACAGTGTGCCAGCTCGCTACTACAGTAACACTTACTTGCCATATGTATACTGGCACAGTGTGCCAGTATACAAATACCAAGTGTTTGGATGAATGGGGTGCTGGCACACTGTGCTAGTATACAATTATCAAGTGTATTTAACAAATGTCAAAACTGGGTGCACCCTGAGTGTCCAAAACTCAAGTTTTTGGCCACCCAGGGTGCACCCAGTTTTGACATTTGGGATCCAGTTTTGTCGGCAAAAGTTAAAAACCACCCAGTTTTGACATTTTCCCATTAAGCAATTGGTAATTAAATATAATTTTCTTTTTCCTAAAAAGTGTAAAGTTAAGAAAATTTTTGTCACCAAAATAAATTGTCACCCACAACGAGTCTGTGTGCAAAATGTCAGCTCGATTGGATCACGGGAAGTGGGTTAAAAAACGACCGAAAGATTTGCACGGTCGTAAGCGCGCAAGCAAGCAAGCGAACTTAATATAAAGGATTTAAAAAGAAACAACGGCGCTGCTACTACGCCTCTCTAAATAAAAAATTTACGGCGCTCTCGCGTTTCCCGGAGATCCGGCGGTGAACGGGACAGCGGCAAACCCCGCCAGCTTGCGGACGCGTCTCAGAGCGGGAGAGCGGGGTTAATAATCGCGTGCAAGGCTCTCAAATCTTGACGACTCGAAAGGTGGGGGGGGAGGGGGGGCTGCTTGTTTGCAAGATGATGAATGGCTTGGAAGAGCGCGACGACGTTACCGCTCTCGCGATAGATAAATGGCGATTATTACGCGGTGCTCCTATCGACTGCCACCGCCATCCGCAGCGGAATGCTGGCCGTCCCCCCCCGCCCCCGCCCGCCCCCCGGCCCGAGCGAGGCTCCCAGCTCGCTTTGACGACCGTTTAAAAATTGTGTCGCCGCGGCACAAATTAATCTGCGGCGAAGGGAGCGTTCGCGCCCCGGAGTCGCCGGTGATCGCAAGGCCGCCAACCCGACCGCGTGTCCTCGGCTTGCGTTCCATTATTATTAACAACATCATCATCATCAGTCACGATCAATCCGCTGCTGGATGAAAGCCTCCCCGAGCTGGTGCCATGTGTCCCGTGGTCCCGTGATGTGACTGTTCCGTCTAGTTCCATGGGGTGATTTCACCGTTCCAGACTCTTGATTTATTTATCCACTCCGCTATGGTAGATCTTTTTCCAGAAGCGACATGGGCCACAAATGGCAGCTCAATGGAGTGGCTTATCGTGCGGAAATCTCAAGCAGCCCAAATACTCTAAAAGCGTGATGTTGATGCTAAATGTGGAGGAGGAAAACCGGAAGACCCGGAGAAAAGTCCACGCGACCACGGGGAAAGATAACATGCAAACTCCAAATATACAGCAGGCGTCAGGGTCGGGATCGAATCCACGACCTCCTTTATACCAGGCGAGGGAGTTAACATCTCGCCACCGCTGCACCCCAATGATATTCATTACTCCATGTGAACAATAGTATCTATGTACGACGAAAAAAATACACTTACGCACAATCACACGAGTTATCTGGAAAAAAAATTAATCCACAAAACCACTTCGCGCGTTTTTCGCGAAGCGGATGTCTGACGCCTCGTCGCAGCAAGTGAAAATATTAACCCGTAAAAACAAAGTTTTTCACTATAAATCCTTCATATGCGTGGCATCGGTTTTATTTTATTATTCATTTCTGTTTTTCTTGAGTAAGAGTTTCATTTTTTTTTTCCTAAAAAGTGGAAAATTTTGGGAAAAAAATTTTCACGAAAATAAATTGTCACGCACAACGAGTCTGTGTGCAAAATGTGAGCTCGATTGGATCACGGGAAGTGGGTTAAAAAACGACCGAAAGATTTGCACGGTTGTAAGCGCGCAAGCAAGCAAGCAAGCTGCTGCTGCAGTTGCTGCTGCTGCTGCAGTTGCTACTGCTGCTGCACTTGCTGCTGCTGCTGCACTTGCTGCTGCTGCTGCAGTTGCTGCCTTATCCATTTTAATATAACACTATGTATTATTCTACCCACCCTAGCAGCAGCAGCAGCAAGTGCAGCAGCAGCAGCAAGTGCAGCAGCAGCAGCAACTGCAGCAGCAGCAGCAACTGCAGCAGCAGCAGAAACTGCAGCAGCAGCAACTGCTGCAGCAGCAGTAACTGCAGCTCCCTTTGATGCTGTTAATCCTGCATAATGCACATGCATATGCAGTACTAATCACATTCCTGCATTTCCCATAAATATGCTAAATTCCTTTTGATATGCAAATTCCTTTGTCAATGCGCCCAGCTTATATATATGCTCCAAGCTCGTGTGCTGTTTCATTCAGACTCTGTCGCCTCGACGGACCTGGTTTTCACCTGAGGACGGCTGCTTGCGTTGTGGCCGAAACGTCGTGAGAATTGTTTTATTATGTTTTATTTTTATTATTTTATTACTTCCCTTCTACGTGACTTTACCGAAAGAACCAAGAAGATGAATCCCTGCAGTCACGAAAGCTTTAAATCGAAATAAAAGCAACTGTTTCTTCACCTGAGGACGGCTGCTTGCGTTGTGGCCGAAACGTAGTGAGAATTTTATTTTATTATGTTTTATTTTCATTTTTTTATTATTTCCCTTCTACGTGACTTTACGGAAAGACTCAATAGAATAATTTGCTATTTCGGATTTGGCTTGCTCTTCCCAACGACGTCAAGGTAATGTTTCACCATTACTCATAATCAACGTTTTTGGGTTTAGATCGCGTTATTTATAAATGTGTCGTAACCCTCCACCACCCGACACGGCCAATCACATTTATAAATAACGCGATCTAAACCAAAAAACGTTGATTATGAATAATATTGGTCACGAAAGCCTACGTGTTAAACTGTTTAACCATCATGCCCGCAGTATTTAATCAGGGCGGCCGGCGGATTTTGAACCGCGAACCTCTGCGACGCGCTCCCGCGAGAGCCGCGTCACGTTTTTTAAAGCCGGGTTTTCTCGCCACAATTGATTCAGGCAGTACAAGAACAATGTACATGCACGTGCATGCGTAATGTGCGTTGATTACCGTATGAATAACCCAACCGGCAATGGATACGCATTGTAATTTATATGCATTCATACTGCTGGGAACCTCTGGTTACACTAGCCCACAGGGGATTATTGTGTCCGTCCGTCCGTCGTGCAGGGAGGGGCTGGGTGGGGAGGGTGGGGCTGGGTGGGGAGGGTGGGGCTGGGTGGGGAGGGTGGGGCTGGGTGGGGAGGGTGGGGCTGGGTGGGGAGGGAAGGGTGGGGAGGGGCTGGGTGTGGAGGGTGGGGAGGGGCTGGGTGGGGAGGGTAGGGCTGGGTGGGGGGTGGGAGGGGTGGGGCTGGGTGGGGAGGGGCTGGTCACCCCGTGGTACCCTTATAAAACTCAACATTTAACCTACTCACGCCGGCTTGTGCCCGTCCTCACAGTCGGGCATATTTGCGGAATACACCACGCCGCCGTTGACCCTGGCCATTGACCGAGCAACCCAACGTTCCTACCAGCTCCCTCCGCAGGAATGTGTTTAATTCCCCCCCCCCCCCACCACTCTCCCTTCGCACGTGAAGGGCTCATCTATTTCAGAGAACGAAACAGGAGGATTTCTCCACAAATCTGGCTGTCGCCTGATGAAGCGAGTTCTAATCACTGGCGAAACGTCGTACTCAGATTGTAAATGTTGTGGCTGTACTCGTGACGGATTGGCACAGTTCTGTTTAAAACGACATTTATATTTATGCGATCAGACCCCAAAAAACCTAATTATGGATGATATTGGTTGCGAAAGCCCACTAAGTGGTAAACGGACCGAGAGGTCAAACACAAAGCTTAAATCCAGGGTGGCAGCAGGAGGCCGGGGATGGTTGGGAGCAGGCATGATGAACGATTCCACAAAAAGCACGGCACGAATAACAACAACAACAACAACCCCAACAAGCGCCACCCCACCGTTGTGAATTTACACCGTGAGCGATTTCTTTAATCAACAGCAAAACCACAAATTTTCCCGAAAAAATGTTTAACGCACGTGAAGAAGCGTGCGACTGAACACGGTAGGGGGGTTATTCGACCACGATCAGTGCGGTGTTTGGCGAAAGCTGTGAGCATAAACACGGGAGCACAGAACAGTGCAACAATCGATTTCACCACACCACCCTCTGCGGCCTACGACATAGTCCCGCAGCAGCCTAGAACAGCCGTGCGATGCAACCGCTTTCACCCAATGAAGCAATGCCCAGGCTCGCACCACGCAATGCGGGAGAGATCTGTCAATGGTGCGCGCGCGTTCCTTGACGATTTGGTTACACGTCATTCACGGATAACACCATGGATTCGCCACCACTTGCGGGTCGTGCAATACTGCGAGGATGCCCTCCGTAGGAGCGGGGCAGACTCTGGAGGGCAGTTAAACGCGTGGTTGTAGTAGGGCTTTCAGCGACCAATGATAGAGGGTTTTGATCGAGTTAGATCGAGTGAATGTAATTGTGTCGTTAAACCCGCCACCACCCGACACGGCCGACAAGTAAGATTTGTCACGTTAGACAACAAGTGCCAATGAGTTACTACCTCGGCACACCGGTGTGTTAGAGATAAACTCGTAAATGTCGTGGGTTTGCTCTCCAACACACCGGTTAGTGCTGAAGTAGTAACCAAATGGCACGTTAAATTTCAGACGCTGTCGCCTCGACAGACCTGTTCTTCACCTGAGGACGGCTGCTTGCGTTGTGGCCGAAACGTCGTGAGAATTATTTTATTTTGTTTTATTTTTATTATGTTATCACTTCCCTTCTACGTGACTTTACCGAAAGAACCAAGAAGACAAATGGCACGTGTTGATTCACGTGGCAAAACCTTCACGAATTGGCCGTCTCGGGCGGTGGCGGGTTAAACGACACAGATTCACGCGATCTGACCATCCCCCCCCCACCCCACTAAAAAAAAACTTAACTACGTGGAGGACCGGCCTCCCGTACGACTCATCTCTAGGGGGGCCACGTCACGAGAAGCGGCTCCCTCTTCCTGGTCGCGTGGCAGACGCACGGCAACGGTGACGGCGGCAGGCCGCACCGGGCCGGGGGGGGGAGCAGCGGTGCGCTTGTCCGCTCAGTAGCCGTGCCCCTCCCAGCTCGCAAAATTCCCATGAATAAATTAGCCGCTTCCCGACAAGCGCCGCCGCCGCCGCTCAACCAGCGAACAGCGACGAGCTAATTGCACGAGCGCACGCAGGATGCCGGCGGATTAACGCCTTAGAAAGTTTACTTGGGGGGGGGGGCGGGGAGGGAGGATTAGGCTGCTGCTGCTGCTATTTCTGTCGGTGGTGGTGGTATTTAATTAAATAACCGTGCTGTAAGGTTTGTAGGAAATAATGCGGCGGCTTGCGACGCAGCGAGACGATGGGTTAGGTGGAATATCATCGCCGCTCCCACCTGATCGTTTTGAATTAATTCGGAAATTAACAATGCATCGCTAATTGAGGAAACAAAGACAAGAGGCGTAAGCGCCGCTGCGCGAACGTTCGATTAATAGCGTTAAACACCGGAGGCATTTCGATTTTGCCTCCGTGATACGGACTTATTTTACGATGATTGAACTTGGGGGGGTTAGACGGCATTTTTTTTGCGTTGCGAATATTTACAAACCTACGAACGCCCGCTTAAAAAATAGCGAAACCTGTTTCACGGCGTAAATCTCAATGGGATTAGGCATTTTTATACAAATAACCTATGATATGGAAAATCAACCGATACGATTTAAATAATGTCAAGGAAGAGAGACGTCATTATTCAAATTGCTCTTGCCTGCCGGCAGTACACCAATGCTTCACAGTCTATCGCGGATTCTTGTAGGAATAGAGGAGATAGGGTGAGTGGGCGGGGTGGGGGATGGGAATTAGATTGTCAGATATCCAGAATATGGAGAAGAAAAATGAGCAAACGGGGCCGTAGGAGAGTGCCACGCATTTGGATGTCAGCCAGGTTCAGAAGCGTGATCTAATACCAGGCAATCCTTTTCACGAGAAGTTGATAATACCGCTTTCATCCGTGGCGCGTTAATCTGCCGTGCAATATTGCCAATTAAAGAAACCAGATTATTTACGTCGCGGTGTTTACAATGTCCAAAATCCGGTTGTGGAAATTGGCCTCCAACTAATATACGTGCCATGGGACGTGAGGACAACCAACTGAACGCGAAAAACAGCTTCTTAAAAAAATGAGCTTTCAATCTCGATTGAAAACTCCTAGTGGTGAGGCATGGGGATCAAGCAATGCCGCATGATCGACGTCGGCATGAGGAGGCCTTAATCCAACATCGGATTGACAGAGAGCACTAAACTATCATTGTTAATACATTTTAAAAGAACATTTATATATTTCGATTTAAAGCTTTCGTGACTGCAGGAATTCATCTTCTTGGTTCTTTCGGTAAAGTCACGTAGAAGGGAAATAATAAAATAATAAAAATAAAACATAATAAAATAATTCTCACGACGTTTCGGCCACAACGCAAGCAGCCGTCCTCAGGTGAAGAACAGGTCTGTCAGAAAGACAGTGTCTGAAAAAACCTTCAAATTAGGCATTTTTATACAAATAACCTTCAGACACTGTCTTTCCGACAGACCTGTTCTTCACCTGAGGACGGCTGCTTGCGTTGTAGCCGAAACGTCGTGGGAATTATTTTAATATGTTTTATTTTTATTATTTTATTATTTTTCTTCTACGTGACTTTACCGAAAAAACAAAAAAAAAACATTTGTGTATATATATAGGTGAAAAAGATTAATAGTTTTCCACTGAGCATGTATCGTCACCTAGTTTTTCTCTTGCAAACGGAAAGATAATGAATCCCAAGTGGATTTCACTTTGGCTTACAAAGTGTAACAGGAAAAGAAAAAAATTCTCTTCATCCAACAAAAAAACAAAGTTAGAGAACATTCAAATTTCGGGGGGTGGGGATGCAGGGAAAGCTGTGAAATTGAACAGCTCTGCCGGTTATAGGGCGAGCGTGTGACTTCCCATTAATCTATAAATAGAACGTTAGAACTCCAGTAAAATTAGAGCATTTGAGCAATCAAAAGGAGGGCTGCACCGAGATTTATTTCTGTCAAAGAACAGAGGCGAGAAATGTGATTAAAAAAAAAAATCTCTCATTTTTGTCGACCAGAGACGAGATCAAAGACTGTATAATTCGTTGGCAGACAGAGTGTACGCGCGTGTGTGTGTCCTAGTTTCCCGTTTAATAGACGAAACGGCCACTCGGTCCGAGTGATACAATTGCATCATTTTAATGCGGAGGGTTTGCCGTGTCAGTCCACGGCAATGCCATTTGACGATATTAATGAGTATAACCCGTAAAAAAAAGTTTTTCACTATAAATCCTTTATATGCGTGGCGGCTAGAGTCCTCTCGTCCTCTGGCTTGAGATGGCTGCCACCTATGGGTCAGATGATTGTCTGGCAGCATTAAACAATTGGTAATTAAATATTTAAACATTTTCCCTAAACAGTGTAAAATTTTTGAAAAAATTTTTTCACGAAAATGCATTGTCACGCACAACGAGTCTGTGTGCAAAATGTCAGCTCGATTGGATCACGGGAAGTGGGTTAAAAAACGACCGAAAGATTTGCACGGTCCTAGGCAAGCATGCGAACTTAATATAAAGGATTTAAAAATGATAACCCTCACCTTGCACGGTGCGGACAGCAGCGGTCGGCAGCTCACGGCTCTTTAAGGACCTGCCCGGTGACGGTATTTGGCGAGTCCCACCGTCTCGTATTCACGACAGTGCATTGCGGCTCTTGAAATATTGAGGGGGGTTTTTCATTCTTTCTTGTACCGAATTCGCACAAACAAAAAATGCCCCCTCTTGTTATTTTGGTCGCCGACCAACGCGTCTATGCAAATCTAAAGTGGCTGGGAAATCCACTGCTGGATGAAGGCCTCCCAACCCCCCACCAACCCAACCACATGGGCTATATGATCGCACAGTACTTCAGCGTGTTGGTCGGAGTGGCGGGATGGTGGTGGTGGAGGCCCATAAACGTGGTTAGGCACTCGCCACGATGGTTTTGTCGCCTTGTCCGCAGACAGAAGTCGGCTCCGCCAGATTTGGGAGTGCACAGTTGGCGCTGACCGCTGCCGCCTACGTGCGTGTACGACGTGATGAATATGTAAAGGCGCACCGCTGCCAGCATCGGAGGTTAATGGGCTCTCACAAGCAGGCAAAGGGAGACGCGTGCACGGCCGTCAATTTCAAATCGACGGGAACGCGTTCGAACGTTTTGATTTAATGACACAGATGGTCTTGTTTTTTTGCTGCGGGAGGACCGAAAGGGAACGTGCGCACAAGTGTTAAACTCTGAAGGGCTAATATAAATATATATGTTAAATTAGAGAGCACACTCCATTCCAGACGATCAGCGGCGGAGCAGTAATTGAAACGCAACCTCTGTTCATAAACTTCGCGTGACAGGGCAAGGGAGAACGCCGGGGCAGTGCGAGACGGAATTTGGCCGTTCGGTGGCGACGTATTTTACGTCATAGCTGCCACTGCCACTACTCAACGGGGCCAAGAGAACGCAACGCACCGCAGCACGGTGTCCGCGTAACGCGCACGGCACATTCCCCAAATTAAACAAAAACTCTGCGCGGCCAACGGACTTTAAGAGCCTCCCGCGTCACCTTTGCGAGGCCCCGATCCCCCCCGCCACCCCCCCCCCCCCCGGCCTCCGTGCGAGTGTGTCGTGCCAAGCGCTGAGAGTCGTCATCTCACAGCCAGTGCTTATGTCCAGCAGAGGGCTCTCCCCATCCATTTCTCGAGCCCACAATCGACTGCACGTATGTTGAACCACTTTCACACCATGCGTAGCCAACCGTGCTAATCGGAGGTGCGGGGGGGGGAGGGATGGACAACAAACTAAACGCACAAAGCAGTTATAAATAAATAAGTATAACCCGTAAAAACAAAGTTTTTCACTATAAATCCTTTATATGCGTGGCATCGGGGCAGCTAGAGTCCTCTCGTCCTCTGGCTTGAGATGGCTGCCACCTATGGGTCAGATGATTGCCTGCCAGTATTAAGCAATTGGTAATTAAATATTTAATTTGTTTTCCCTAAACAGTGTAAAATTTTGGAAAACATTTTTCACGAAAATAAATTGTCACGCACAACGAGTCTGTGTGCAAAATGTCAGCTCGATTGGATCACGGGAAGTGGGTTAAAAAACGACCGAAAGATTTGCACGGTCGTAAGCAAGCAAGCAAGCACGCAAGCACGCAAGCACGCAAGCAAGCGAACTTAATATAAAGGATTTAAAAAGACGAGTTTTCATTCTAGATTTAAAAGTGCATAGCTCCCAGCGGCCTCCTAATTATCGGAAGGAAGAGAGCGTTCCAGACGGCCGCAGAAGAGCATCTGAAAGCGTGGCGACGCGGCGACCGTCTTTGTTCGATGGCTTAAGCCAAAAGCCGCTGCTGCCGCTGCTATTGCTGCTGCCGCTGCTGCCGCTGCGGCTGCTGCTGCTGCCGCTGCGGCTGCTGCTGCTGCGAGGATGACCGGGGCTCGCGTGATAACGGAATATGCTCTTTGACGAAATCCTCAAGGCATTGGTGGTTGACTTGTGGCCAAGGACTTTGTCACGACCGTGACCTCATCGCCTTTCGCTTCAGTGGAAGTAAAATAAGTATAACCCGTAAAAACAAAGTTTTTCACTATAAATCCTTTATATGCGTGGCGGCTAGAGTCCTCTTGTTCTCTGGCTTGAGATGGCTGCCACCTATGGGTCAGATGATTGCATTGCACCATTAAGCAATTGGTAATAAAATATATTTTTGTCCTAAAAAGTGTAAAATTTTGGAAAAAAAAATTCACGAACATTAATTGTCACGCACAACGAGTCTGTGTGCAAAATGTCAGCTCGATTGGATCACGAGAAGTGGGTTTAAAAACGACCGAAAGATTTGCACGGTCCTAAGCAAGCAAGCGAACTTAATATAAAGGATTTTAAAAAAGGCTAAATGATTACCTGCTCAATCGAATGAGCAGTGAGGTGGTGCTCATCTCAATTCCGGCAGTGGACATGCCACGATCCCATGGCAGGGGACGAGACCGTCCATAAGATAGTCGCCGCTGTTGACTTTCTCACACGGCGGCACTCGTTTTATAGAGCCGAGAGGGACGATGAGGGTAAGTCAACCCTCGACCAGGAGTTGAACTCGTATCCTTCCGATTGCGGGCCAATGGCTCGCCCGCTGAGCCACCTGGCTCATATGCGCGATGTGCTGTAACATTAGCACATCCACACTTTTATTTGTATTCTGTGTATATAAATAAATATATAAATTCATAATATAAGGTTTTTGGGTTAGATCGCGTCAGTATAAATGTAACACGTAGGCTTTCGCGACCAGTATTATTCATAATAAAGGTTTCTGGGTCAGATCGCGTTATTTATAAATATGTCATAACCCTGCACCACCCGACACGGCCAAACAGTAAAAAATGTGTCACGTTTTCAAAGGACAAAATAATTCACTTCTTTAGCCCACCGGTGTGCTGAAGAGAGGATCAACAGCATTTTAAATTTGAGTAGCACGACGTTTCGCTGATAAATACAATCAGCTTCATCGGGCAAGAATGGTGAAGCTCTCCTGTTGCTTCCGTTCTTAAAAAGAACAGCCTCATATCATGAGTATAAATGTGTCGTAACCCTCCACCTCCCGACGCAGCCAATTAGTAAGGGATTTACTCAAATTGTAAATGTGGATTTTGTTTACGTGACAAATCCCTTACTAATTGGCTGTGTCGGGAGGTGGAGGGTTACGACACAACATTTATACTCGCGCAATCTAACCCAAAAACCTGTACTATGAATAACATTGACCGCGAAAGCCCGCTACGGGATAAACAAATATGGAAACACTCTTAGTTTTTCGGTAAAGTCACGTAGGTAAAAAAATGAAATGAAAATTAATTAAAATAAAATATAAAGTCACGACGTTTCGGAGGCAACACAAGTCTCCGTCATCAGGTGGGACCGTCACAGCCAGATTTGCTTGATACAGCAGATTTGCTTGATACAGCAAATCTGGCTGTGACGGTCCCACCTGATGACGGAGACTTGTGTTGCCTCCGAAACGTCGTGATTTTTTATTTTACTTTTAATTAATTTAAATTTCATTTTTTAACCTACGTGACTTTACCGAAAAAACTAAGAGCATGAATCCTTGCAGTCACGAAAGCTTCAAATCTAGAAATATAGAACCATCGTTTCTCAATCAACTTGGTCCCCCGTGGTTCAGTCGCCAACAGACGATGTTGCACTTAGTCAGCCAGAAGAAGACGGCATATCGGGAATGTGTAGCGAGCCAGAGACCGCCATGACTGAAGGGCCGGAGAAAGTCAGGATGAATGTGGCCATGGTGGGGGGAGGGAGGGGTGGAGGGATGACATTAAGGAGTGGATCCACTCCCTAAACGAGCCAAAAGTAAGTGCTGGCATACACTGGCCATCAGTTGACCTCTGACCCACGAGGAAAACACCGGTTGTAAAACAATTTTATTTTTATTTCACCAAGTAAGGCCCCCCCCCACTGGCGGTATATAGATCTTGTTTTCAGAAGCGACCTGGCCACGTATGGTAGCTCAACGAAGTGGTTCCCATATCACGCGGACATTTATTGCAGCCAAATACTCTGAGCGCACGTTGATTCGAAATGCGAATGGAAAAAAAATGGGGAGAAACCGGTGAGAGAAAATCCACGCGACCACGGGGAGAACATGCAAACTCCAAATACAGTAAAACCTTGGATTGCGAGCATAATTCGTTCCGAAAACGTGCTTGTAATCCAAAGCACTCGTATATCAGTTGTGATCACGTGACGCTCGGCAGACAAAGTGTATACACGTACTACTCGTATTGCAAGACCTCGCTCGTTTATCAAATTAATATTTATTTAAAACATTTGCTCGTCTTGCAAAACACTCGCATGCCAAGTTTACTCGCAATCCAAGCTTTTACTGTATACAGGCGTCAGGGTCGGGATTGAACCCAAGACCTCCTGCATGCCAGGCGAGGGAGTTAACATCTTGCCACCGGCGTACGGATGAGCGCACTATCGGGGTGAGATCACGAGACGGAGAATCCATTTGGAACTCTTGCGGGGAAGCGTGAGGGCATCACAGAGATAAGTCTGAAATCCCATCTCACAGAGCAGGAGAGGGCAGCGCTCTCCCCATTTCCTCGACCACTTCACGGCAATACATTAACGTCTCCGAGTGGGAATTTAGCCAATGACATTAAGTGCTAATGAAATTAAATATGATCGGCTACCTGTGCAATCGTTGGTGACCGGCCCGAGACCAACAACGAAGGGCCAGTGGCCCGTGCGCCTTGCAATGAAAAACGCCGCCGTAGCAATTTGGGAGGAATTTTTCGATTTAAAGCTTTCGTGACTGTAGGGATTCATCTTCTTGGATCTTTCGGTAAAGTCACGTAGAAGGGAAATAATAAAATAATAAAAATAAAACATAATAAAATAATTCTCACGACGTTTCGGCCACAACGCAAGCAGCCGTCCTCAGGTGAAGACCAGGTCTGTCGGGGAGACAGCGTGTGACGTCCTCAGGTGAAGACCAGGTCTGTTGGGGAGACAGCGTCAGACCTGGTCTTCACCTGAGGACGGCTGCTTGCGTTGTGGCCGAAACGTCATGAGAATTATTTTATTATGTTTAATTTTTAAATCCTTTATATTAAGTTCGCTTGCTTGCTTGCTTGCGTGCTTGCTTGCTTACGACCGTGCAAATCTTTCGGTCGTTTTTTAACCCACTTCCCGTGATCCAATCGAGCTGACATTTTCCACACAGACTCGTTGTGCGTGAGAATTAATTTTGGTGAAAAAAATTCCAAAATTTTACACTGTTTAGGGAATTTTTTTAAATATTTAATTACCAAATGCTTAATGCTGGCAGACAATCATCTGACCCATAGGTGGCAGTCATTTCAAGCCAGAGGACGAGAGGACTCTAGCCGCCACGCATATAAAGGATTTATAGTGAAAAACTTTGTTTTTACGGGTTAATTTTTTATCATTTTATTACTTCCCTTCTACGTGACTTTACCGAAAGAACCAAGAAGATGATTTGGGAGGAGTTAAGACGGAGCCAAGATTTGACAAGTTTACACAATCGCCACTGGGAAACAATCTGGAAGAGGGCCCCGTATGGCAGTGACGTTATTACCTTTCCCGCGATTAAACAAACCCCTCCCCCCCACAATCCCCCACTAACTTTTATTGCGAAGGCACCCCACTGGCGAGGCACGCGTGAGAAAAAGTTACTTTGGTTACGTTTGGACGATTAATTTTAAAAACCACTTTATTTCTTATTGAGTTCACGCGTGCCCGTGACCGCATGATTGCAAATATATATTATTTTATATTTCAACAAAAATCTATTTTCATTTCATGCAGTCGACTTGTACGGAGAACCGCGGGCTGGGGAGGGGAGGGGGCGGCACGGGAGGGGGGGGGGGTAGAAACGCTCAACAGAGCCGCAAATAAACATCACGCGATGTCGAATCAGCGGTGATTTCGTAACGGCGGTGCGGCACGAGCAGTGGATTAAACGCGGCCATTCAATTAATTTCAACTTAATTCAAATTAAATTGTGCCGCTTTAAAGCGACGATTAAATCACGAGCGGGCCGACTAACCGCAAAAAAACAGAAACTGGAGCAAAAAAAAAAAATCGGAAAGCCCACGGCGGCTTTCCGCGATGCGCACAATGGGGCAGGGAAAATAATGGAGATCCAAAAGCCTCGATCCCTCGTGAGGTCTACACGCGACGCGGACGTTCTAACACACTGCCTTTCCCTCTCCACTCGATAGCGGAACGCCCCTTCGGTCGATATAGACTGCGGCGGGGGGGGGGGGGGTGAGGGGGAGGGGTGAGATCTACCACTCATGGAACGGCAATACATTTCTAGAAAACCGCGCACGTGGACGGAGGCCGTGGTGTGGGAGAATTGCAATCATAAATACAACCCTAACCCCCACCCCACCACCACCCCCCGCTACTCGGCCACCCCCCTCCAAACGTGCGACTTGGCGTAACGCTTCAAGTTGCCCACGTGTTTTCGCCGTGCGCGTTGATTTGTGTGCCGTGCTGGCCTTCACAGGTGCTCGCTAAAAGCACTTGCCAAAAGTCTGTTCAAGCCTATACGGGAGATCTTTGCCTTTCTGTGTGTAATGCTGGCCCCTGCTGCTGTTGTTGTTTTCGGGCTCATTTTATATGCAACTTGAATAAAACTAATAAAGTTAGATATTGCTGAGACCCAGGTGCCCTTTCCATGTGTCCTGCCTCCAAGGGAGTTACCCATGTGAAAAGCTGTATCTGCGTGTGTGTCTGTGTGGGGAGCGGTAGTGTAGCGGTTAGCGCGCTGCGCTATGAACCTGGCGACCCGGGTTCGATTCCCGCTCACGGCCAACACCAGTGACGATTATCTGAACAGGTCCTGGGCCTCCCTTAGGTCGACTCAGCCTTAACTGAGTACCTGGTGCAGTGTGTAAACATCGCCACTGGGGAGACAAAGGCGGTAGGGCGTGGTGCTGGCCACCCACCCCCTCGTGTACCGTTCCGGCCTTCATAGGTGCTCGCTAACAGCACTTGCCCCTACAGTCTGTTAAGGCTATACGGGGGATCTTTGTGTGTGTGTGTACATATGCGTGTGTCATCTCAGTCAATCGACCCGTGGTACCTGGGTCTGGCCCGTGACCTCCTGCCAGCGGGCGTTCGACACTTCACGTGGTAGCCTCAAGGTGCACATGGCCTGGCACAAGCGTCGTGGTGACGTCACCGACACTTAGTAGCGAATGGCGGTTGTTGTTGTTGTATGTGTGTGTGTGTACATATGCGTGTGTAAATAGGTGTGTGTGTACATATGCGTGTGCAAATAGGTGTGTGTGTGTGTACATATGCGTACGCAAATAGGTGTGTGTGTGTGTGTAAACGCACTGCGCTGTGAACTCGGTAACCTCATTCCCATTCCCGGGCCAGGACTGACACTTGAGGTGAGTGATACGTCAACCGGTTCTGGGCCCCGCCTAGGTCGGCTCAGCCTGCAATGAGCACGTGGCGCATTGTCCGAACATCGGCACGAGGGAGACAAAGGCGGCCGGGCGTGGAGCTGGCCTCCCACCCCCTCTTCGTGCACCATTCAGGCCTTAATAGGTGCTCACCAATAGCACTCATGGTCAAAAGCCTGTTATAAGGCTATGGGGGGTGGGGGTCCTTGAACGTGTGAATAGGTGCGTGTGCACATTCAAGAGTGAATGCCTGAACCTCGATTATTTTTGAGTGCGTGAGTGAGTGTGTGAGTGAGTGTGTGCGTGTGCACATTCAAGAGTGAATGCCTGAACCTCGATTATTTTTGAGTGCATGAGTGAGTGTGTGAGTGAGTGTGTGCGTGTGCACATTCAAGAGTGAATGCCTGAACCTCGATTATTTTTGAGTGCGTGTGAGCGAGTGTGTGCGTGTGCACATTCAAGAGTGAATGCCTGTACCTCTATTTTTTTTGAGTGTGAGTGTGTGCGTGCGTGGAAAAATTGGTGAGATTAACAAAGCAACACGAAGCAAAGGAACAATTCCCCGCGAAACGTCAACTTTTTTAACTCGCCAATTTTTTATTAACCTACGCACGGTCGATGAAGCGGCGGCGATTTGAATCCCCCCCCCCCCGCGTGAATTCGTTCTCAATTACCATCAGCGCAGTGTGCCAAGGCCGTGAACGAAACACAACGCAGTGGCACAGCGCCCCCCGCGTCCGAGGAACCCGAGCTCACGTTCATCGTTCCATAGCGGTGGCGGCCGTCCACCTCGAGTGACATGGAACCAACAAGAAGAAGAAGTGGCAACCCTACAAAGACCGAGAGGACATCCGCTACCACTGTCCAGAGGTCGCAACCGGGTACCCGATACCCGTACCCTAGCGATACCCGGCTACCCGTACCCGGCCGGGTACGGGTACCCGTTTGCGACCCTGGTGCGGCCGGGTACGGGTACGGGTAGGCCGTGAGTCACTGGTGAGTCACCGTTTGTCACTCATTTCCCAACGTCTTCTCTCTTCTCACAATTCAAGTTCCTAGAATCAACCCACCCGCGCCTGCAACATGGCTTCATCCCAGAGGTCATAATCGGGTACCCGTCACCCGTACCCTACCCTATAGCCGGCCGGGTACGGGTAGCCAGGTATCGGGTAGGGTACGGGTATGGGCACCCGTTTTCGACCCTGGTGCGGCCGGGTACGGGTACGGGTAAGGAATCAAAACCCGTCTGCGACCTCTGCCACTGTCTAAAATGTTTTTGTCTTTATAACAGTGCAGTGGGAGACTTCCGACACACGTCTAGTGGCACACCGCGCGATACGCTCCGTAACGCGGCTACCCCCAGGCTGTCAAAACACGCAGCCCATCTCCGCTGGCTGATCGACGAGCGTAGCGGCGGAGCTGATCTTGCAGAAGAGCAGCCGCGTGGTCCAAGACGAAGCGATGACGACGGCAGCGACGCACCCAGACACCCACGCTAACAGCCCCGAACCAGAGGGTCGGGGCTCCGTATATCTGCCTGGTGCGGCCAAGCTCCACCTCTGGCGACGCCTCCTTTCCAGAACATTCGGGATGGTTCCCGGAGCTTCTCGACTGACTCCGCCCTTGAGCTTTACCCCAGACACGCCCCTTCATAATGAGGCATTATGTGATGCGGCTATAACCGTAATTACCCTTACAGGCCGGCAGGTGTTACCCTGTCATTACAATAGTAATAGTAATCTTAAACAAACGTCCGAGACTCGTGTGTGTTTTTTTTAACTACCGTCCGGTATTCGAACGTTTGTCCGAAATCGCTTTGTCCACATTTTTTTCTTCAGACGGCACCGAATCCGCGAGGTCAGTGACCCCGCTTGCTGTACAAAGTTCAAAGTTCATTTATTAGGTATAGCCCTGTGAGCCATTCAGCTCTTGAATCGGGTGCAACCGCAACAAACAAAAAACAAAAACATGAACAAGAAAACATCTTAAAGTGACTATGTGCAAACAGAAAATCCAAGAAAAGACAGCAAAATATTGCAGAAAAAAAATCATCGTACACCAACCCTGTGCAAATATCCCAGTGGGATTGCCTCCTACCGGGGGGGGGGGGGGGGGGGGGGGGGCGGGCGGGTGGGGGAGCAGGGAAAATGGGGGGATGGAGGATATCGGCTCGCTAACCGCGCGAGCCTCAGTGCAGTCGGCCGTCCCGTATATATTGCGACGTGCTAGATGGTACGCGGGTGGGGGGGATGGGGGCCCGGGGTGAAGAAACCAACGCTGCTGCGCCGTCGCGACGCACGAGCCAACGGGAGGACTCCACCGCCGCCGCCCTGCGCCGCGACTCGTCGTGAGCGAGGGAGGGAGGACGCGCAGATCGGCGGGGAGGGGGTGGGCACGCCGGTGTACAGCCGTAACCCCTTGTGGGCAGGTACCACCCATGGGACCTAAACTTTGTATAATGCATGGGGGGGAGGGGGGGGTGAACTCTGCAGCCATTGTTTACCAACACTGACCGATTGCGCTGGAAATTTAAGGTCCCGTCAAGTGTTAAGTGTTAAGTGGGCGATAAGAGTGTTTGAACAAGCGGGGTCATTTGTGCTCGTGTGTTCGGACATCCCCCACGCCCACCCCACCCCCCGACTGCCCGCCCCCCCCCCCGCCTTCCGCCTTCACCGCATCCCCCGCCCCTACACTCAGGCGGGTTTTTATTTGCTATTAGCGAGCTTCAAGAAGAATGATCATTAATCTGGTTCGGGGGCGGCGAATTTGATTCATTGATCGCGTTGAATTTAAACAGCCGGTGATGATTAATCCCGGCGGGACCGACTTCGAGGATTATTCACGACGGCCGGCTTGGCTGCGCCGCGACCTTTAACTCCGCGGCGGCGCGACCGCGCGGGCGGTTGCGCACAAATCAACACCCCCCCCCCCCCCGATTTATGTGGCGAGAGTGAGCTGCTGCACTGCGCGTCGTCACAGCTGAAGGGGAGGGGGGGGGGGCGTGGGCTTCAGAGCGTTTAATTTGAAAAAAATAACCTCGCCACCGCAGCCGAGCGATGAGAAACTTTCGGGAAAACGCGGCGGAGAGACAGAGAGAGAGCGAGCGAGCGGAGATAATCGCCGGCGCTTGGACTCGCATTGCCGCGCTCCCCGCCGCAGTCCACGCGGCGTCGCTGTTCGTCGCGGGTTAGTCCAACCCATGTGAGACTAGGCTCTAAGGAAAGCTGTCTCGGGTGTGGACCAATCAACTTCAAGGACAGTACATATATTATCAGTGTTATGTTTTTTTTTGCATTATGACTGCAGGTATTGTGGTCTATGCAAACATGACTCCTTGTAAAAAAGGTGTCAGTTTTGTTGCCAGATAGAAGGGTAAAAAACCAATTATCAGGATCCATACTCTTCGGTAGGTAAAAAAATAAAAGTGTAAAAAAAATATTATAAATTTTTCACTTTTATTTTTTACCTACGTGACTTTACCGAAAGAACCAAAGAGTACGGACTGACCTGTGGAGTGATGCACATTTGGGACGGACACAAAGGCCGACCGACCGATGGACACGTCACCCGCGACCGCGAGCACTAGCGCCCTGGCCCTCACCTTGACGGCTCGCTCATCCAGCACGCGGTGCTTGCTCTGCAGCTTGTAGCGCGGGCGCCGCACCTCGCCGCCGTCTCCCGCGCCGGTGAACACCGACACGTAGTCGTCGAGCCCCTCTGTCGCCGGGTACTTGGCGCTGGAAAAAACCTGCGAAGCATCTCCGATTAGCGCAGTTGGCCGCCACGTATGGCGCGAAAGAAGTTCGGCAAACGTACGTGGCACGTCTCAATTTCGGAGCTTTCGTGACTGCAGGAATTATTCTTTGGTTCTTTCGGTAAAGTCACGTATAAAGATAAAATAATAGCATACTTGTATGTCTGTCTATAGTTTTCCGGTTAGATTTTTGTTGCTATTTCTTTTATACCTGATGATTGCTTGTGTTGCAATCGAAACGTCGTAGTATGCTATTATTGAATTTATTATTTTATCTTTATACGTGACTTTACCCAAAGAACCAAAGAATAGTACGTGCACCTGTTCAAGAGCCCCCCCACCCCCCCTCCGTTAAACGAACAAAGACTGTCGCCGCAATCGTCGCGGCGCTTTCAGATGTGCTCCAGCGGCCGTCTGGAATGTTCTATACAAGGAAGCCACTGAATCTGTGCACTGTTAAATTCAGATTGAAAACGCATTTGCTTAGAAATGCTTTTGGCGTTTAGTTCGTTGTCCTTTCCTCGCCGCACCTCCGATTAGCGCGGTTGGCTACGTGCGGTGCGGAAGCAAGCTGAACGTACGCACACGCGTAGCAGATGGGAAAGCGCGCGTCCCACGCGAGATGCGCGTTCACGCGAAAAATCGCCAGGGTCTCAAAGCCTGTGTAGTACGAGGGCCATCAGACAACGGGACATTTGTTGTGACATTCGATTCCAATGAGATGTGGCGGCATCCTTCCTCTGCGATTTGTCCGCGGCACTTCGATGCATGGCACCACTGGTTGCCATCTGCTATTTATCGGGTTGAAAAACAAACACCTTTTGAACAATATGAGAATCTTCGAATATGCATTCACGCTGCGTGCCCGCTCACGTGTGTGTGTGTGTGCGTGTGTGTGTGCGTGTGCGTGTGCGTGTGTGTGTGCGTGTGCGTGTGCCAGTGGGGAGCGGTAGTGTAGCACTACGCTGCGCTATGAACCCGGCGACCTGGGTTCGATTCCCGCTCACGGCAAACACCAGTGACGATTATCTGAACCGATCCTGGGCCTCTCCTAGGTCGACTCGGCCTCAAATGAGTACCTGGTGCGGTGTGTAAACATCGCCGCTAGGGAGGCAAAGTCGGCCGGACGTGGTGCTGGCCACACACCCCCTCGTGTACCGTGCCGGCCTTCATAGGTGCTCGCTAACCGCACTTGCCCCTACAGTCTGTTAAGGCTATACGGGGGATCTTTGTCTTTGTGTGTGCCAAGTGGAGCGGTGGAGCAGGGGTTAGCGCACCGCACCGCGAACCCGCCGAAACGAGTTCGATTCTCGCTAATGACCGATAACGGTGGCGAATATCCGAACCGGTTCAAGGGCCTCGCCTAGGTCAACGAATACACCGCTTACAGCGTATTAACATCAGCACCGGGGAGACTAAGGCAGCTGGGTGAGGCGCTGGCCAAACAACCCCCTTGGTGCATCGCGCGGACCTTAATAGGCGCTCGCTTAGGGGCAAATGCACCAAGAGTCTGTTTAGAGGCGATATAGAAGGATCTTTGTGCGCGTAAAATCGCAGGAAACACACGTGGGCCCCGCAAACGACTCTTCGGGGCAGTTATATTTAAGGGGGGGGGGGGGGCGGTGGAAATAAAAATGAATATCAGGTAAACAAAATCATTCACGTTGTGCAGTCAACGAACGCGCGGTGCTGAAAGCGCACATCAAATTTTCTCGGGACTGGTAATTCCCTACAAGAAGAACACCCCCGGGTTACAAAAACCAATATGATTCCCACAATCGTACCTGGCCATTGCCGACCATTAAAGAGTCATTTTGAGCACGCCGCTTCGGACATTGGTCTTGGGATGGGCGCACGGGCGGGCATGTCAGCCGAATGCTCGCTGATGAAAGGTTGGCCAAAACGAGAATCCTTGATTAATCTCTTTCATACGGCGAGCGGCGGCTGCGTCACACCGGCAGGGAAATTGCACCCTCCGTCCGCGGGCGTGCGCACGGCCGCACGTGATAAACAACTTGCCTCCAGTCGCACACCCCCCCCCCCCCCCCCCCGACGCGTACCGACGATCCCTGTTCGCCAGGACACAACGCCGGTCTCGTCAAAGGGGGTCGCGGTCCTTGGCTGCGGCCAAAGTCCCGGCCGCGCTTGTCCTACACTGTTTGTTCAAGGGGATCCAACGATTCCAACCGCGCGCCCGGGCACCAATTACCGAACCGTGACCCTCACGACGAACTGCTAACGGCGCGCAGCGTCGCTCCGTGTGTGACCTGGGGGGGGGGGGGGGGGGGAAATGGGTGGGAGAAAACCTTTGGGCCGGGCGCTAATCGAAAAGCCGGGAGCATCGGAGATGACGATCGTCAACCTTCCCACCGTCAAACCGCCGTGACCCCAGTGAGGGTCCCCAAGCGGGGGGGGGGGGGGGGGGGGGTGGTGGGGCAGGGGGGGAACGTTGCCAACAGGATGAGCGGCTTTCATGTTGCTCACAGCCGCCCCCCCCCGGCGTCACCGGCGGTTGATGCCGGTGCGGCCGAGTCCTGTGCTCGGGGGCTTATCTCGATGAAGGCAAGTGGCAGCTGGGAAATGGGAAAGGGGGGGGTGGGGAAATCTCAGGGAGGGCATTAAACGCACGGCCACGTCTGCCTTCCACCCCGTGGCCCGGCTGAAATTCCAAGCGCGGAAGCGCACGCACGCACGCGGAGGTTCCGCGGTTGCAATTTGGCGGCGCCAGCGCGGCTGTCGGCACTGGCGCTCCGCACCTGCGATTGGCACGGTCGGCTACGTACGGTGCGAGAGAAGTTCAACTGAGCTCAACTATTTTTTTAAATCCTTTATATTAAGTTCGCTTGCTTGCTTGCTTGTGTGCTTGCGTGCTTGCTTGCTTACGACCGTGCAAATCTTTCGGTCGTGTTTTAACCCACTTCCCGTGACCCGAATCGAGCTGACATTTTCCACACAGACTCGTTGTGCGTGACAATTAATTTTCGTGAAAAAATGTTTCAAAAATGTTACACTGTTTAGGGAAAATTTTTTAAATATTTAATTACCAATTGCTTAATGGTGGCAGACAATCATCTGACCCATAGGTGGCAGCCATCTCAAGCCAGAGGACGAGAGGACTCTAGCCGCCCCGATGCCACGCATATAAAGGATTTATAGTGAAAAACTTTGTTTTTACGGGTTAATTTTTTTATATTTTACCAGGTAAGGCCCACTGTGCTAGATATAGCTCTTTTTCAGAAGCGACCTGGCCACAAATGATAGCTCAACGAAGTGGCTTATCATCACGCGGAAATTGAAAGCAGCGAAATACTTTAAACGTGTTTTCTAAAAAAATCCACGCGACCACGCGTAGAACACGCAAACTCCAAACTTACAAATGTCAGGGTCGGGATTGAACCCACGATCCTCCTGTCTACCAGGCGAGGTAGTAAACATCATCTCACCACCATGGCACATACATACAAGCAAAAGGACTCCTTCTCCCTGCCCACCGCCCCAGCTAACCGAAAATCACGTAGATACGAAGTGCGCTGTACAAAATACAATACAACGTGGATTTTTACATGGAGTCTAAATGCATAGACCGGATGCGTAGATACCATACCGTAACAGTGGGCGTGTTTACTTCGTAGACAGAGACAGAGAGAGAGAGGTCAGACATAGGCAGAAGATAACAGGGGGAGGGAGGTATTCGGCGAGAAAATGACACTCTCGTCGGAGCTTCCCGTGTGCCGACTACAGGTTGCGGCGGTGATTTTCTGACCAGAGGTCACTTCGGACGAAAGGAGATCATTTGGCAGCGATTCCAGCCGACCACAGAGAACGCGTCCCGGCACGGCGAGGCCGGCCGCGCGGCCATCAGAACGACGAGACGGAGTGTGCAACGGGAGGCCATTACGCGCCGCCACCGAATATTAGCCCGTGGCGTTCAAATTTCAAACCGCGGGCTGGCTGTGCGCGGAAAAATGAAGCGAGGCGGGGGTAAAGACATTCCAATTATTGTACGCGGGAGGGCAGGGGGAGCTGCTTTGGCACCAAACAGATTCGCGCCCAGCAGCGGCAGCGTGTGCGCGTACGCTGCTGCTGCTGCCGCTGCCGTCTTTAGCAATGAGCATGAACCACCACGCGAACCCCGGCCATCCTCGCAAGCGGCGGCTTTATGGTAGCCATCGAGCAAAGACGGCCATCGCATCGCTCGCTTTCGGACGCGCCCCCGCGGCCGTCTGCAACGCTCTTCCTACCGATGTTAGGAAGCCACTGGAGCTAAGCGACTTTTCAATCTAGATTTCTTTACAACTGCTTTTTTGCGTTTAGTTTCATGTCCTTCGCCACCGCACCTCCGACGAAGCACGGTTGGCAACACAGGGTGCGAAAGAAGTTCAACGGACGGTGCGACGGGACCGAAGGAACCCGTCGCACCGTCCAAAAATAACACCCCAACCCGCCGCCTAGGCCTCGGCAAGGAAAGGTAATTTACCTTTTTTACCGTGTAAAAGATTAAAGGGTAAAGGTGTCCACATGCCAAGGGGTAAGGTAAAGGTAGGCTCGTTGCTTTTTACCTGTAACCTTTTACCTTACCTTGCCGAGGCCTACCGCCACCTGCTTAGCAAGGTCCAGTTAATAGTTACCGGCATCTCAGGGCACGGCGACGCAATCCGCAAGGTCGGGAAGAATTGCGGCTCTCAGTCGGGACCCATCGCGTTCATTTTTAGCGTGCCCATGCTGCGCGCGGGCCAAGCCAATAACAAGGTCAGAGCGGGCCGCGGAGAGCATGGTATGAGAGGACGATTTGGACGCACTGGGTGTGCCCTGTGGGGTGGCGGCGGGTTGATGACCTGAAAGTGAGAGCACCTTCTGTCGAGTCAGAACAAGGTGGCCTTGTCTTCTTGGTTCTTTCGGTAAAGTCACGTAGAAGGGAAATAATAAAGTAATAAAAATAAAACATAATAAAATAATTCTCACGACGTTTCGGCCACAACGCAAGCAGCCGTCCTCAGGTGAAGACCAGGTCTGTCGGAAAAACAGCGTCTGAATGAAACACCCCAGGCTGTCTTCCCGACAGACCTGTTCTTCACCTGAGGACGGCTGCTTGCGTTGTGGCCGAAACGTCGTGAGCATTATTTTATTATGTTTTATTGTTATTATTTTATTATTTCCCTTCTACGTGACTTTACCGAAAGAACCAAGAAGATGAATCCCTGCAGTCACGAAAGCTTCAAATCGAAAAAAAAGTGGCCTTGAGTGATTCGCTTCGCCCCCTTCAGCTGCCCGCTGAGTTGTGCCGGGGAATTTACAAAGTGGCACGTCCCTTGTTGCTGCGGATACCGAGATGCATTACGGGATTATTATTTTTTGCTACACATCCTCCGGTATTATACTGGTAGGAACCTCCTGGTTCCACCAGCCCACAGGGGATTATTGTGTCCGTCCGTCCGTCGTGCATCCAAAAATGGGTAGGGGTGGGGCTGGGTGGAGAGGGGAAGGGCTGGGTGGGGAGAGAGGGGCTGGGTGGGGAGGGGAAGGTGGGGAGGGGCTGGGTGGGGAGGGTGGGGCTGGGTGGGGAGGGGAGGGTGGGGCTGGGTGGGGAGAGGAGGGTGGAGAGGGGCTGGGTGGGGAGGGGCTGGGTAGGGAGGGTGGGGCTGGGTAGGGGGTGGAAGGGGTGGAGCTGGGTGGGGAGGGGCTGATCACCCCGTGGTGCCCTTATAAAACTGAACGTTTAACCTACTCACGCCGGCTTGTGCCCGCCCTCACAGTCGGGCATATTTGCGGAATACACCACGCCGCCGTTGACCCTGCAGGCCATTGACCGAGCAACCCAACGTTGCTACCAGCTCCCTCCGCAGCAGGACGATGTGTTTACTCCCATTGTGTACGCATGCACGTCGAACCTCCTTCGCAGCGTACGTAGCCAACCGTGATGAAAGGAGGTGCGGATTATTTGTGCTATCGGTGTCGCGTCACGAGACCAACAATCCACTCGGATTTCTCATAGGGCAGTGCAAGCATCACACGGCGGTGGGTAGATGTGAATTACATTGCCTGGCGTACAGGAGGGCTTGGGTTACATCACGACCCTCACACTGCCTGCTGTACATTTGGAGTTTGCGTGTTTTCCCCGTGATCACGTCCATTTTTCTCCGGGTCCTCAATTTTTTTTTTGATGCACATTTAGAAACATGCTTTTAGAGTATTTGGCTGCAATTAACGTCCACATGATGACGAGTCACGTCGTTGAGATATCACTTGTTGCCAAGTCGCTTCTGAAAAAGAGCTACGTAGATCAGTTGGAGCCTTACCTGGTCAAATAAACACATTCCTGCGGAGGGAGCTGGTAGGAACGTTGGGTTGCTCAGTCAATGGCCAGGGTCAACGGCGGCGTGGTGTATTCCGCAAATATGCCCGACTGTGAGGGTGGGCACAAGCCGGCGTGAGTAGGTCAAACGTTGAGTTTTATAAGGGCACCACGGGGTGACCAGCTCCTCCCCACCCAGCCCCACCCCTCCCACCCCCCACCCAGCCCCACCCTCCCCACCCAGCCCCTCCCCACCCAGCCCCTCCCCACCCAGCCCCTCCTCACCCAGCCCCTCCCCACCCAGCCCCTCCCCACCCAGCCCCTCCTCACCCAGCCCCTCCCCACCCAGCCCCTCCCTCCCCATCCAGCCCCCCCCCCACCCAGCTCCTCCCTGCGTGACGAACGGACGGGCACAATAATCCCCTGTGGGCTGGTGTAACCAGGAGGTTCCTACCAGTAAAAAAACACACTTGAGAAACCCGTTTTAAATCGCAAATGGACTGCCAAGATTGTAAACCCAAGATCTCAGCAGTGTCGGCTCAACGTTCTGACCTCTGAGCCTGAGCATCTAGGCTGCTTATAAATGCCACACAGGAGGCCTCTGCCAAGCCCACACACGTGCATTCATCCGTGCGTATATATTTGGAGAGAAGGCCAGTTTCGTAACCCAAACCGTACACCCATGAATATGTAACCCGTTGAAATTGGCACCGACAGTGGTGATCAGAAGGGGCCCACAGGGACATCACATCCCTTGGAAATTCCAAACTGCACGACAATTAGGCTCCCAAGTGCAGGAGAATGCGTCTATTAGAAAAAGAGCATCGTCTCAGGAGGGAGGGTATTTGGAGGATTCTGACCCAATTCTTCAGTCATACAACCCAAGTGACCTCCCACAGCCCGGAATGTAAAAGAAGGTTCAGCTGATACCCGGTGGCTATTATTCATTTATTCATTCACTCACCATTTCGCTCAGGAGAGCTCGGCCAAACCTTTGCAGGGGGTCACTTAAATCTTGTTCTCACAATCCCCCTCCCCACCTCCGGCCACTGGAATTTATTAACATTTTAACCGGGGAATCTTGCTGCGGTAGCTACCTTAAAGGGATGTGTGTATGTATGTTGAACTTGTTTCGCCAACCGGTTAAGGGTAATGAGCTAAACGCTGCTGCTGCTGCTGCTGCAGCTGCTGCTGCTGCAGCTGCTGCTGCAGCTGCTGCTGCTGCTGCAGCTGCAGCAGCAGCTGCAGCAGCAGCGGCTGCAGCAGCGGCAGCAGCTGCAGCAGCAGCGGCTGCAGCAGCGGCAGCAGCTGCAGCAGCAGCGGCTGCAGCAGCAGCAGCTGCAGCAGCAGCAGCTGCAGCAGCAGCGGCTGCAGCAGCAGCAGCAGCGGCAGCAGAAGCTGCAGTAGCAGCTGCAGCAGCAGCTGCTACTGCAGCTGCTGCTGCTGCTACTGCAGCCGCGTAACGTTGAGCAGCGAGGTTCCATTTGATGTCCCGGCGCGGCGGTTGAAACAACGACACGAGTTTCATCTTCTTGGTTCTTTCGGTAAAGTCACGCAGAAAGGAAGTAATAAAATAATAAAAATAAAACATAATAATATAATTCTCACGACGTTTCGGCCACAACGCAAGCAGCCGTCCTCAGGTGAAGACCAGGTCTGTCGGGGAGACAGCGTTTGAATGAATATTATGTTTTATTTTAATTATTTTATTACTTCCCTTCTACGTGACTTTACCGAAAGAACCAAGAAGATGAATCCCTGCAGTCACGAAAGCTTTAAATCGGCACGAGTTTCTTGAATCTCTCTCCGCACGGCCTCTGCGAACCCAGCAGTGTGCATGGGTACACCCCATAGTTGGTCCAACGGCAGGTTGCCACGTTGTCAAGATGTTAACTACCTCGCTTGATATGCAGGAGGTCGTGGGTTCGACCCCGACCCTGATGATGCTTGTAAATACGGAGTTTGCGTGTCTCTCTCCCCGTGGTCACGTGGATTTTTCTTCGGGTCCTCTGGATGTTTACCTCCACATTTAAATCGATGTGTCTTCAGCAAATTTGGCTGCTATACATTTGCACATGATGATAAGCCACTTCGTTGCGCTATATTATTTGTGGCCGGGTCGCTTCTTAAAAAAAGCTACGTAACTCAGTGGGCCTTACCTAGTAAAATAAAAAAGTTTATAGTTTAGTTTAAATCGCTGCGTGCGGTGGGGTAAAGTGTGTGTACCCACCACCTCCTTCAAGACATCTGCAGCCAGACGCTGGATGAATCGGCCAAATACTGCCGATAGGGAGCTCAGAATCAGAACTATTTATTTCCGCTGGGGGAATCCGTTGAGCTGCAAAGCGCTTTTTCACAGATACTCGAAAGAGAGAAAAGGCCGGAGTACAAATATTCCACATTTTCAGAAAAATTAATTTGCAAACAACCACATTCGGTAAAAACCAATAAGCCAAGTCACCCACTATAAGTAAATAATATCCATCTGTGAAATATAATCGCTTATTGATAGCCTTGTGCTAAAACTATGATGCAATTAACAAATTCCATGAGGATAATTATTATCATTATCACGTGCGAAGGAGGAGAGCCGGAGACCGGACAAGTCGCCTATCTTTCATGCGCTCGTGACGACTTGTTTTGTTTGTTGTGCTTGTGCACAACTGCCAACGCAGCAGCAGCAGCATTGCCAAATCAAGTGCTTCTTGATCATTACTGTAGTGGTGCCACCACCGTGCACGGCGTCCAGGATTGAGTCTGCGAGCGAGTCGAGTGTGCGAGCGTGCGAGTCGAGCGTGCGAGCGTGCGCGTCTGTCCGTCAGTCTGGCCGCGTGGCAGGTGCCCACAGGATGGATACGCTCCACCGCCACCACCGCCGCCACCGCCGCCACCGCCGCCACCGCCGCCACCGCCGCCACCGCCGCCACCGCCGCCACCTCCGCCACCTCCGCCACCTCCGCCACCTCCGCCACCTCCGCCACCTCCGCCACCTCCGCCACCTCCGCCACCTCCGCCACCTCCGCCACCTCCGCCACCTCCGCCACCTCCGCCACCTCCGCCACCTCCGCCACCTCCGCCACCTCCGCCACCTCCGCCACCTCCGCCACCTCCGCCACCTCCGCCACCTCCGCCACCTCCGCCACCTCCGCCACCTCCGCCACCTCCGCCACCTCCACTACCTCCGCCACCACCGCCACCTCCGCCATGTACGTGCTCGCCCCACGCCGCACCGGCTTACTAAACTTGTTACAGGTAGAAACAATGTTCCACACTGCCCACCAGGGATTTTTTGTCTCTCTGTCTGTCGTGCATAAATATATATATAATATATAAACAGCTCTTTGATTGGTGGAGACCTACTGCCGGGTACGGAGAGGGGAGAGGCCTAAGGGAGGAGGGTCAGGGGAGGGTCTAAGGAAAGGGGGGTCAGGGGAGGGGCCTGAGTGGGGGGGGGGGTCAGGGGAGGGGCCTGAGTGGGGGGGGGGGGGGCAGGGGAGGTGCCTAAGCAAGGGGGAGGGGCCGATAGTGAAGGGGGGCTGTCTGCCTGGCTACCTCAAGTCAAGTGATCTTTTCTACAGGTAGGAACAACAGGTTCCACACTGCCCACCAGGGATTATTTGTCTGTCGGTCGTGCATATTTTTCTGTCGTGCACGAATGCGCTGTCCAACCAAGTACCTACCTGCCCACTCCGAAGAAACGTGTTTTGTTTAACCAGATAAGGCTCATAGAGCGACACAGCTCTTGTTCAGAAGCGACCTGGTCACAATGATAGCTCAACGAAGTGGTTTATCATCATGTGGAAATTTATATCGGCCAATTACTCTAAACGCGTGTTTCTTAATGTGGAGGGTAAAACCGGAGGACCTGGGGGAAATATCCACCCGGGGAGAACATGCAAATATATAGCAGGTGTCAGGGTCGGGATTGAACCCATGACCTCCTGCATACCAGACGAGGTAAAGGAAAAGCTGAGGCCTCTGGGGGTGGGGGGGCAGAGGCACACGGCGGCACGACAGACGGCCCGTCAAAGCAGCCTCGAACGCCGTGCCAGAGAAACACGCGTCGCTGCCGCAAGTCTAGCGGCAGAGTGAGCCGGAGCATGGCCTGTGTTTGCACCAAACTTCGTGCCCCCCACCCACCCCCACCCCTCGGTAAAACACGCTGGGCTTGCCCTCTTTGAGTGACGCAACGGTTAAGAGAAGCTACCACCAACAATGGGAGCTCAGCAGAGGAGGTTGTGAGCTATGTGTGCGCGTGCGAGTGTGCCAATGTGTGTGTAGGGCGAGTGTGCCAATGTGTGTGTAGGGCGAGTGTGCCAATGTGTGTGTAGGGCGAGTGTGCCAATGTGTGTGTAGGGCGAGTGTGCCAATGTGTGTGTAGGGCGAGTGTGCCAATGTGTGTGTAGGGCGAGTGTGCCAATGTGTGTGTAGGGCGAGTGTGCCAATGTGTGTGTAGGCCGAGATTGAGAGCGAATTTCTTAAGAATTGAATTTTGATGTTTCGTTTGTTACCCTTCCCCGTACCCCCGATAAGCACGGTTCGCTACGTACGGTGCGAAAGAAGTTCAACATACATCGGCCTTCATAGGTGCTCGTTAACAGCCCTTGTCCCAGCAGTCTGTTGAAACTATATGGGGTATCTCTTTGTCCCTGGGTAGGCAACGGTAGTGCAGCGGTTAACGCACTGCGCCACGAACCAATAGCAGCGGAGAATATTTGAACCGGTCCCAGTCCTCCCCTAGGTTGACTCAGCCTGTAACCTCAGCACTGGGAAGACAAATGCGCCCGTCCGGGTGCGGTGTTGGCCACCGATCGCCTTTGTGTGCCACGTTGGCCTTCACAGGTACTCTAGGGCAGCACTTGCCACCGTCACGAGCGAGCGCACAGAAGCACGCCGCACACAATCAGCAACCTCGCGCGCCCGGCGCTTGATAACGGCATAGGTCAGGTGGCACGCGCTCACCAATTATCTTGCCGGGTGCCCTTTCGGCAGCTCTAAGCCCTGTCCTTTCAACTGGCTGGGAAACAAAGCTATCAGCCGCTACTTGCGTGGAGGGCTCCGGGCAGATCGAAAATGTTGAGCAGCGGCAGCGGCCGCTCACACAGTGCCAGAAACGAGCAAACGGGACGCGTTTATATTCTTGGTTCTTTTTTCGGTAAAGTCACGTAGAAGGGAAATAATAAAATAATAAACATTTAACATAATTAAATAACATTCTCACGACGTTTCGGCCGCAACGCAAGCAGACCGTTCTCGGGTGACTTTACCGAAACAACCAAGAATACGAATCCCTGCAGTCACGAAAGCTTTAGATTAAAAAAATGGGACACGTTTAGTTTCGCGCGGAGAGGCGAGGAGTGGGGGGGGGGGGACACCCCCGGAATCAAATCGGCAGGACGCGTCCGCCGCGGGGCGCGTGCCGGTGGGTAAACAGCGGCGCTCGAGCGATGAAAAGCCGTGGCGCCAAACGCGAAACTCGTCGGCGGGGACGCGGCGGGAGCTCAAACGGTGCAGATAAGCGACAGCCGTTTCACAACGCACACGGTCGGGCAGCAGCTGCCCACCGTCTCTCTACTGCTGGGCGAAGGCCTCCCCCCCCCCCTGCCCCCCCCACACCGTCTCTCAACTGCTGGGCGAAGGCCTCCCCCCCCCCCTGCACCCCCCCCTGCCCCCCCCCCACCGTCTCTCTACTGCTGGGCGAAGGCCTCCCCCCCCCCTGCCCCCCCCCCACCGTCTCTCTACTGCTGGGCGAAGGCCTCCCCCCCCCTGCCCCCCCCCCCCTGCCCCCCCCCCCCTGCCCCCCCCCCTGCCCCCCCCCCCACCGTCGCCGCTCACGGTTCTCACGGCGTCGACGATAGACCGAGCGCGACAGCGCACACGAGCCGGTGTCATTGGACGCGCTCTCGGGGGGCGTTGTCCTCGCCCGTGGGCTGCCGCCCCAACGTCAGTCGCGGCCGCCGCCCATCATCCCTGGACTGGCGATGCGTCTTTTTTTTTCATTGCTTCTTTAATTCAACAACAGCCCAGTATAAAGTACGAGCTACGGGGAGGGAGGGGGGTACAGATATTGCGCGGACGGACAAGAGCCCCCAGGACAGGGGAAAGGGAAGGCTGATTGGACCTCACGTCCTCTACTCAAGTAAGAAGCCCGCTTACTATTCAACATTACGGACCACACTAGCCAATCCACTGCTGCATGAAGTCCTCCACGTGCTTTCAAGGCCCTGAAGGGGCTGGCTCCTCAATACCTCGGTGATCTGCTGAAACCTTATGCCCGTGTCCGGCAGCTACGATCCACCTAATCCGGGCCACCTGGATCTTCTTCTTCGCCGTGTCTCCTGTCCAACGCACACGGGTCGTCTTTTCCCAATATCGTGCACAGGCTACCCCATCTGGAGTTGACGTCGCCAAACCTTGAGGAGCAGCATTGTGGTGCTGCAGGGCATCATAAGGGGTGACCCATGGTTAGTTTCTCCTGACCAAGCGCACACATTGGTCGGGGGTTGTGTAGAAGCCACCCACACCCCACTACCCTTCCATGATTTCATGAGAGAGCTGCATCTGACGAGTCTGTTTAGGCTCCGCCAATGTGAGCCATTTGGAATTTCAGCCAGACGCGAGCTCCTCACTTGGAGGGATGGGGGGGGGGAGATGGCGATTCCTCGCCGGCTCCATTCGGCAGCTTTGTCAGCTTCGTGTTTCTCCCATTTTTGTTATGTTTGCCACATTGCAAATTCTGGCAGGTTCCGCTGATGAACCGCATCAGCGGTGACAGTGGTACAGTGGTACGGCGGAGCACGAGAAGCCGTTGGTGGTGCTGGCTGACGACAGCCACGGAGCGGACGGCGGACGTTCAACTCGAACACTTACCGGTCATGATCACATGGTACCCTCCTCCTGACGTTAGGAGGGCGCTATGCCAGATAGTGCATATAGGCAGGGGACAGGGGCACAAACCTGTCAACCCCTTAATCCAGTCCCCTGCCTTGTTACAGACCAATTTGGACCTTATTGGTCACCCCGTGCCCCTACAAAATAACCTAGCACGCGTCGTCATTGCCCACACTCATCCCCGTCTCGACTCACTCGCCTGTCTCCGTGCTCTCAACTGGCTCCCCATCGCCAGTAGGGTCACACACAAGACCGCCTGCCTCTGCCACAACGCCTTCATATCCGCCTGCCCGCCGTACCTTTCTTCATTATTGACAACCTGCAGCTCAGCACACGGCAGATGCCTGCGCAGCGCGACTCACGACCTCCTCTTGATACCAAGATCCAGGATGGTCATCGTGTCTATGCGCCGCTTCTCGGTGGCAGCCCCAACAGTCTGGAACGATATCCCTTTGCACATTCGCAGCATCACCTCAATCGCCTCCTTCAAGAGAGACTTAAAAACTCACCTCTACAATCATGCTTTCGAGCGACTCTGAGCTTGGCTCCGCGCCTCTGAGTTGCGGTCACTACGTCTGCAAATTTGCGCGCGTTATAAATTTAACTTTTATTATTATTATAAATCTCAACGTTCAAATCCATAGATTTGCACAGAAACCGATAATTTGTTGTCTTTCCCCCCCACATCCGATCAGCACGGTTGGCTGAGTATGGTGCGAAAGAAGTTCAACGTACATAAAGCGCTGCGAGGCCTTGCTTGAATGGCGCTACGTAAAATTGAGTTTTACTTATTAACCGACTCGCACGCCACATCCACTCCTCGGCTTGGGCGAGTGAAGGAGAGTGGAGACCAAAACGGGTTTTGGAAATCACTCGCCACTTGCGGTAGCCGTGGGCCATGTTCGAGAATCAAACTTTTGTCGCTCGTGTGCATAGCGCAAATGTGCCGGCATGTGTAACTACGTCGACAAAATACCGCACGTAGCCAACCAAAGTAAAAACAAAAAAGCAGTTCTCCAGAATAGAATTTTCAATCTGGTTTTGAAAGTGCATAGCTTGGAGTGGCTTCCTCATATTGGATAGGAAGTGCGTTCCAGATGGCCGCAGAAGAGAGTCTGAAAGCGCGCGATGCGGTAAAAGATGTTTCTAATATAACTTCAAGCCAATGGGCTACTTTGATTCGTAACAATGTGGCGATGCCCGCGTTTTGCTCGACGTCGTGGGAAACGCACTGCACTGCAGCGAACAGAGTCTTGCGATTAGAGCCGTTAGGTGCGATCTGTCGGGACGTTAAAAATGTGCCACTCCGCATTAATGACATTTCACGATGACTCCGAGGCCCGAGAGTGTCGCGGGCGGAATTCCACCTCGAGCAGATATCAAACGACACCGAATATATTTAAAGCCGTTATTATTCTTATTGTCCTATTAAATATTTAACGCACTTGCCTAAAAGGTCATTGGGGTGGGTTCTCGGAATCGAGGATTTTTTTTTTTATTGTGAAGCCCGTGGGCACGCGGCCTATGGAGACAACGGCCGAGTGAAGGGGGGGGGGAGGGGGCGGCTTTTCCAATGATGCTTGATGGTCGGCATCAAAGCCAGCCAATAACAACCCTTCATTGCCGAGGTCTCGAGGTTCACCGTCCCGTTCGCCCGATTCCCTTTACGCTCGCTCGCGGCGGCGGTGTGGATTATCAAACGTCGGGGAGCGCGGCGAGGAATAATTACACTCGCAATTTAGTTCACGTCGGGCAATTCGCTCCGCTCTTACGACGCAAGGCATCGGCAAACGTCTCCGGAGCCGCATGAAATTGTAGAGGGATAAAACGACCTCGGTAAACGCTCTTTTACCGCATCGCGCGGGCGCTTTCAGATGCGCTTCTGCGGCCATCTGGAACGCTCTTCCCTCCGATATATGAAAGCGACTGGGAGATATGCACTTTTAAAACTAGACTGAAAATTAATTTTGTTACAACTGCTTTTGGTGTTTAGGTTGTTGTCCTTTCCCCACACACCCTCCGATTAGGGCGGTTGGCTACTTACAGTGCAAACGGAGTTCAACATATCTACACACATCTAATACATTTAATCAAACATGACCCCAAACTCGATCATCCGTATTTCATCGATGTAGCTATAAATGTCAGCGCATTCTGCTATGCACCCAGTGATGTAAGTTTAGAAAACAAATGGCGTGAGCCGCATCAAATTGGCGGCCAGAGAATTGTATTTTATTATGTTTAAATTTTATTATTTTATTATTTCCCTTTTACGTGACTTCACCGAAAGAACCAAAAAACTAATACGGACCCTTTCGTGAGACAAGTTTCGCAGCCGTTTACAGAAAGTGCTGTAAAAGAGCTGCTCTACAAAGCAATGGGCAGCTGCACTTCTACACATTGGTGGCTCGTAGCCATACCGTGCGGATTCCACGTTACAGTGGCTGGGGATATTTTCCGCACACAGGACAAGCGGACGTTTGCGTGCCGAGCAAAGTGGCACCGATTTTATTGATCTCCCGAGGAATCGTGGGGCTGGTTCGAACCGACAACTCGTTTTATCGCGAGTCAAGCCCTCCCTATCCGCAGTGCCACCAGGTGCCGTGCGTACGCGCGCACACATACGCGCGCCCCGCACGCACAAGGCATGCGTCCCCGTTTGCGAATCAATAAATAAGCAGCTGATTCAGTAAAATGCCACCCCGAACAAAGTTGCGCATTAAGAAAATGTGTTAACCAGAGGCCCACATTGTAACCTTTCTGAAAGTCATTGCACACGCAATCACCTATTGGCAGGCTGCTTAAGTTAAACAAGCCATGTAAAACGTCCATTACCACCTCTTTGTTCGGTTAACAGTTAAATCACAAGCTGAGCCGTGTGGCTTTCCCCGGGATCATGAACGGGCATTAGTGGGGGGAGAAAAACAGGAGGGCGCTCTCGCACAGAGTCGCGACAGCTTGAGTTCAAGTCCTGGGTCAAGGTCAACTCAGCCCCATAAGAAATGTATTACAGGTACAACACTCTATGCATGTTTAGCAGAAGTCACAAACGGGTTTTGATTCCTTAGCCGTACCCGTACCCGGCCGCACCAGGGTCGCAAACGGGTACCCGTTCCCTACCCGTACCCGTACCCTACCCGAAATGAGTGACAAACGGTTACTCACCAGTGACTCACGGCCTACCCGTACCCGGCTGCACCAGGGTCGCAAACGGGTACCCGTACCTGGCCGGGTATGGGCAGCCGAATATCGGGTAGAGTACGGGTATCAGGTACCCGGTTGCGACCTCTGATGTTTAGTGCCGGCACAGTGGAGAGCATACCTGTCAACCAATACGGCTTACCCGTGTTCTTGTACAGGGAAATTGAGTAAAAAAACATGTTTGTGTTTCTCCCTTGTGATGGGACTTTTCAGGATGAACGTTGAGATTTTTAAGGGTACGGAGGTGACCAATAAGGTCTGAATTGGTCTGTAATAAGGTAGGGCACTGATAAGGGCTTGACAGGTATAGGAGAGAGTCATGTCTGGAACGACGCTGGGCCCTTTCATCACCAGACCGCACTGACCAGCGTGGTGAAGTATGGTCAAACAAACCCCACGAATGAATGAGGATGGCCTTCATCTAGCATAGGATTGAAAGAGGGATGTAAATTATTTTTCTCGTTATTATTGTTTTGTATTTCTCATTCTACTAGTTGTATGATCACCAAAGGAGGAAGCAGGCCAGAAAATGGGACCCGCGCAGAGTTGGAGCAATTAAATCAGCTCACGTGTGAGTCGTTACACGGGCAAGAGACGGTGGCGGCTTGGAGAGGCCTTCATCAAGCAGTGGATAGATCATGGCTGATGACGACAACGACGATGACGTCACTCATCCAAGCAGGGCAGTATTGCCCATAACACCGCCGCTCCCCCACCCATGGATATCACAGTAAGGAAGAAAAAAAAAACTCCACCCACATCAAAGTGCTTGCCACAAATGAACCACAATGCCCCGCTGACCTCAAGGAGCATAAACCATCACACGCGGACTCCGGTCGTCCTCGCAGCAGCGGCTTCTGGCTGGCCATCAAACAAAGACGGCGGTCACCGCGACGCGACGCGGCGCTTTCAGATGCGTTTGCGCGGCCGTCTGGAACGCTCTCCCTTCCGACATTAGGAAGCCACTGGAGCCATGCACTTTTAAATCGACATTGAAAACTAATTTCTTGAGAACCGCTTTTTTGTATTTCGTTTGTTGTCCTTCCCCTGCACCTCCAATTAGCACGGTTGGCTTCGTAGGGTGCGAAAGAAGTTCAACTTACGTACATACATAGGGAACTGCATTCGAGCACATACACTCTCATCGTCGCTCAAAATACCAGCGCGGTCTTCCAGGGGAGGCCGAGTTTCAAATACTTTTTTTCCCTCTCAATATTTCGCCACGCACAACTGCGGGCACCTTCGACTCCCTGGAATGTTTTGGCAGTGGGCGGAGGAGCGGTGGCGACGTGATTGGGGTGCTGCGCTACCACCGAGGCGACTTGAGTTCGACCTTCAACTCCTACTAAGACGCCCGCGGTAGTGCGTGGCAAAAGCTCGAGAGAAAGTTTGAGAACGTGTTTCTATGTTGAGCTTCTTTCGCGCCGTACGTAGACAACCGCGCTAATCAGATTTGCGGGCGAAGGACAACAAAACTAACCACAAAACGCAGTTCTGAAGAAATTCGTTTTCCATTTAGATGATTTCAAAGTGCATAGCTCCAGTGGCTTCCTGATATCGGAAAGAAGAGCACTCCAGACAGCTGCAAAAAGTGCATCCGAAAGCACGCGAGGCCGTGACCGTCTTTGTTCGATGGTTCGCCAAAAAACTGTCTCTACACACACACACGTATGTCTGTTGAACTTCTTTGGCACGGTACAAAGCCAATCGCACTAATCGGTGATGCGGGAGGAGGAGGAGGAGGGGGGGGACAATAAACTAGACACAAAAATCAGTTCTAAAGAAATTAGTTTTCAATATAGGCGATTTTACGAGTGCACCGCGTTTCCAACCCTCAACGCGCAGCTCGAACCCGGACTGCCGGACTGGTCAACGACACCCTGTGCCGCTGCCAGACCCCCCCCCCCCCCCCGACTGACCTTGATGGCCTTTTTGCTGCCCTTCATGTGGTCAATCTTGGCCTGGGCCAGACAGAGGCGTGTGTCCAGACCCTGCAGCCGGCTCCTGTTCTCTTCGATCCTCTGCGAGAGCCTGCACACGCGCACAGCGCACACGGCACACGCGCACAGCGCACGCGTTGCGGCGAGGGTTCGAGATCAGGGGCTAGGGTCGGCGATGGGAGCTCAGCATCCCCCATAAGGGGTTAGGGCCGTCCAGAATATACCGTAGAACAGGGGTCGGGAACCTTTTTGCCTGGGAGAGCCATAAAAGCCAAATATTTCTAAATATATTTCATTGAGAGCCATATAGTATTTTTAACGTATAATAAATTAAATATGTCTTACTTTTAATGCGACTTCTGGTCACGGGATCCGTGACCCGAGAAATTTTATCTTCAAAACTAATTTCTGTTTACTTTAAAATGACACAGTATTATTAAGTAATATCACAAGTATTTTAAAATCAGTTCCAAACTGATTTTTTTTATTATTATTTTTTTCAACTCAAAATTGTCTGGGAGCCATATGCCGTCACCGGAAGAGCCATATATGGCTCGCGAGCCATAGGTTCCCGACCGCTGCCATAGAACATAGAACGGACGCAACTCCCGACCCACAAAATACGACGGAGACATCGCGGCGATACGCTGCTCCGCTGCCTCCTGACGCGGCGCGATCGGTCGGCTCGACCGCCTGAGATGAGAAATGTAAGTTGTTGCTCTGCATCTACATCAGCAGCCGTACGAAAGAAGACCGAGGAGTTAAGAGTCAATGCTAATCGTTAGGGCTGGGGGTTACTGTTAAAGGTTAGTGGTTACGGGTTAGTGTTAGTGGTTACGGTTAAGGGTTAACGCAAGGAGCTAGAGTCAGTATCTTAAATTCTAGGAGTTAAGTTTGATGCTCGGGGTAGGTTTGGGGACAGTGTTGAAGGTTTAGGCTCGAGTTATATTAAGATCAGGGTTAGGGTTACGTTTAAGGAGTTAGGGTTATTATGAGCATTGGAGTTGATGGTTAGATTCTGTGTTACTGTTATGGGTTCAGATTCAAATTAGAATCGCGGGTTACGGCTTCATTTACACGATGGCATTCGGGGGGTCGGGGTTAGCGTTACGGAGAGGGTCACGGAATTAAGGCTTCGGATTAGGGTCGGCTCGGGCTGGGGGTTAAAACTCGGGGTTGGGATTCATGATTGCTCGGCTGAACCCACGGGCATTGGAGACGCCGCGGTGAAAATCATCGCAGCGCTCCGCCGCCTTCACACGCTCATCCCCCTCGCAGCGGAGAGGCTTTCACGGCACAGGCAAGTTTCAAGTTTCAAGTTCATTTATTAGGTATAGCCCTGTGAGCCATTCGGCTCTTGAATCGGGTGCAACCGCAACAAACACAAAAACTAAAACATGAACAAGAAAACATCTTAAAGTGACTATGTGCAAACAGAAAATCCAAGAAAAGACAGCAAAATATTGCAGAAAAAGCACCGTACACCAACGCTGTGTGCAAAAATCCCAGTTGGATGCAAGTCAAACAAAAACAACAACAACCACAAGACAACTTAAAAGGCGGAGCTGTGTGAACGGACCGAGTGAGGCGCTTCCATCGTGGCAAATGACCACGGCCTCTGTCTACGTCGAGGGATCTCCGACTGGCAGTGCCTCCGTAGGCCGTATCTGGCCCTTGGGCGCACTCTTGAAGGGGCCCCGCCAAAAGAGATACGCTTTCGCGACGACTCAAAGAGACAAATTCGCGTGACGAAAGAGAAGAACTTCATTTTTGTTTTTTGCACGCGCGTGATAAGATAGCGAAAAGATCAAAGATGCAGCCGAGTGAGATGAACAAGAGAGAAATCAAACGCAGGGATGACAGAACCGGAGACGAGAGATACAGATTATTTCGAGGAGAGGAGACAGATAAGCGAGATAAGACGGACGGGATAAGAATGCCGCAGGTAAAAAAAAGGACAGATGAGCGAGTTGACAAAAGAGATAACGGGGGGGGGGGGGGGGGGGGGCAAGCTCTGTCGGAAAGAGGTAGAGGTTAAAGGTCATGTCCAGGCCGGACGACGTCATGATGCCTCGGGGCGTCGGTAAGGTACGATGTCGAATGGCCTGCCAGCACGCTCGCGCTCATTTTTATTCCGTGGCCCGCGGACAAAATTTGGTTGACGAACAGTGGTCTCCATGGACTCCGCTCGCGCTCAACTACAGGGGGAAAAAAATTAACCCGTAAAAACAGAGTTTTTCACTATAAATCCTTTATATGCGTGGCATCGGTTTCATTTTATTATTCATTTCTGTTGTTCTTGAGTAAGAGTTTCATTTTTATCACATTGGTATTTTAAATTAAATATGACATTTTTTTTTTCCTAAAAAGTGGAAAATTTTGGAAAAAAATTGTCACGAAAATAAATTGTCACGCACAATGAGTCTGTGCAAAATGTCAGCTCGATTGGATCACGGGATGTGGGTTAAAAAACGACCAAAAGATTTGCACGGTCGTAAGCGCGCAAGCAAGCAAGTGAACTTAATATAAAGGATTTAAAAATCACAGCAATTCCAAGGCATCACGTTGCTAAATGCAATCTCCAACCACCTGCAGGCGAGATAACCTCTCTCTCTTTCGTCTCTCTCTACTCTGTAGAAGGACCACTGCCCAACATTTCAATGTGCTGTGTGATTTTCAATCATTACATACAACCCATTAGAAATATGATATTTTTTCTAGATTTGAAGTTTTCGTGACTGCAAGGATCCATACTCTTGGTTCTTTCAGTAAAGTCATGTAGGTAAAAAAAAATAAAAAATAAAAGATTTTAAAAAATCACGACGTTTCGTTTGCAACACAAGCAATCATCATCAGGTGTGACAACCACAGCATGAAATTTTACAGTAAAATTTCAACCACAGCAAGAAATTTAACAGTAACATTTTTTTACAGTAACATTTTTTTACAGTAACATTTCTTGCTGTGGTTGTCAAACCTGATGACGATTGCTCGTGTTGCAATCGAAACGTCGTGATTTTTTTTCTACCCACGTGACTTTACCGAAAGAACCAAGAGTATGGATCCTTGCAGTCGCGAAAACTTCAAATCTAGAAAAAATATCATATTACTATAAAAAGGGCTGCATATGTTGCGTCAGCCATGGGGAATTGTTCGACCATAATTCACCATGCTGGCCAGTACGTGTTGGTGAAAGGGGAGAGGGACCCTGCACCGACTCGTGTATCACTCGCCACCGACGGGGTTGGCTGTCATCAAGGATCGAACTCGGGTCACCGGGCTCGTGGCGGCAGTGCGCTAACCTCTGTGCCAATGCTCTCGCATCTAGTAGTAGGTTTTTACCCTTTCAACTGGCACAAAACTGACACCTTTATACAAGGCATCATGTTTGCAATAACCACAACACAAGCAGTCAAAATGCAAACTAAAAGAAACAACTCTGATAATGATAATAATATGCACTGTCCTTCAAGTTGATTGGTCCACAGCCGAGACAGCTTTTCTTAGAGCCTAGTCTCCATTGGGTTGGACCAGATGACGCCAAAAGGCGTACAACTCATACACAGCGCACTATTAGAGTATTGAGAGCTCGGGGTAAGCATTTACACTATGAGACCTCCATTACCAGTGGCAAAATATAGTAGTAGGTTTAAACCCTTTAAACTGGTACAAAACTGACACCTTGCTCTCGCATCTCTCCGCTTGTTATCAGCGACGGACGGTGCGGAGGATTGTTGGTTCGCACAAGACCGACACGAACCAGCAACATCACAGGACAAATAGTCCATTTGTAAAACAGACTTGAATGCGGTCTACGCTTTGGTGTTGACGTACCACCTTTAATCACAACACATTAGTAAAACGCAGTCAGGAAAAAATTCGAGCAATTCCCAGACCAAAAATGCATTGTCATTTCAGTGATGTAAGAACACAATTTCTACACAGTTATATTTTTATTCAAACAAAAAAAACCCCATGATGTTGGCTGCTATATCACACACACACACACACCCACATCAATAACGGGTTGTGAAAGGTTCAACGATGCCTCTGGGCCAGTTGGATGAGACCCATAACCATTTCAGCCACACATGGGCAGCACTCCGTAAGACCGGTCCCCCCCCCTTTCACGTGACGGGCAGTCCAACAACCGCGGAAGATCTCACACCTGCCCACCCCCCGCCCCCCCTCTATTCCCAATCGCTGCCTCGATTTGCACGGCAGCTGCTCGCGCGTTCGCGAATCTCGCTGCTGCAAAATCAGCAGCGGGGGGAAGGTGGGGGGATTGGAGCTTGTTCAGCGGAGCTCTGCGTCGCGCGTGTACCGTAAGCTCAACGGCCCGGCGGTGCACTCGTAACCCTCTTCATGCGAAACAATGCGACCGTCATCGCGAGCCACGGGTCAATCCACCGCTGGGTGAAGTCCTCCGCCAAAGCCAGGCGCCGTCTCGAGCGGGTGTCGCGATGCAATGCGTGGCCGGGAGCGGAACGTCACGAAGGTGGCGGGACGGCACACTCAACACGACAGCGCTGTTCGTCGCGTGGCAATGAAAGGGACATTTTAATTGTCAGGCATGAAATTTAACCGAATTAAGTGCAGATCCAAAGCTAATGTGATGGGGTTTTTTTTTTTGTGCAGTCACTGATGACCACCAACTTACTTAGCAACATTTCACTTATGCAGACTGAGCAGACATCTGCACCATAACGCAATTATGCAATTTAATGTAGCATTTAATAACGCATTTGAATTCAAGTTGCGGCCACATTAACCACCCACGATACGATCAAATAAAAATTAGCCAACTCTCTAACCAAAAGAGAGTTTCTGCTGGAGGTGCATTCCACGATGCTTATTACCACCACTCGGCATATCGCAAAATCAAAGGGGATTAGGACATTGGAAGATGTAACTAACTGTAAAAATATGGCACGCCAATTTGAACGAAAGGGAAAAAACATAACACGCGAACACGCAAATTAGAAGTAAACAATTAATTACACAAATTAAAATACAAATTGCGTGACGCAAGCAGCGTTCAATGGGCCCGAAGGTTTCGCCTGGAGGGTAAAAAAAAGTGGCGGGTTTGAATTCTCACCGATGGCAGCCACCAAAGCACTCCTTGAGGCCAAGCTGCTGCTGGGCAATACGCGGTGTGCAAGTTGACCCTGGGGCAATTTATGAACCGAAGTAAAACCGTACAAGCCTCTTTGTCATTCCACTGCCGGATGAGGACCCTCCCTCCTCTCTCCGCAATGATGTGCGGGTTGTGGCGATGAATGGAAGGTGAGATTGGTGAAGGTGGGCGGCGCATAGATGCGGGAGCAATCGAAAACACTGTACGACTATTTCCTCTGCTGCCCACTACAAACCCGGTGGCTCTCGGCGATGACCCCATCTTGTTAGGAGATTAAGTGTCCCTTCGGTTCACTCGTGCGTGAGAACACCCAGCGGAGGAAGCAGACATTGCAGAGCTGCAACCGAAAGCCCTTCAGGTGACCTCTGATCAGCAAGGTGGTGGGGCACCGCTTTCTCACACAGCCTGCTCCCGAGACTAATGTTCATCGCACCACAGTAAAACCGATGTTGTTAATTCTCACACAGCTGAAACGTTTTGCCAAATGAACTGCAGAAGCAAATGTAATTTTGTCTGTGTGTGTGTGTCTTTGTGGCAGTCATGGGTGACCGGGCTGAGACCACGGATGCATTTAAGCCGGTTTAATCGCAGGCGACTGCCGGGATTTGAACTCGGCATCTCGGTGGTGGTGGTGGTGGTGCCACCGGTTCAGTGCTCTGACCTCTGAGCAACTTTGGTGAGCTCGAAAAAGTTGACGCTGAAAATTCACTCGTTACATCCGACCACACAACCTCATTTGCTTGGGCGTCTGGGACAGCTGTTTGTTTTGACGGTGGGCGAGCGCATTTCCGGCAAACGCTATCTCACGCAGCGCTGGCTCATTAGAGCCGAGAGTCGCGTGTGGCACAGACAGATTAGCTTCACCTTCCCAGGCTAAAGGAGATCAAAGACCCACGGAGACAAAAAAAAAATTATTAAAGCCTGCAAAACAGAGCGTGTTTATTTCTCTTGATGAAAAAGCTGCGCCTTCGCATGCTATGAAAGAGAAAAGGACGAAGAACCCCCATAGTTTGAAGAATATTCGCCGCCCCCTTCTACCCACCCACTTCGCGTTTTAGGCCTTCAGAACTGGTCTCGTTTGCAAGCAAGGCTTTGATTCCCAGGCACTCGCTATCAAACGCGAGCGTCTCCCAAAGTCATAACGCGAACCGAAGACTCCGACAGAAAGGACGCACGAAGGGCCACTAACTCTTTTTCGATTTGAAGCTTTCGTGACTGCAGGGATTCATCTTCTTGGTTTTTTCGGTGAAGTCACGTAGAAGGGAAATAAAAAAATAAAAATAAAATAAAACATAATAAAATTATTCTCACGATGTTTCGGCCACAACGCAAGCAGCCGTCCTCAGGTGAAGAACAGGTCTGTCGGAAACACAGCGTCTGAAATTCACCGTCTGAAATTCAGATTCCACGACAATTCTCTGGTCAGGGTGGGGTGTTACGGGCAATGGTGCCGTGCTTGGATGAGTGATGATGATCGTCGTCGTCGTCGTCACCATCGGCCATGATCTAGCCTCTGCTGGATGATAAAGGCCTCTCCACGGCCATCCATCACGCTCATGCATGAAACACTTTCATCAAACTTGGCAACGAGCGATACGCCGCCGCCGCCGTCATCATCGTTCGCCACCGTCAGCCGTGGTCCATCCGCGGCTGGGCGACGGCCTTCCAGAAGGCGTAAAACAAACCTGCGGCAGTGGCAGTGGGTCTCTCACATGCCAGGGGCCCGCGCAACGGGGTCCCGGCGTCACCGCTCCACGTTCCACGGCGCACGTCCCCCCCCCCCCCCCCCCGTGCTCGAAGGCCAAACCCACCACCCGCGTGACTTCAAGGGCGGGACCACACTCTGGCCGATTTGGTCATATACCCCCCCCACAACACCCCCTAAATCAACCTGACCCAAATTACATTCGGTCCAATTAGCGGAGGGGGGGGGGGGGCAATCGTTAAAAAAAACGTTTTAATTACGGTATAATTGGCCATTGTAGCCGACGAGGCGGGCAGCGCTGACGACGCAGGGCTATCGTTATCCGCGGGCCGCGCGATGCATTTGACGAGCTGCGGGGGGTCGCGAGCAGCAGCAGCTGGGGCGCGTGGGCGGTCGCCAACCTCGGAGCGGCGCTAATGGAGGCGGATCGCTAAGCGTTCCGCGCCACGCAGCCACGACCACTCCCGTGGGCTCGCGGGACGGCGTCGGCCTTGTGCGCGCGCCGCGCGTACACGGCACCCGCGCGCGTGCTGCCTGTGCATGCGTGTGCATGCGTGTGCATGCGTGTGGAGGGGCGGCCGGGGGGTGGTGCTGGCGACCCACCCCCCTCGTGCGCCATGCCGGCCTTCATAGGTGCCCGCTAACAGCACTTGGAGACCAGTCGACCGAGGGGGTAGGAGGCCCAGGACCGGTTCAGAAATGCCGTCACCGGCGTTGACCGTGAGCGGGAATCGAACTCGGGACGCCGGGTTCTCAGCGCGGAGCCGATCGCCGTGCCGCCGCTCCCAAAGCATTGACCTGTGACCCCTGTCACGTGCTGCTGTTGCTGCCGACGCCGCTGCCGCCACCAGCTAGGCACATACGCAATGTGGCAGGTGTTCTGTTGGTAATGGAACAATTTTGGAGGCCCCTTTTTTTTATTTCGGTTGTAATATGAAAGAAAAAAAAATACACGGCAACAAAAAAAAAACCCATCATCTCTGCATCAATCGTGAGCAGCCCAACTGAAATTAACTCGTAGCAGGTCCCATGTGTCTCCGTGTGAGTGCGTGTGCGCACGCGCGTCAGAGCGCGTGTGCGTGTTTGCGTGTACGGGGCGGCGAGCGCGCTTGCGCTCCGAACCCGGCGACCCGAGTTCCATTCCAGCTCACGGCCAACATCAGCGACGAATATCTGAACCGGTTCTGGGCCTCCCCTAAGTCCACTCAGCCTCAAATGAGCACCTGGGGCAGTGTGTAAACATCAAGGCGGCCGGGTGTGGTGTTGGCCACCCACCCCATCGTGTGCAATGTTGGCCTTCCTAGGTACTCGCTAACACCACTTGTCCCAACAGTTTGTTAAAGTCTACATGGGAGATCTTTGTCTTTGTAAATTAGTGTGGAGGGTGGAGCAGTGGTGCAGTGATCAGCGCTCTGCGCTAGGAAATCGGCGACTGGAGTTCGATTCGTGCTCACGGCTAAATATTTGAACCGGTCCTGGGCCTCCCCTAGGTCGACTCGGCCTCAAAGGAGTACCCGGTGCGGTGTGTAAACATCGCCACTGGGGAGACAAAGGCGGTCGAGCGTGGTGCTTCCCAAACACCTCCTCGTGTGCCGTGCCGGCCTTCACAGGTGCTCGTAGCAGCACCTACCACTGTGCCGTAGGGGGGAACATTTGTGTTACATATTTGTGCGTGTGGAATTGGGTATTCAATCCACCTGTGCTGCCCCCTAACACCACCATGTATGTCTCTATTTAAGTAACGGATTAACACCGAGCCCACTCGCGCGGCACAGCAACACCGCCGAGGTCAACCCAGCGTATCAGCAATCGCGGTATTAATCCCGAAGCTATTACGCAAAGCATCTCGAAAGCCAAGTGCGCGTTAGCGTGGCCTCCCCTCCCGAGTGGCCTCTACTCCTGACCTTCGCTCAACATCAATTTACCTGGTCGCCCATCACCGTTTCAAGCCCTGACATAAGGTGGGGGGGGGGGGGGGAAAGGGGAGCGGGGAAATAACACAAAAATAAAGATGAAGAGAGAGGGGAGGGAAATGTAAAACCTGTCTTAATAAATATCAAGGTCTGACCCGAAACATGAAAACAATTTTAGTTCGGCAAATCCGCTGCACGCTGTTGTCGAGAACGGCAAATTCGCCGTTAATGGAGGGCGCTCAATTCACTCGCAAACGCTGCAATGGCAGCACCAGTACAGCAGAGCGGTGGAGCAACGGTTTGCGTGCTACGCTCTTTTTAAAAATCCGAACTGGTCCTGAGCTCCCTCCCTCCTCCACCACACAACCTCCCCCCCCCACTCCCCCCCCACTCCCCCCCCCCCCCCGCCAGCCACTGCCAGCAAAATTGCATTGACGAGATGGGTCACAGAGTGGGGGGGAGGCCTTCATCCAGCAGTGGACTCAATAAGGGCCTTAATGAAAAATCGGAGCGTGGAACCGTTATGGAAAGAGGCTTCACGCCAGCATTTTCGATTTGGGCACCAAATTTCGTGCCGACAAAATAAATTTAGCAACGCAACACAATCAAAATGCGTCGAGAGGGAAGAGTTAATAGACCAATTTCGTAATTACAAAAGGCACAGCCAGGAGTGCACTTCCCAGCGAGTAATTCATTCGGTTTTAATTTTGCGTACATATTTGATGCTATTCTATTTCCCGTTCATCTTTAAATTCCCCCCAATTTCCGACCTAAATGACCACTGAGAGTGGCTGGGAATTACCGAGCGCAGTTTGACTTCGCTCGCTCTTTGGCGGCGGGGGCATCGTCTTCAACTCTCGCCCACAGAGACAAAGATCCCCCCCCCCCCCGTGTAGCCTTAACAGACTGTAGGAGCAAGTGCTGTTAGCGAGCACCTATGAAGGCCGGAACGGTACACGAGGGGGTGGGTGGCCAGCACCACGCCCGACCGCCTTTGTCTCCCCAGTGGCGATGTTTACATACCGCACCAGGTACTCATTTGAGGCTGAGTCGACCTAGGGGAGGCCCAGGACCGGTTCAGATAATCGTCACTGGTGTTAGCCGTGAGCGGGAATGGAACCCGGGTCGCCAGGTTCATAGCGCAGCGCGCTAACCGCTACACTACCGCTCCCCACACCTAAAGGCACGCGCACGCACACACACACACACACGCACGGAGGGACGTCCCCCGCTGTAACCCGTTGGGGGTCGCCCTCACCCCCTTCACCCCCTACAGTCCCTCCACCCCCCCTCACCACCTCACACCACCCACCCCCCCCCCCTTATCCTCTGCGCTGTCGGGCAACGGGACTCTCAGCTACGACCCCTCGATGTGAAGAGAGGTGATGGGGGGGTGGGGTGTTGCACTACAAAAAAACAAAATAATGTCAACGCCACCACGGGTGGAGCAGGGGAAGGGGAGCAGGGGGGGGGTGGGTGGGCGGGGAGGGGGGGCATCGAGATTGAGCGGACGACACGCGGCGAACACAAGTCACCCACGCGCGGCGGAGCCGACGTTCGAAAAAAAAAAAGAGAAAATTAACGACGACGACGCCTACCTTCTTCTTCTTCTTCTAATTGGCTTCCCCTTTGCGGTTAACGGACAGCCTAATAGCAGCGCTGGGCTTTGGAGCGGAGCGTGCGTCTCACACGGAATGTTACGGGCTGTCCACAAAGGGGGGGACGGGGGGCGGGGGTGTGGTGAGGAGGGGGGAGTTCCACGTTGGAGGGCCGCGTATCCCGAAGCTCTCGGCGCAATTAGAAAACCCGCAGGCACGGCACGTTGGGCGGCCGCCGAACCGCCGCGGGGAAAAGGAGCGATCCGCGTCAAAATTACAGGTGAGGCTGCCGGAGAGAGGAGGAGAGGATACGGGAGCCCACGGGAGCCCACGGGAGCCCGCGCGAGCGCCTCACTCCGAGACGCTCACTCCAATACGCGGGTCTCGCGAGCCCATACTGTGCAAGCGATCGTTTTTTTTCCCACCCCACCTCCCGAAAATGTTTTCCCGAGCCGTCGGCGTCACGTCACGGCGAGATGAAGGCACCACGCGGAGGCCTCGCAGAAAAGCGGGAGCCTTCGCACCTTGGGGGAAGCGGATCTCACAGAGCTACCGCCGAGATCGCTTTGAAGTGGCAATCGCCGTCCCGGCACAGTAGGGGGCAGCACTTTCACCAGCCACACCGCCGCTGACTAGACGAGCAGTCGTCCGCACTGCAGCAAACCGGTCATTTTCATTCTCAGAGCTGGAATGTCGCAAAAGCAAGCGCAGAACGCGATGTAACACGATGGCGCAGTCATCGGTGACTGGGTTCAGACCATCAACTGACTATGGTTGAGAACTCAGCTTAATAACAACCTATTGATTTCTGCACGAGTCTGTGTCACTCGTGACCATAAACTCACGACGTTTGAGAATCATATTCAATCACAGGAAACAAACCTGGGTTCGAACCATGATTCTCAGCAATGCCAGCTAGCCACTCTGACCTGTGATCTACGCAGCCAATCTCTTGAAGAGGTGATTTTTGCATTTCTCAAACACAGATTACACTGGTCAACACACTTTTTCTGGTATAAGGTATTCCAAAGGCAATTTTGGGGTACTGATTCCAAATCTGGAATCAGTTTTTGTCTATCACATCAGGTTTTTGAGATCAAATATTGCATTTTCAATAAAAACTGCAGAAGAAAAATATTAAACTAATGTGGATATCTACATAAAATGATATTATAAACACACTATCCTAAAAATACAGCACCATATTTTAACACTAAAGCAGTCACTGACTCGCAACAACTTGCAATCATAAGTGACAGAGTTAATTTTGGATAAAATCAATGAAAATGGGGTATGCCGATAGCATAATAAGTATAACCCATAAAAAGAAAGTTTTTCACTCTAAATCCTTTATATGCGTGGCGGCTAGAGTCCTCTCGTCCTCTGGCTTGAGATGGCTGCCACCTATGGGTCAGATGATTGTCTGCCAGTATTAAACAATTGGTAATTAAATATTAAATTTGTTTTCCCTAAACAGTGTAAAATTTTTGAAAAAAATTTTCACGAACATTAATTGTCTCGCACAACGAGTCTGTGTGCAAAATGTCAGCTCGATTGGATCACGGGAAGTGGGTTAAAAAACGACTGAAAGGTTTGCACGGTCGTAAGCAAGCAAGCAAGCGAGCACGCAAGCAAGCAAGCAAGCGAACTTAATATAAATGATTTAAAAATGGGATGTGATAGAGCAAATCTGAGATAAAATTTGGAATCAGCACCGTGAAATTAGTCTAAAACAGATGCAAAAGACCAGGCCAGAATTATTTTTTTTTGTTGACCAGTGTTATTTTATTGGGCGACGCATCCAGGGCAATCTTCAGTTTTTGAGCAGTCACACGGCAGCATCCAATCTGCGCGTGAATACACGTGGAATTAGATTGTAAACTAAGCAAAAAAATAAACGATTACACCAGGTAAGGCCCCACTGAGCTACATAGCTTTTGTTCAGAAGGGACCTGGTCACAAACGATAGCTCAACGAAGTGGCTCATCAAGTGGAAAAATGTATAGCGGACAAATACTCTAAACACGTGTCGATTCTAAATGTCAAGGGAAAAACCGGAGGGCCGGGAGAAAAATCCACGTGACAACGGGGAGAACACGCAAACTCCCAATATCCCGGCGTCAGGGTTGGGATCGAGCCCACGACTTACTGGAGAGACTTCAGCTATCATCTGTGGCCAGCTCGCTTCTGATAAAAACCTTTACAGCTCAGTGGGCCTTCACCTGGTAAAATAGAAAAGTTTATAGTTTAATAGTTTTTAAACAAACCTTTAATCACGCTCAAAGGTCCGCTAAAGGTAGGTTTCGCAAGTCCCCTTTGCTCTACTGGCATTTGCTGGTCTCCCTGTAGTCGACAAAGTTTTGGGGGAGTTTGACAAATGATGCACGTGGTCCAGCAACCCTTGCCTGCAAAGCACCAGAGGGCAAAGGTCGCAAACGGGTTTTGATTCCTTACCCGTACCCAGACCCGGCCGCACCAGGGTCGCAATCGGGTACCCGTACCCGTACCCTACCCGATACCCGGCCGTACCCGTACCCGGCCGGGTATCGTGTAGGGTACGGGTACCCGATTGCGACCTCTGGGATGAAGCCGTGTTGCAGGCGCGGGTGGGTTGATTCTAGGATCTTGAATTGTGAGAAGAGACAAGACGTTGGGAAATGAGTGACAAACGGTTACTCACCAGTGACTCACGGCCTACCCGTATCCTTACCCGGCCGGGTACGGGTAGCCAGGTATCGGGTAGGGTACGCGTATTGGGTACCCGGTTGCGACCTCTGCCGGAGGGCAGGCGTGCTCCACCTCGCCCGGATAAACATAAAGAGGGCGGCGGCATCAGCTGCATCAGCGGCATCAGCTGCATCGGCTGCATCGGCTGCATCGGCTGCATCGGCGGCATCGGCTGCATCGGCGGCATCGGCTGCATCAGCGGCATCAGCTGCATCGGCTGCATCAGCGGCATCAGCGGCATCAGCTGCATCAGCGGCATCAGCTGCATCAGCTGCATCAGCGGCATCAGCTGCATCAGCTGCATCAGCTGCATCAGCGGCATCAGCGGCATCAGCTGCATCAGCTGCATCAGCGGCATCAGCTGCATCAGCTGCATCAGCTGCATCAGCGGCATCAGCGGCATCAGCGGCATCAGCTGCATCAGCTGCATCAGCTGCATCAGCGGCATCAGCTGCATCAGCTGCATCAGCTGCATCAGCGGCATCAGCGGCATCAGCTGCATCGCCTGTTTTTTATCAGTTTTTTGTCAACGCTGTCAATTTGGCGGCGTGAGCGAGAGGGGTCATTCAGTTCGATGCTTCAATGACCTTCCCTAAACGCCAACGGGGGGGGGTCACAGACGCTCGCCTTCACTTCCCTGAAGGGGCCATGAATTATTTCGCACCTTGGGGGGGTTCGTTAGGGATTGCAACCGCGGGATCGCGGAGTGGGTCTGGAGCTTGGGGACTCGTTTTGTTTTTGATACCCGTGGTCTCTTGCTCCCCCCTCTCCTGCCCTCCCGCTCGGCAAAACCCGTGCCAACGCAATCGGGGGAAAAAAAAAAAAACATGATTGGCGGCTACATTCTTTGTCATTATTATTTTCTCCACAATTTCGTTCCGTTTGTGGTGTTGGCCGTCACGTCCTGAAACGTCCATTCAAATCACTCGCAGGGTGGTACAACCACCAGGAAACGGGCATCACACAGAGCTACCCCCCAACCCTCCCCCCCGAGATCCCATCGAACGACCTCTGTTCCCGCACAGCAGAGGGCGGCATTTCTCACCCTTCCCGCCACCGGCTGTAATGTCAGCCGCGTGACAAATCAAACCGACGTTTCATTTCTCACCGCGACAATTCAGGCCAATGACGCTCGGAAACAGATTCCACGCGACGGCTTATTGCACCCGGACGGAGGCCGCCAACTCGCGACACGCGACAACGCGGACTCTCATTGCGAGGGCGGCTGCCGGAATTAAAACCCAAGGATTGTGAGAGCAGTGCCGGCTGAGTGCTCTGACCTCCGAGTCGACCATGGGGCCCTGCCCAGAGGTCACAAACGGGTTTTGATTCCTTACCCCGTACCCGTACCCGTACCCGGCCGCACCAGGGTCGCAAATGGGTACCCGTACGGGTAGCCGGGTATCGGGTAGGGTACGGGTATCGGGTACCCGGTTACGACCTCTGGCCTTGCCTCACCAGCGGCGCGCTTTCAATCTCGAGACGTCTCCGATCGAGCCCGGTGTTGCCAACGACGGCAAAGTGAGCGAGAACGAAACCGCGTCCGCTCCGCTCGAGACGAATATGCGGAGAAGCCGCCAGTTCCGCCTCCCCCCCCCACCAAATCATGAAGCGAACGACGCATATCGCAAATGGAGTTAGTGCCTCGGCGCATTTCGTACGGTCTCACTCGTGAACAAGTGACGCGCGACCCCAGGGCGATTCACGCGGTCCCCCCTCTCTCTCTTCTCCACGCGCCAAAGTGGATTACGTTCATTTGCCGTGGCGATATTCTTTTTTTTGGGCGGAGGGGGGGTCGAGGGGGAGGTAGAAAATTTGAGGCTGCGAGGGTGGGGGCACGAACGCCCGTTACTAGCAGCTTCGTCCAGGTCGCGGCCGGTTTCAACTAAACGAGGAGGCACGCTGACTCGCGGATTCTGCAACGCTTTCCAGACGTGCGGAGGCGTTTCCGTTCGCAACGGCAGCCGTGAGAACAAGACGACGTCACGCGACGACGCGTTTACGTCACAGAGGCTCATGCATCTCGCACTCGTTGCTGTGCAACCCGTCTCGTTAACTTTGGCAGATATTTTGCGCGCGTGCGCGTGTTCAACTTCTTCCGCACCATGCGTAACCAACCGTGCTAATCGTTGGTGCGGGGGCGGGCGGGAGAACCGTGAAGAGAAACGCTAAAACAGCAGCCGTGGAGGCAAAGGCGTGCACGGCCGCACGGCGCGCAAATTAAATCCATCGGACGGAAACAAATGCCGCAGGCTCGCCGTATTTGCTGGGCCAGGAAACAAACAAATCGTTAGTTTGCCGCTCGGTTCAACGAGGGACGACAAGAGAGCCCTTGGACGAGCACCGGGGGGCAGGGGGGGAATGGGGTTGCAACCGGCGCCTGCCCCCCCAGAAGCGCAGCCAGAGCTGGCCTGCAGCCTTATAAACTGGGTGCAACCCTTCGCTGACCTCTGAACCTTTGTTTTAAGAAGCATCAATACCTCATTTTGGAGTTGTCAATTCTATTTTTTTTTTCCCGCGATTGGCTCGGGCATTGCTAGAGCCGAGCAGTTTTGTGTGTGTGTGTGCGTGCGCATGTGTTTTGGAGCGGTGGCGCAGTGCTTAGCGCGCACTGCGCTACGAACACGGGGACGAGAGTTCGATTCCCGTATCACGGCCAACATCGGTGACAAATATCTGAACCGGTTCTGGACCTCCCCTAAGTCGACTCGGCCTTAAATTAGCATCAAGACTGGGAAGACAAAGGCGGCCAGGTGTAGTCCTGGCCACCCACCCCCTCTCGTGCCGCACCGGCCTTCATAGATGCTCACAAACAGCATTTTCCCCAACAGCCTGTTATAGGATAATTGGTTTTTTACCCTTTCATCTGGCAACAAAACCGACACCTTTTTTGCAAGGAGTCATGTTTGCATAGACCACAATACCTACAGTCATAATGCAAACAAAAACATAACTCTGATGGTGTTGGACCAGGTCCAACACCATGTGAGACTAGGCTCTAAGGAAAGCTGTCTCGGGTGTGGACCAATCAACTTCAAGGAGAGTGCATACATTATCAGAGTTATGTTTTTTGTTTGCATTATGACTGCAGGTATTGTGGTCTATGCAAACATGGCTCCTTGTAAAAAAAGGAGTCAGTTTTGTTGCCAGATAAAAGGGTAAAAAACCAATGATCATATTTTTTCTTCTGGCAAATGAGGTTCCAATGGTGTAACAGCCTGTTATAGGCCATACGGAGAGAATCTTTAACTTTGTATACGAGTGTTTCACATGCAGTGGGGATCGGCGGTGTAGCGTTTCAGCACAACGCGCTGCGGCCACGGAGACCCGAGTTCGATTCCGACTCGTGGCCAAAATCAGCGGCAAATAATCTGAACTGGTCCTGGGCCTCCCCTAGGTCGACTCGGCCTTCAATGAGTACCTGGTACTGTGCGTAACCTTCACATTGGCAAGACAAAGGCGCTAACAGCTGCTGCCCAAAACAGTCCGTAAAGGACTATATGGGAGTAATGTCTTTGTTTACATGCAATTCATATATATATACACAGCAGATCATGGATTATCCAGAGGCTTCGGAGGGGAAAGGGGCACTGGATTTTCAAAAACGCCGGAAATCACTGAATCGTTATTTAAAATTAAAACTAGTTCATGAAGCTGGTCTTCGCCAGGCAAAAGTTGTCAATAGATATAATAATGAACCCGATATGATTTTATTTTGTTCAATTCATATCTACACTCAAACACTAACTACTACTCAAAAATGTTGACGACTTCATTAAACTTGTTATATTTAAAGACATACCCATCAGAAACCGCTCAATTTAAATATTCCGTTGTTTTTTTTATAACAAAGAACAAAAAATTATCAACTCAATAGTCTATGAGGGAAAGCTCTTATCTTTTGCTGTTTTCGAATTATTGCGATTTCAACATTATAAAAAGCAATTTTTTTAAATTCAAAACTGCTTTATTCCGAAATATTTAAAAAACAATAAAAGATAGAACAATGGTTTTAGATTTAATTGTATTTGCCGTTTAACGCTCTATTAAACGAAAAAAAAACCCCAATGTTATAATTTGAACGGTTTCTGAATAACACCAGGCACACACATGTTCATGGGGCACTTAAATTCGATATTTGGGGGCCTTAAAACTAAAAAAATGTGGATTTTCAGATTTGTGCTGTTGTTTGTGTCCTAAAAGCTACCTATCTCTAGTGACATATAATGGGTCACTGGGGCGCTTAGAGCTGGTTACTGACAAAGAGCGGGATTGTGGGTGTAGTAGCCCAGTCTGCCAGCAGGGCACGTGATAGGTGGGGGTAAGAGATGTAGGGCAGAAGTCGCAACCGGGTACCCGATACCCGTACCCTACCCGATATCCAGCTACCCATACGAGTACCCGTTTGCGACCCTGGTGCGGCCGGGTACGGGTATGGGTAGACCGTGAGTCACTGGTGAGTAACTGTTTGTCACTCATTTCCCAACGTCTTGTCTCTGCTCACAATTCAAGTTCCTAGAATCAACCCACCCGCGCCTGCAATGTGGCTTCATCCCAGAGGTCGCAATCAGGTACCCGATACCCGTACCCTACCCGTACCCGGCCGGGTATGGTACGGGTACGGCCGGGTACGGGTACCTGTTTGCGACCCTGGTGCGGCTAGGTACGGGTACGGGTAAGGAATCAAAACCCGTTTGCGACCTCTGATGTAGGGTAAAGGTGACAGAGGGGACACGTGGGGTTCCAGAAGGGGGCACGGCCGAGGGCGGAGCCAGGCCACCCTGGGGAGGATAAAAGGGAGGCCCCGACGCTGGGTCGGGGCTGTCGTTTGGAATGGAACCTGTCATCTGCGCAAGTCGTCACGTCCTCGGCATTGTGGGTCAGGCAGTGTGCCGGCTGTCCGGACCCGTGTGTAGTTGTCCCCTGTACTGTGGACGTGGAGAATAAACGTGTGTGCCTCCTACTATTAGTGCCTCTGAAGTTACTAGTACATATGTACCAAATTACAGCTTTCTACCTTGTCGGGAAGTACCCTGGAGGTTTTTGAGACGTACAGTTTAAGGTCTTTGTTTATGTACACAGCTTACTCTTGCGCATTCTTGCAAAACATTACCTTTTAGGGTTTTTTTGGGAAAATTTTTCGTGTGTTTTTAATGTTTAGCATATGAAATTGGCATCAATAAACACACAAAGACAAAAAAAATACCCTATTGCCCCGTAAATGCGGTGCATGGGTGACGTATACACGTGCAGTATTTTCATTGTTTCAGTTGAATGTAGTGTATAATGTACTGTATGTAATATTTGACACTAAAATCAAGCATAGCTGCATTTTTTGTCACGCACATGGTACCGATCGCCGGACCGCAGCGGATTTGCCGGTTTCGCCGGATCAGCACCGGGACCGCCGGATAATGTTGGCAGCCTTATTAATCGCGAGGTGCCGGATAACCGATGATCGACTGAACACACTTTACAAACACGTTCGGGAAGAAGACGTACGCTTTCTATCTCTCGTTTTGCGTGAAAATAACTTGCTCGCAATTCTAGTTGCCTATGAATTATTCCGCGAAAGGTAATGATCGTACATTTGTGAACTGCATGCACGATGTATGTCAGGGGGGGTGGGCGGTCGATATCGTTCGAATTACACTTTTTTTCCCTGCCGTGAAAAAACTCTTCGCGCCGGGGAGTCCATTAGGCACTAACGAACATCGCGGAAAGGCAAATGTCTTAAAACAAAAATTTGAAATAAACAAACCCAATCTATCAACAACGTCATTAAGGGGCGAGACATTAAATCTTAATCGGCCGCATTAATCACCGACGCATTTGCTCCTCGAGGTAACCATTACATAATTACCGTGATCAATGCGGGGTTGGGTGTTTGGGAAATCTCACGAGGATTCCTGTCGCTGTTCGGTTGTTGTTGTTGGAAGCGGCGCGGCGGTAGACGCGATCAAGTCGTCGTCGTCGTCGTCATCATCGCAACTACCGACAACCATCACGGCGAGCTGCCACCTACGCTAGCCAATTTTTGACAGGCACGGGGCGCTCTCTCGCTCGTTGCACCAGACACTTGACCGCCCGCTAAAGCCGCCGCGTAGGCTGTAATTGCGAGTAATTATACGGAAATGTGCAACCTAAGTGGTGGCTGACTGCTAAAGGGGAAAGAGGTGGTATATCGTTAATTGGTAACAGAGAGCCAAGATGATGACGGATTCTGTCCGACTGATGCGGCGGGCGGGGGGCACCGTTTATAAATCATCTCCGAAGCAGCCGTGGCGAGGTTCTGTACGGTTTGGCTTCGTGGCTTCGTTGACAGAGGCCGCAGCGTGGGAGGAAGATTGAATGCTGGCGGTGGAGTCGTGGCACGGCGGTTGGCGCGCTGCACCATGAGCCCGGAGACATAAATCTGATTCCCAATTGTGGCCAACATCAGTGGCAAGTGATATTGAAACTGGCCCTGGGCAACCGCTGTGGCAAGACGTTACGTTCATCGCCTGGTACGCAGGAGGTCGTGGGTTCGATCCCGACCCTGACGCCTGCTGCTGCTGTATATTTGGAGTTTGCATTTCTCTCTCCCCGTGGTCGCTTCGATTTTCCTCCGGGCCCGCCGTGTTTTCCATCCCACATTTGAGTAATGTGCGCTGAAGAGTAATTGGTTGGTATAAATGTCCACGTGACAAGCCACTTCGTTGAGCTATCATTTGTGGCCGGGTCGCATCTGAAACAAGTAAACCCGTAAAAACAAAGTTTTTCACTATAAATCTGGCTTGAGATGGCTGCCACCTATGGGTCAGATGAATGTCTGGCAGCATTAAACAATTGGTAATTAAATGTTTAAAAACATTTCCCTAAACAGTGTAAAATGTCAGCTCGATTGGATCACGGGAAGTGGGTTAAAAAACGACCAATAGATTTGCACGGTCATAAGCAAGCAAGCGAACTTAATATAAAGGATTTAAAAAAGAGCTGTATAGCTCAGTGGAGCCTTACCTGGTGAAATAAAGTATAGTAAAAAAATAGAAACCAACGTTCTCCGACCCGAATAGACCATAGTGGTGAAGTATGATCAACAACTATCAAAACTGACATGGCGTGGGAAGGCCTTCATCCAACAGTGGCTTGACAAAGGCACTGTAAAATACTGTTGTCGTCATTCAACCGATGCAACACCATGGAGAAGCAAACCACCCATACAGTAAAACCTTGGATTGCGAGCATAATTCGTTCCGTTTTTGTAATCCAAAGCACTCGTATATCAAATCACTCGTGTATCAGTTGTGATCACGTGACGCTCGGCAGACAAAGCGTATACACGTACTACTCGTATTGCGAGACCTCGCTCGTTTATCAAATTCATATTTGTTTAAAATTTTTGCTCGTCTTGCAAAACACTCGCAGTCCAAGTTACTCGCAATCCAAGGTTTTACTGTATTTACCAATGAACCTCCTGATTGGAAAACACATTTGAAAGCGGCTTTGAGTGATTCCTTTAAAACATACGTACGTGCACGTATAAGAACCGATATTGACGAATACGATGAGACTTTCGACAACTCCAAAGAAAAGCTCAAACATCAAAACAATACTACCCCCCACCCCCTCACTAACAAGCGTAGAGATTCAATGAAACTGGTCATGGAAATGAGATCAGAGGAGAGAAAAAACGCTTCATGTATATCATTAACTGCAGTGGCTACACATAATCAAACAATACGAGGGATTACATCTCATGCCCGTGTTCAGGATGAAGCTTTAAACGTCTCCTGCTGTAATTGTCAATGCTTTTGTTCCTTCTCCAGCATTCAATGCATAAGTCTTAAAATTTTCCAGCACACGGTAGTTAACGTCTTGCCAAGGTTGCGAGGCATTAACTGCTGCCGTATATTCGGAGTTTGTGCGTGTCTCTCTCTCTCATCCTCATCATAATCACGGTGGCTAGGAGATGTTAACTACCTCGCCTGGTATACAGGAGGTCGCGGGTTTGATCCCAACCCGGACGCCTGCTGTTAGATATTCGGAGTTTGTGTGTCTCTCTCTCTCTCTCATCATCATCACGGTGGCTAGATGTTAACTACCTCGCCTGGTATACAGAAGGTCGCGGGTTCGATCCCAACCCTGACGCCTGCCTTATATTAAGAGTTTGCGTGTCTCGCTCCCCATGCCAGCGTGGATTTTTCCCCGGGTCCTCTGGTTTTTCCCTGCACATTTAGAACAAACGTGCGTTTAGATTGTTTAGCTGCGAGACATTTCCACGTGATAAACCACTTGGACACGTTATCATTTGTGGCCGGGTGGCTTCTAAAAAAACAGCTATACAGATAGTCCCCGAGTTACGATGGTCCGACTTACGATATTTCGATCTTACGATGGCGATAGTGATACGAAAAAATTGTGAAATATTTTTAATTTCGCGCGGCAGGCAAACGCAGCAGTGTACGAGGTACGATACTGTACGTTGGGACGCTGCCGGGATGTACTCATCTCCCGCCTTGTGTGATGCAGATAGGATTGTTTCCCGAAAAAAACTTTCTATTAAATTGCAGTTCACATAGGTAGGCTAAGAATTTACCTCGTTTTTTTTTACTTGACATTTTACTGTGCAATACAGTATTGTAATAAATAAATACATACGGTATATAGTTTACACAGTACGGTACTGTAAATTGCTCTGTTTTGATAAATTATCACAATTCTTTAAGACTCCTGGATAGGCTAGGCCATCTTCGACTTGCGATATTTTCGACTTACGATGGGGTCGTCGTAACGCATCTCCATCGTAAATAGAAGACTGCCTGTATAGCTTAGTGAACCTTATCTGGTAAAATAAAAATCGTAAAAAAAAATAGTTTAGTTTTAAACTTCAACATTGTTTTGATCTGTTCCACAACTCCATACAAACAAAGCAACTACCTTTCGTTAACCTTGGTTCTCAACCAGTATATCTACAAGGACTGTTTTCTTGGAATATCTCTTACTTGATACAGCTATCGTGCTGTGACGGTTCAACCTGAAGACGGAAGCTTGTGTTGCCTCCGAAACGTCGTGATTTTTATTATATTTTTATTTTACTTTTATTAATTTTAATTTTAATTTTTTACCTACGTGACTTTACCGAAAAAACCTAAGAATATGAATCCTTGCAGTCACGAAAGCTTCAAATCTAGAATTACTTGGTTATGACTTTTGTCCACATCCATTGCATTTAGAATCAAGCCATTCAAGCAATATCACACGACTTCTCCCCATCCGCACACTCGGAAACATTCCCCGGATGCAGCATTTCACGTTTGTTTATGCTTTCGCTACATTTCTTGTTGATTTCAATTGCATCCTTACGAGATGTCTGTGGCGCTCTTAATAACGCGGACGGTGTCACGCTGTTCATGCCCACTGCCTGTCCTATTAGCGTCCATTGTTTTTATTACCTGCCAGCGTTGTTTTTTGTTGTTGTTTACACCCAAGTCCACTGTGCAAAATAAAACCCATTATCTCAACATGCTCCCCCACCCCCCATCCGATTCGAAGATAAAAAAATACTAATTGCCAAAATATTGGACAAATGGGATTCAAAGGATGGGTTTTTAGTAGAGACAGGCTGGCTGGGAGCAATTAACCGAATTTAAAGTTAACGAGCGGGCTGGGTGGATGGAAGGTGTTGAGTGGCTGCACCCAAAGATTTATTGAGAATAGATTGAATGGATAAATGGACTAGATGGATGGTCGAGAAGGATCGAATGTATATATTGATTGAATGATTGATGGCTGCCAAGATGGAAAACCTGAGCAATGAATCATTACATGCCAAGAGATGGATATGCAGATGGACATACACAAGGACAAAGACAAATAAACAGACAAACATGTTGATGGAAAGACAGATAAACATTGCAAAAAATGCACGCGCAGAAATTAACAGACATGCAGACGGCATCATTAGACCTCCTTTGCCAGTACCAAAATATAATAAGGGTTTTTTTTTATAATAGGGAAAAACCCTATTATTATATTTTGGTACTGGCAAAGGAGGTCTAATGATGTAGATGCTCACCCCGAGCCCTCATTACTTTGATAGTGCATTGTCTTTGAGCTGTACGCCTTTTGGCGTCCTCTGGTCTAGCACCAATTGGATCGAGGCTCAAAAGAAAGCCGTCGCTTTGTGTGGACCAATCAGTTTCAAGGACAATGCATATATTATCATGGTGTGTTTTTTTTGCATTTTGACTGCAAATATTGTGGTTAATGCAGACATGAATCCTTGTAAAAAGGTTTCACTTTTGTTGCCAGAAAAGAGGGGAAAAACCCTATTATTTTATTATGTAGACAGCACGTCGCATAGATAGCCGTACAAAGGAGGATGGACAGAGAAAGCGACAGACGAAATGTCAAATTGAAGGACAGAATGTCATACAGATGGACAGCTGATACAGTCAGTGGATAGACAGAGAAACGGACCACGAGTATGTCACAGGGATAGAAATAATGTGGGAGGGATGGACCACCGGGTGGATTGACAAACAAACAGAGAGATCGATGGACAGAATTCCCAAAGAATGGACGGAAGGACAGCCATGTGAATGGGCACGCAGACATCGATGGGTGTCGCATTCGCAGACAGAACGTCAGTTTGTACGTACGTACGTCAAACTTGTTTCGCAACGTGCGTAGCCAACTGTGATAAGTGGAGGTACGGGGAGGGGGGCACAAACTAAACACAAAAGAATCACGATTTAATTCTTTCGTGACTGCAGGGATTCATCATCTTCTTGGTTCTTTCGGTAAAGTCACGTAGAAGGGAAGTAATAAAATAATAAAAATAAAACATAATAAAATAATTCTCACGACGCTTCGGCCACAACGCAAGCAGCCGTCCCTCAGATGAAGAAACAAGTCACGTAGATAAAACTAAAACCATTTATTACAGTGATTTTGGCTGTAACGGTTCCACCTGAAGACGGAAGCTTGAGTTGCCTCCGAAACGTCGTGATTTAATTCAGTTGTTTTTCATAAATTTTTCACCTACGTGACTTTACCGAAAAAACCAAAGAGTACAACATTCCCCGGCGCCCGGGAATGCTGACGGAGATGGCAGGCGGACGGACGGACGGACGCGTCTCACCGTGAGAAGATGTCGATGGAGATGCGCGACAGGGCCTCGAGCGCATCGGCGATGTGCTGCACCGTCTCCTCCCGTCGCAGGTCGGGCTGCACGATCGGCACGCGGTAAACTTGCGCCTCGCCGCCACCGTCGCCGCCACCGCACCACTGGCGCGCCGCGGCCGGAGCCACGCGCGCCTCCCCGCTAGCACCGCCGCTCGCGCCGAGCTGCGCCATGGTGACCGCCCTGGGAAGGGAAACACCGTCAAGGGGGCAGCCATTGGTGACACTACCCCCGCGCTTGTTTTTGTATGTTTCACTTTCCAACTAACGGTCGTTAGTTCTTTCTAGATTTGAAGCTTTCGTGACTGCAAAGATTCATACTCTTAAGTTTTTTCGGTAAAGTCACGTAGGTAAAAAATTGAATTAAAAGTTAATAAAAGTAATAATGGAAATAAAATAAAATAATAAATCACGACGTTTCGGAGGCAACACAAGTCTCCGTCATCAGGTGGGACCGTCACAGCTAAAATGACTGCAACATCTGCTTAGCTCTCTCCTCTAAGGCCTCACAAAATCTCTCATCTCCAACGTCGAAATGATCCAAAATGCCGTCAGATTCCTCACCCGCAGCCTAAATCTGTGACCACAATACCTCAATCCTCAACTGCCTCCCAATCAAATTCCACATCAATTTCAAGATCTCACTCGCCGTCTTTCAAGATCTTGCATGGACTCATCAACACCCAACTCCCTCCTCACATCTCTCCCTTACTCCCAGACAAATATGCTCCAGCAACCAAACAGCGGATAGATCTTGGCTCACGATGATTACGACGATGATTACATATTTAAAGTTAACTTGCGAATGTAAAACATACCAGTAACGCGTCACGATAAAATGTTACACGTTACATTTTACTTCCAGCAGAAACAACCCAATGACATAATACGTTCATGTTTGCCATGTACAAGTAGTACTAATCACATACCTGCATTTCCCATAAATATGCTAAATTCCTCTTGATATGCAAATTATTTGTCAAGGCGCCCTTCCCCCCTTCTAACCCAGCTTAAATAGACGCTCCAAGCGTGGTGGTGTTTCATTCAGACGCTGTCTCCCCGACAGACCTGGTCTTTACCTGAGGACGGCTGCTTGCGTTGTGGCCGAAACGTCGTGAGAATTGTATTTCATAATGTTTTTTTATTATTTTATTATTTTCCTTCTATGTGACTTTACCGAAAGAACCAAGAAGGTGAATGAATGAAATTATACACGAGATAATTCAGATGGTCACATGATCGGGCATGACTATTCAATGGCTCGGGCAAAAGGAAGGGCCTGAGACAATGAACACCTCGGATAGAATATGGCTGCCTGTACCCGTAACACTGCGTGCTGCAACCAATACACACGTTCTCCACCTTGGCGCGTTGTTATTAAACAGCCATGTTGGCCTCGCGAGCAGACTTCAGCGTCGCTCCACTAGGTGTAATAAAAAATTAACCCGTAAAAACAAAGTTTTTCACTATAAATCCTTTATATGCGTGGCGGCTAGAGTCCTCTCGTCCTCTGGCTTGAGATGGCTGCCACCTATGGGTCAGATGATTGCCTGCCACCATTAAGCAATTGGTAATTAAATATTATTTATTTTTTCCTAAAAAGTGTAACATTTTGGAAAAGAAATTGTCACGCACAACGAGTCTGTGTGCAAAATGTCAGCTCGATTGGATCACGGGAAGTGGGTTAAAAAACGACCGAAAGATTTGCACGGTCGTAAGCGCGCAAGCAAGCAAGCAAGCGAACGTAATATAAAGGATTTAAAAAGGGACACAACGCTGCAGCGTTTGCCGCAATCTGTCCGGCTCTCCCCGCTGCCCGACACGGTGGGCGCTTCAAGTGAAAATTAAACGGCAGCAGTCGGCATTGGAGAGGCAAGCTCGGCCGGGCAGAAAAAAAGATCAGGGATTTGTTGTGCAGGCGAGGGCGGGGGAGAGCAAGGGGAAGGGAGGGCGGTCAAAGGAGATGCTGCATCACACACCCCTGGAAAAAAGAACCTTGTAACCCCCCCCCCACGCCACCTGCCCAGCTGTAGATTTAAGCTGTTGCTGTGTTTACCATCAGAGAGGGTTGTGGTGTCCCGTTGTAACCCAAACCCACTCATCCACATCACTGCACCCTTGGCTGCCTCAACCACTCGTGTGGAATTATTGTCCAGCCTTGATCCCACGAAACAACATTTGAAGTCTTTCGAACTCGAGCAGAGGTGGTGAATCTTTTGCACAGATTGGTAGGGAGGGGGGTGCTGAGAGAAACGTGAATTCAAGCAGGTGATGTATGGTGATAGTCAGGAAGAGCCAGACGAACGAGAATTAGTTTTCTTTAGGCGCATTGGTAGGATGAATTTCACTATTATAAATATAAAGCAGAAATTACATCAGTTTGTTTGTGTGAAGCAGCAAAAACTCTCCAACGCTGAGCTCTGGCGTCATGAAATTTTCACAGCTCATGCTGTCTGGAATTTCTAAGCGAACACGACTATTTCAGCTTGCCGCGTCATTCCATTCCCGAGTTGCCAAAATCGACCTGACGTAGAAGTGGGTTAAGGTTGAATGTCCTCGAGTGAAAACATACGATTTAGGTAAATTGATGTGTTTCGGCTTTTATCTTTCTTGCAAACATACATTTTTTTCAGGGATTTTCAGTGAAAGATAAGTGAATATGAAATTTGAAATTTATCCAAGACAAGAATCCAAGTCCCGGGCGAAGCCGGGTAGTGAAGCTAGTTACTACTATAATAGCCCAGAAATGTGTGTAACGTGCGTTACACGTCACTCCACATGCCACCCCCCCCCCCCCCTCATTAATAATAAAATAATCATGAGAGAGTGGATTTTTACACTCACGCGGAAGAAGTTTGAGCAGAAAGATATTTTTTTTCGCAAAGTCGCTTCGAATATGACGTTTCTTTATTTAAAGTTAATCAAATAAATAATTATACGCAGCAACAAAGTGTATTTGGTGTCTTCATTTATTTATTCAGCACTCGAGACAAAAGGTAAGTCAAATTTTTGCTTCTAAATTATGATAAAATATTTACATTTCTCTGTGATTCTCCAGACATTGTATCGAATTCAAATGGATGACAACCCCAGCAAGCGAAAGCAGAAGAAAATAAAGTATCAGAGCAGTGATTTTGAACTAAACGAAGGTGAGTTAAATACAGTTATACAGTGACATGAAGTTAGGTGTTTCATGACTTTCTTTTGTGCCAGATTCACTGCCATTAATACAGTGCTCCAGTGAAATGCAGTGAAGTGTTTGATGACTTCGTTTCGTGCCAGATTCACTGCCATTATACAGTGCTCCAGTGAAATGTAGTGAAGTGTTTGATGACTTCGTTTGTGCCAGATTCACTGCCATTAATACAGCGCTCCAGTGAATGCAGTGAAGTGTTTGATGACATTCTTTCGTGCACAGATTCACTGCCATTGAATTTGCACAAGATACAATTATACTCTGCTCAATTTTTCGTAAATATTACAGCTTCCGTCCGAGGACGGGCAAAACGCCGGTTGAATATAATTTTACAAAAGGACTTCGACACCACCGTCACCAACCTCGATATTCATCATTTTGATTCCGTTCCACCTTCAATAACTGCCCTCGCTATCACGTACGACAGTACTCCAATTTATGCAAAATTCCTCTTGATATGCAAATTCCTTTGTCAAGGCGCCCCTCACCCCTCCAACCCAGCTTAAATATACGCTGCCAAGCCTGGTGTGTGCCCATTCAGACGCTGTTTTTTCCGACAGACCTGTTCTTCACCTGAGGACGGCTGCTTGCGTTGTGGCCGAAACGTCGTGAGAATTATTTAATGTTTTATTTTTATTATTTTATTATTTCCCTTCTACGTGACTTACCGAAAGAACCAAGAAGAATACTCCAATTTGTTCCGCCGGAAGATACCTCGACAGTTGTTATTGTCCGCAGTGGCATCGCCTGCTCTGTCGCATGGGTTCAGAAAGTTGGACGTGGACAAAGCGAATGGAACAAAGGCGCACGGAGAAAGATGGTGAAATGACACCGGGGGAGCAGATAGTATAGAGCGTGGACAAGAGGACACGTGCAAGTTTGAGACAGCCAAAGCCAAGAACGTCTCTGAGAATGCACACAAACCGCGGAGATGGGAGTGACGAAATCGGAGTATGTGCAGGTACTAATAGAATGTTACATCCGAGGACCGCGAAAAATGAGAACCAAGATCATTATTCACACCGGAGGAATCCGATGAGCTATGAAGTTCTTTTTCAACAGATGTTCAGTAGATGGCGGTGGCCTGGGAATGCCTTCATCCAGCAGTGCATAGACCATGGCCGATGATGATGATGATGATGCTAACAAAGACAGGGTGAATTGTAGTGTATTAATATTACCTAACAAAATTACCCACGGTCACTGGATTGGTTGACCCATGGAGGAAAAGAGATAACGAAAGTTCAGCCACGGTAATATAATAGCAGTGTACAGCATGGCCATACTCTTTTCATGATAACGGTAACGAAATGCTGTAAGAATGTTCCCATATTAGCGCAGCGGCAAGGTAAGAACAGCACCAGCGATCCATATTGTATTTTAAGGTGGGGAATGTGCTAGTGTTACGGACAAATTCTTGTCATTGTGGACAATACCCGTGCCCGTTAAACTACAAGCCACGTGACCTGATGGATCGCTGTCACGAGCTTTGAAAACCCACGGACTTCACATTGCTGCAGTGCTGGATAACCACGGTCACACAGAATCATGGTGTACCTTTGAGGCATAAGCAATTAGAAGAAATACACTTACTACCCAGGAACATTGTTTTATATCACAGTGTAATGGGTTTGGCAGGCAATGCAGTCGTACAGTCGCCATGGTAACGCAGCGGTGGAGTGCAGTGTTAACGCATTGGTGAGCCAGCAGGTTACCCGCGGCGACCCCAGTGCTGACCTCACCGTGCTAAGGTCACCGTAATGACAACAGCGGTGAGTGCAGGTTAACGCATTGGTGACGTACCACAGCAGGTGACCCCCGTGGCTAAGGTCCGTGATGACAGCAGCGGTGAGGACAGGAAGGTTAAAGCTCTATTGGTGACCAGCAGGTGGTGACCCCGTGCTGACCCCGTGCTAAGGTCACCGTAATAACAGCGGTGAGTGCAGGTTAACGCATTGGTGAACCAGGGGTGACCCGTGGTGACCCCGTGCTAAAGTCACCATGATGGCGAGCAGCGGTGAGTGAAGTTAAACTCATTGGTGACCAGCAGGGTGGTGACCCCGTGGTGACCCCGTGCTAAGGTCACCGTGATGACAGCAGCGGTGAGTGAGGTTAACGCATTGATAACCCCCATGGTGACCCCGCGCTGACCCCGTGCTAAGTTCACCGTGATGACGTCGGCGGTGAGTGGAGGTTAACGCATTGGAGACCCCGTGTTGACATCGTGCTGACAACGTGCTAAAAGGTCACCGTGATGACGTCGGCGGTGAGTGCAGGTTAACGCATTGGTGACCCCGCGGTGACCCCGTGCTAAGTTCACGTGATGACGTCATCGGCGGTAGTCACGTGCCGATCAGCTGATTGGAACAACAGGCCGCGCGCACCCAGGATAGCCGAGAACCGGGTGGAGAGCGAGATTCTAGATTCTAGACTCGGGATTGCGTCGTGATTAACAACGAAGGCGAAAGTGACCGACGTTACAACGCAAGAGTGGATGTAACGCGTCGACGATTCGTAATTGAACTCAGCAATCAATTGGAATCGATCGACGAGGGCTCACACAAACTCCGAGACGACACGAGCAGCAAGCAGCAGCAGCAAGCAGCTAAAACAGCACCCACCACCCCCGTATCGCGCAATCAGCTCATTGGCAGTTTGGTGTATTTCCACGTATTTTAATCGATTTGGTTACTTTTGTAGGCCCCTATCGCGCTTGTGGCCCGTGGCGTACCGGCCCCGGTTTCGCCACCTTCCCACCCCGCTGACAGACAAGAGCTTTACAGCACATCGGATTCCTCCTCCAGAACGCACGCTAGAATTGTCACCATCATCGCCTCTTGACCAACATTTGCCGAGAGCGGTTCGCGGATGGCGACGTCTGCGGGCCTCACCTCGAACGGAGTTGCGAGTGGCGAGAGACGAAATCGGCCGCTCGTTCGCCGCAGCTGCTCAAGCCGACAAACCCCTTGGGGCAGCCTCCACACGCGAGATAAGCACACGGGCCCAGGTTCACGCAGCGAGAGAGGAGGCGACGGGGTCCCCTCGCTTCCGCTATCGGCAGAGGTGGAGGGAGAAACGCACGCGAAACCTCGCGATGACGTCAAAATGTCGTAACTTGTTGGCGGTGACGTGACGTCAATAGGGAGCATTGCTGTGCTGTTACGTCACCGCGCGCCGGATTGCGCGGTGACGTCATTGAACTGGCGGTTTATTTGGTGACGTTATTACGTCATCGCTCACTTCCCCCCTCCCCTCTCGCCTCCTCCACCCCCCCCTCCAGCTCCTCCTCCACAACCCCCTCTACCCCCCCTCCACCACCCCTCCACTCCACCCCCTCCTCTACCACCCATCCACCCCCCCTCCACCCCCTCCTCCACCCCCTCCCCCCCCTCCACCCGACTCCTCCACCCACCCTCCACCCCCTCCACCCCCCCTCCACCACCCCTCCACCCGACTCCTCCACCCACTCCTCCACCCCCCTCCATCCCCCTCCACTCCCCCTCCACCCCCTCCTCCACCACCCCCCCCCCCTCCACCCCCTCCACCACCCTCCACCCCTCCTCCAACCCCCCTCCACCCCCCTCCACTCCACCCCCTCTTCCCACCCCTCCACCCCCCCCCCTCCACCCCCCCCTTCAGGAGGGTGCTACTACGGATTCACAGTTGGTGGCAGTGCCGCTGCTGTGTGCAATCTCAGTTGGGTAATTTACAGGTAAATTTTCCAGCATCGGTATGTCTGACAACAATTTAATTACATTGCAAAAAAAAAATGTGTAGGTGTAATGACAGGGTGACACCTGCCGACATGCCAGGGTGACACCTGCTGACCTGGGAAGGAATTCACTGGTACAGCCACACAGGTAACAACCAATCAGAGAGTGAGGTGTATCTGGGGCAAAGGTCACAGGTGGGGGCTAGCCGAGATTCTCCGGGAACCTGCTGGAAGGTTCCACGAGAGGGCGTGGCCAGAGGCGGGGCTTAGCCAAGCCTGGGGGTATATAAGGGGGACCGGACCCGAGGCTGTGTGTGGGGTCTTGGGTCCTGGGTCGTCGCTGCTCACCAACAACTCTCTCATCCGGCCACGTGGAAGATCTCCTGCGTGGGTTCCATCGTCATCATCGTCATGCCGCCAGTCAGCCGCATGGCCGAGTTTGGGCGATGGTACCACGCCGAGTGATCGGCTGTGTGTGTAGCCAGTAGAGACGTTAATACCTAGAGTTATACTAGTGTTGGCCTGTATTGTGCCCAGTGTAAGTAATAAAGAAGTACCCTCTATCGTATTGGTTCTTTAGGTAAAGTCACGTAGAAGGGAAGTAATAAAATAATAAAAATAAAACACAATAAAATAATTCTCACGACGTTTCGGCCACAACGCAAGC
>NC_083833.1:5638183-5720413 GCF_015708825.2 Lethenteron reissneri | reverse complement strand
CTCCCTAAGCACGTCCTCGTACTGGCCACACGTGACGGGAGTCAGCTTGCATAGTGAGCGGGCGCTCATGACCGTTGGGTCGATAATCGCATTTGACAGATGACACAAGTATCTGCGGCTGATGCAAACGTAGAAATTCATAGCTGTCGCGACAAAATCGCAGAGAATAGCTGACAGCATGAATGTATAAAGATTATATACGTATGGTGACCGTGCAGGCATGTTAAGGGCAGTTCAAGCTCTCGCTCTCGCTCTCTCTTCTCTATGCCGCTGTACTGCCATTGAACTAAGCGTCTGCGCGGATTCATTGTGTCAGAGTGGGTGACGTGTGTCAGAGGGGTAAGGAAAATATATTTTTTAAATATATATATTTTTAAAAAAAGCCTTTCTTTTCAATGTCGCCAAAAAATTGATGCACGTGTCTAAAAGCCTCGGAGCGGTGTAATTTTCACGAAAGCCTGTTCCACGTTATTACGAAATCCTTCATTGCATCTCAACGTACTCTCCGTGAGAGGCGGTCACTGCCTGGGGCGGCCTTTATCCAGCAGTAGATTGATTATGACTGATTATGACGTTGCCAATGATTCCCCTTCACACCAGAGCAATCCAGAAGACGGTTCCGGTATTAGTATTGATGCGCCACATCCATTTCACTTAACTGGAACCTCTTATTATATTCTCATGTAGGATTTCAGAATATTGGGCACAATAATATAGGATCGTTAGGGGTAGAAGTACCGTGTACCAGAGGTCGCAAACGGGTTTTGATTCCTTACCTGTACCCGGCCGCACCAGGGTCGCAAATGGGTACCCGTACCCGGCCGGGTACGGGTACCCGTTCCCTACCCGTACCCTGCCCGAAATGAGTGACAAACGGCTACTCACCAGTGACTCACGGCCTACCCGTACCCGTACCCGGCCGCACCAGGGTCGCAAATTGGTACCCGTACCTGTACCCGGCCGGGTACGGGTAGCCGGGTATCGGGTAGGGTACGGGTATCGGGTACCCGGTTGTGACCTCTGCCGTGTACTGTCTTGAGTGCGACATGTTGAAAATCCCGACTCCAAGCCAGCCTAACAGAGTTCCAGAAAATAATCGAATCATCATCATCATAAACAGAGCTTTCAAATGCCTCCCCTCTCAAATTCAATTTATGCATGAAGAGGTAGTCAGTCACTCTTTCCCCTCTGCTGCACCCACGGTCTGGAAGTGCCTTTCTTTCACTCGAAATTATATGACACGATGGGTTGGTTTGAATACTGAACGTTCAAATTGATGGGTGGCACGGCGGTGGAGTGATAACACCTGTGCCTCACGGAAAGAACATCCTTGATTAGATTCCGGACTCAAGGTGCCTGTGTGTGTGTGGAGTTTATATGTTCTCCCCTTGATTTGTAATCGCTTTGCTGGGTTCCCCACTTTATTCCAATACCTATGTAATAAGCGACTTCCACGACATGTCGTGTAGAGGGTACTTTTCGATTTAAAGCTTTCGTGACTGCAGGGATTCATCTTCTTGGTTCTTTCGGTAAAGTCACGTAGAAGGGAAATAATAAAATAATAAAAATAAAACACAATAAAATAATTCTCACGACGTTTCGGCCACGAGCTCCAAGCTCGTGTGCTGTTTCATTCAGACTCTGTCGCCTCGACGGACCTGGTTTTCACCTGAGGACGGGCTGCTTGCGTTGTGGCCGAAACGTCGTGAGAATTATTTTATTGTGTTTTATTTTTATTATTTTATTACTTCCCTTCTACGTGACTTTACCTAAAGAACCAATACGATAGAGGGTACTTCTTTATTACTTACACTGGGCACAATACAGGCCAACACTAGTATAACTCTAGGTATTAACGTCTCTACTGGCTACACGCACAGCCGATCACTCGGCGTGGTACCATCGCCCAAACTCGGCCATGCGTCTGACTGGCGGCATGACAATGATGACGATGGAACCCACGCAGGAGATCTTCCACGTGGCCGGATGAGAGAGAGTTGTTGGTGAGCAGCGACGACCCAGGACCCAAGACCCCACACACAGCCTCGGATCCGCTCCCCTTTATATACCCCCAGGCTTGGCTAAGCCCCGCCTCTGGCCACGCCCTCTCGTGGAACTTTCCAGCAGGTTCCCGGAGAATCTCGGCTCGCCCCCACCTGTGACCTTTGCCCCAGAAACACCTCACTCTCTGATTGGTTGTTACCTGTGTGGCTGTACCAGTGAATCCCTTCCCAGGCCAGCAGGTGTCACCCTGTCATTACACCTACACATTTTTTTTTTGCAATGTAATTAAATTGTTGTCAAACATACCGATGCTGAAAAATTACCTGTAAATTACCCAACTGAGATTGCACACAGCAGCGGCACTGCCGCTAACTGTGAATCCGTGGTAGCACCCTCCTGAAGGGGGGAGTGGAGGAGGGGGTGGAGGGGGGGGGGGGTGGATGGGTGGTGGAGGAGGGGGAGGAGTGGAGGGGGGTGGAGGGGGGTTGGAGGAGGGGGTGGAGGGTGAGTGGAGGGGGTGGAGGAGGGGGTGGTGGAGGAGGGGGTGGAGGGGGAGTGGAGGGGGATGGAGGGGGGTGGAGGGGGTGGAGGAGGGGGTGGAGGGGGGGTGGATGGGTGGTAGAGGAGGGGGTGGAGTGGAGGGGTGGTGGAGGGGGGGTAGAGGGGGTTGTGGAGGAGGAGCTGGAGGGGGGGGTGGAGGAGGCGAGAGGGGAGGGGGGAAGTGAGCGATGACGTAATAACGTCACCAAATAAACCGCCAGTTCAATGACGTCACCGCGCAATCCGGCGCGCGGTGACGTAACAGCACAGCAATGCTCCCTAATGACGTCACGTCACCGCCAACAAGTTACGACATTTTGACGTCATCGCGAGGTTTCGCGTGCGTTTCTCCCTCCACCTCTGCCGATAGCGGAAGCGAGGGGACCCCGTCGCCTCCTCTCTCGCTGCGTGAACCTGGGCCCGTGTGCTTATCTCGCGTGTGGAGGCTGCCCCAAGGGGTTTGTCCGCTTGAGCAGCTGCGGCGAACGAGCGGCCGATTTCGTCTCTCGCCACCCGCAACTCCGTTCGAGGTGAGGCCCGCAGACGTCGCCATCCGCGAACCGCTCTCGGCAAATGTTGGTCAAGAGGCGATGATGGTGACAATTCTAGCGTGCGTTCTGGAGGAGGAATCCGATGTGCTGTAAAGCTCTTGTCTGTCAGCGGGGTGGGAAGGTGGCGAAACCGGGGCCGGTACGCCACGGGCCACAAGCGCGATAGGGGCCTACAAAAGTAACCAAATCGATTAAAATACGTGGAAATACACCAAACTGTGTTTAAATATTCGTACAAGCTAAAGGCCAATGAGCTGATTGCGCGATACGGGGGTGGTGGGTGATGTTTTAGCTGCTTGCTGCTGCTGCTTGCTGCTCGTGTCGTCTCGGAGTTTGTGTGAGCCCTCGTCGATCGATTCCAATTGATTGCTGAGTTCAATTACGAATCGTCGACGCGTTACATCCACTCTTGCGTTGTAACGTCGGTCACTTTCGCCTTCGTTGTTAATCACGACGCAATCCCGAGTCTAGAATCTAGAATCTCGCTCTCCACCCGGTTCTCGGCTATCCTGGGTGCGCGCGGCCTGTTGTTCCAATCAGCTGATCGGCACGTGACTACCGCCGATGACGTCATCACGTGAACTTAGCACGGGGTCACCGCGGGGTCACCAATGCGTTAACCTGCACTCACCGCCGACGTCATCACGGTGACCTTTTAGCACGTTGTCAGCACGAGGTCACCACGGGGTCTCCAATGCGTTAACCTCCACTCACCGCCGACGTCATCACGGTGAACTTAGCACGGGGTCAGCGCGGGGTCACCATGGGGTCATCAATGCGTTAACCTGCACTCACCGCTGCTGTCATCACGGTGACCTTAGCACGGGGTCACCACGGGGTCACCACCTGCTGGTCACCAATGAGTTAACTTCCACTCACCGCTGTCGTCATCATGGTGACTTTAGCACGGGGTCACCACGGGGTCACCACCTGGTCACCAATGCGTTAACCTGCACTCACCGCTGTTATTACGGTGACCTTAGCACGGGGTCAGCACGGGGTCACCACCTGCTGGTCACCAATGAGTTAACTTCCACTCACCGCTGCTGTCATCACGGTGACCTTAGCACGGGGTCACCGCGGGGTCACCAATGCGTTAACCTGCACTCACCGCTGTTGTCATTACGGTGACCTTAGCACGGGGTCAGCACGGGGTCGCCGCGGGTTACCTGCTGGTCACCAATGCGTTAACCTGCACTCACCGCTGCGTTACCATGGCGACTGTACGACTGCATTGCCTGCCAACCCATTACACTGTGATATAAAACAATGTTCCTGGGTAGTAAGTGTTATTTTCTAATTGCTTATGCCTCAAAGGTACAACATGATTCTGTGTGACCGTGGTTATCCAGCACTGCAGCAATGTGAAGTCCGTGGGTTTTCAAAGCTCGTGACAGCGATCCATCAGGTCACGTGGCTTGTAGTTTAACGGCACGGTTATTGTCCACAATGACAAGAATTTGTCCGTAACACTAGCACATTCCCCACCTTAAAATACAAATATGGATCGCTGGTGCTGTTCTTACCTTGCCGCTGCGCTAATATGGGAACATTCTTACAGCATTTCGTTACCGTTATCATGAAAAGAGTATGGCCATGCTGTACACTGCTATTATATTACCGTGGCTGAACTTTCGTTATCTCTTTTCCTCCATGGGTCAACCAATCCAGTGACCGTGGGTAATTTTGTTAGGTAATATTAATACACTACAATTCACCCTGTCTTTGTTAGCATCATCATCATCATCATCATCGGCCATGGTCTATGCACTGCTGGATGAAGGCATTCCCAGGCCACCGCCATCTACTGAACATCTGTTGAAAAAGAACTTCATAGCTCATCGGATTCCTCCGGTGTGAATAATGATCTTGGTTCTCATTTTTCGCGGTCCTCGGATGTAACATTCTATTAGTACCTGCACATACTCCGATTTCGTCACTCCCATCTCCGCGGTTTGTGTGCATTCTCAGAGACGTTCTTGGCTTTGGCTGTCTCAAACTTGCACGTGTCCTCTTGTCCACGCTCTATACTATCTGCTCCCCCGGTGTCATTTCACCATCTTTCTCCGTGCGCCTTTGTTCCATTCGCTTTGTCCACGTCCAACTTTCTGAACCCATGCGACAGAGCAGGCGATGCACGCGGACAATAACAACTGTCGAGGTATCTTCCGGCGGAACAAATTGGAGTATTCTTCTTGGTTCTTTCGGTAAAGTCACGTAGAAGGGAAATAATAAAATAATAAAAATAAAACATTAAATAATTCTCACGACGTTTCGGCCACAACGCAAGCAGCCGTCCTCAGGTGAAGAACAGGTCTGTCGGAAAAACAGCGTCTGAATGGGCACCACCAGGCTTGGCAGCGTATATTTAAGCTGGGTTGGAGGGGTGAGGGGCGCCTTGACAAAGGAATTTGCATATCAAGAGGAATTTTGCATAAATTGGAGTACTGTCGTACGTGATAGCGAGGGCAGTTATTGAAGGTGGAACGGAATCAAAATGATGAAATATCGAGGTTGGTGACGGTGGTGTCGAAGTCCTTTTGTAAAATTATATTCAACCGGCGTTTTGCCCGTCCTCGGACGGAAGCTGTAATATTTACGAAAAATTGAGCAGAGTATAATTGTATCTTGTGCAAATTCAATGGCAGTGAATCTTGCACGAAAGAATGTCATCAAACACTTCACTGCATTTCACTGGAGCGCTGTATTAATGGCAGTGAATCTGGCACAAAACGAAGTCATCAAACACTTCACTACATTTCACTGGAGCACTGTATTAATGGCAGTGAATCTGGCACGAAACGAAGTCATCAAACACTTCACTGCATTTCACTGGAGCACTGTATTAATGGCAGTGAATCTGGCACAAAAGAAAGTCATGAAACACCTAACTTCATGTCACTGTATAACTGTATTTAACTCACCTTCGTTTAGTTCAAAATCACTGCTCTGATACTTTATTTTCTTCTGCTTTCGCTTGCTGGGGTTGTCATCCATTTGAATTCGATACAATGTCTGGAGAATCACAGAGAAATGTAAATATTTTATCATAATTTAGAAGCAAAAATTTGACTTACCTTTTGTCTCGAGTGCTGAATAAATAAATGAAGACACCAAATACACTTTGTTGCTGCGTATAATTATTTATTTGATTAACTTTAAATAAAGAAACGTCATATTCGAAGCGACTTTGCGAAAAAAAATATCTTTCTGCTCAAACTTCTTCCGCGTGAGTGTAAAAATCCACTCTCTCATGATTATTTTATTATTAATGAGGGGGGGGGGGTGGCATGTGGAGTGACGTGTAACGCACGTTACACACATTTCTGGGCTATTATAGTAGTAACTAGCTTCACTACCCGGCTTCGCCCGGGACTTGGATTCTTGTCTTGGATAAATTTCAAATTTCATATTCACTTATCTTTCACTGAAAATCCCTGAAAAAAATGTATGTTTGCAAGAAAGATAAAAGCCGAAACACATCAATTTACCTAAATCGTATGTTTTCACTCGAGGACATTCAACCTTAACCCACTTCTACGTCAGGTCGATTTTGGCAACTCGGGAATGGAATGACGCGGCAAGCTGAAAATAGTCGTGTTCGCTTAGAAATTCCAGACAGCATGAGCTGTGAAAATTTCATGACGCCAGAGCTCAGCGTTGGAGAGTTTTTGCTGCTTCACACAAACAAACTGATGTAATTTCTGCTTTATATTTATAATAGTGAAATTCATCCTACCAATGCGCCTAAAGAAAACTAATTCTCGTTCGTCTGGCTCTTCCTGACTATCACCATACATCACCTGCTTGAATTCACGTTTCTCTCAGCACCCCCCTCCCTACCAATCTGTGCAAAAGATTCACCACCTCTGCTCGAGTTCGAAAGACTTCAAATGTTGTTTCGTGGGATCAAGGCTGGACAATAATTCCACACGAGTGGTTGAGGCAGCCAAGGGTGCAGTGATGTGGATGAGTGGGTTTGGGTTACAACGGGACACCACAACCCTCTCTGATGGTAAACACAGCAACAGCTTAAATCTACAGCTGGGCAGGTGGCGTGGGGGGGGGGTTACAAGGTTCTTTTTTCCAGGGGTGTGTGATGCAGCATCTCCTTTGACCGCCCTCCCTTCCCCTTGCTCTCCCCCGCCCTCGCCTGCACAACAAATCCCTGATCTTTTTTCTGCCCGGCCGAGCTTGCCTCTCCAATGCCGACTGCTGCCGTTTAATTTTCACTTGAAGCGCCCACCGTGTCGGGCAGCGGGGAGAGCCGGACAGATTGCGGCAAACGCTGCAGCGTTGTGTCCCTTTTTAAATCCTTTATATTACGTTCGCTTGCTTGCTTGCTTGCGCGCTTACGACCGTGCAAATCTTTCGGTCGTTTTTTAACCCACTTCCCGTGATCCAATCGAGCTGACATTTTGCACACAGACTCGTTGTGCGTGACAATTTCTTTTCCAAAATGTTACACTTTTTAGGAAAAAATAAATAATATTTAATTACCAATTGCTTAATGGTGGCAGGCAATCATCTGACCCATAGGTGGCAGCCATCTCAAGCCAGAGGACGAGAGGACTCTAGCCGCCACGCATATAAAGGATTTATAGTGAAAAACTTTGTTTTTACGGGTTAATTTTTTATTACACCTAGTGGAGCGACGCTGAAGTCTGCTCGCGAGGCCAACATGGCTGTTTAATAACAACGCGCCAAGGTGGAGAACGTGTGTATTGGTTGCAGCACGCAGTGTTACGGGTACAGGCAGCCATATTCTATCCGAGGTGTTCATTGTCTCAGGCCCTTCCTTTTGCCCGAGCCATTGAATAGTCATGCCCGATCATGTGACCATCTGAATTATCTCGTGTATAATTCATTCATTCACCTTCTTGGTTCTTTCGGTAAAGTCACATAGAAGGAAAATAATAAAATAATAAAAAAACATTATGAAATACAATTCTCACGACGTTTCGGCCACAACGCAAGCAGCCGTCCTCAGGTAAAGACCAGGTCTGTCGGGGAGACAGCGTCTGAATGAAACACCACCACGCTTGGAGCGTCTATTTAAGCTGGGTTAGAAGGGGGGAAGGGCGCCTTGACAAAATAATTTGCATATCAAGAGGAATTTAGCATATTTATGGGAAATGCAGGTATGTGATTAGTACTACTTGTACATGGCAAACATGAACGTATTATGTCATTGGGTTGTTTCTGCTGGAAGTAAAATGTAACGTGTAACATTTTATCGTGACGCGTTACTGGTATGTTTTACATTCGCAAGTTAACTTTAAATATGTAATCATCGTCGTAATCATCGTGAGCCAAGATCTATCCGCTGTTTGGTTGCTGGAGCATATTTGTCTGGGAGTAAGGGAGAGATGTGAGGAGGGAGTTGGGTGTTGATGAGTCCATGCAAGATCTTGAAAGACGGCGAGTGAGATCTTGAAATTGATGTGGAATTTGATTGGGAGGCAGTTGAGGATTGAGGTATTGTGGTCACAGATTTAGGCTGCGGGTGAGGAATCTGACGGCATTTTGGATCATTTCGACGTTGGAGATGAGAGATTTTGTGAGGCCTTAGAGGAGAGAGCTAAGCAGATGTTGCAGTCATTTTAGCTGTGACGGTCCCACCTGATGACGGAGACTTGTGTTGCCTCCGAAACGTCGTGATTTATTATTTTATTTTATTTCCATTATTACTTTTATTAACTTTTAATTCAATTTTTTACCTACGTGACTTTACCGAAAAAACTTAAGAGTATGAATCTTTGCAGTCACGAAAGCTTCAAATCTAGAAAGAACTAACGACCGTTAGTTGGAAAGTGAAACATACAAAAACAAGCGCGGGGGTAGTGTCACCAATGGCTGCCCCCTTGACGGTGTTTCCCTTCCCAGGCGGTCACCATGGCGCAGCTCGGCGCGAGCGGCGGTGCTAGCGGGGAGGCGCGCGTGGCTCCGGCCGCGGCGCGCCAGTGGTGCGGTGGCGGCGACGGTGGCGGCGAGGCGCAAGTTTACCGCGTGCCGATCGTGCAGCCCGACCTGCGACGGGAGGAGACGGTGCAGCACATCGCCGATGCGCTCGAGGCCCTGTCGCGCATCTCCATCGACATCTTCTCACGGTGAGACGCGTCCGTCCGTCCGTCCGCCTGCCATCTCCGTCAGCATTCCCGGGCGCCGGGGAATGTTGTACTCTTTGGTTTTTTCGGTAAAGTCACGTAGGTGAAAAATTTATGAAAAACAACTGAATTAAATCACGACGTTTCGGAGGCAACTCAAGCTTCCGTCTTCAGGTGGAACCGTTACAGCCAAAATCACTGTAATAAATGGTTTTAGTTTTATCTACGTGACTTGTTTCTTCATCTGAGGGACGGCTGCTTGCGTTGTGGCCGAAGCGTCGTGAGAATTATTTTATTATGTTTTATTTTTATTATTTTATTACTTCCCTTCTACGTGACTTTACCGAAAGAACCAAGAAGATGATGAATCCCTGCAGTCACGAAAGAATTAAATCGTGATTCTTTTGTGTTTAGTTTGTGCCCCCCTCCCCGTACCTCCACTTATCACAGTTGGCTACGCACGTTGCGAAACAAGTTTGACGTACGTACGTACAAACTGACGTTCTGTCTGCGAATGCGACACCCATCGATGTCTGCGTGCCCATTCACATGGCTGTCCTTCCGTCCATTCTTTGGGAATTCTGTCCATCGATCTCTCTGTTTGTTTGTCAATCCACCCGGTGGTCCATCCCTCCCACATTATTTCTATCCCTGTGACATACTCGTGGTCCGTTTCTCTGTCTATCCACTGACTGTATCAGCTGTCCATCTGTATGACATTCTGTCCTTCAATTTGACATTTCGTCTGTCGCTTTCTCTGTCCATCCTCCTTTGTACGGCTATCTATGCGACGTGCTGTCTACATAATAAAATAATAGGGTTTTTCCCCTCTTTTCTGGCAACAAAAGTGAAACCTTTTTACAAGGATTCATGTCTGCATTAACCACAATATTTGCAGTCAAAATGCAAAAAAAAACACACCATGATAATATATGCATTGTCCTTGAAACTGATTGGTCCACACAAAGCGACGGCTTTCTTTTGAGCCTCGATCCAATTGGTGCTAGACCAGAGGACGCCAAAAGGCGTACAGCTCAAAGACATTGCACTATCAAAGTAATGAGGGCTCGGGGTGAGCATCTACATCATTAGACCTCCTTTGCCAGTACCAAAATATAATAATAGGGTTTTTCCCTATTATAAAAAAAAAACCCTTATTATATTTTGGTACTGGCAAAGGAGGTCTAATGATGCCGTCTGCATGTCTGTTAATTTCTGCGCGTGCATTTTTTGCAATGTTTATCTGTCTTTCCATCAACATGTTTGTCTGTTTATTTGTCTTTGTCCTTGTGTATGTCCATCTGCATATCCATCTCTTGGCATGTAATGATTCATTGCTCAGGTTTTCCATCTTGGCAGCCATCAATCATTCAATCAATATATACATTCGATCCTTCTCGACCATCCATCTAGTCCATTTATCCATTCAATCTATTCTCAATAAATCTTTGGGTGCAGCCACTCAACACCTTCCATCCACCCAGCCCGCTCGTTAACTTTAAATTCGGTTAATTGCTCCCAGCCAGCCTGTCTCTACTAAAAACCCATCCTTTGAATCCCATTTGTCCAATATTTTGGCAATTTGTAATTTTTTATCTTCGAATCGGATGGGGGGTGGGGGAGCATGTTGAGATAATGGGTTTTATTTTGCACAGTGGACTTGGGTGTAAACAACAACAAAAAACAACGCTGGCAGGTAATAAAAACAATGGACGCTAATAGGACAGGCAGTGGGCATGAACAGCGTGACACCGTCCGCGTTATTAAGAGCGCCACAGACATCTCGTAAGGATGCAATTGAAATCAACAAGAAATGTAGCGAAAGCATAAACAAACGTGAAATGCTGCATCCGGGGAATGTTTCCGAGTGTGCGGATGGGGAGAAGTCGTGTGAAATTGCTTGAATGGCTTGATTCTAAATGCAATGGATGTGGACAAAAGTCATAACCAAGTAATTCTAGATTTGAAGCTTTCGTGACTGCAAGGATTCATATTCTTAGGTTTTTTCGGTAAAGTCACGTAGGTAAAAAATTAAAATTAAAATTAATAAAAGTAAAATAAAAATATAATAAAAATCACGACGTTTCGGAGGCAACACAAGCTTCCGTCTTCAGGTGGAACCGTCACAGCACGATAGCTGTATCAAGTAAGAGATATTCCAAGAAAACAGTCCTTGTAGATATACTGGTTGAGAACCAAGGTTAACGAAAGGTAGTTGCTTTGTTTGTATGGAGTTGTGGAACAGATCAAAACAATGTTGAAGTTTAAAACTAAACTATTTTTTTTTACGATTTTTATTTTACCAGATAAGGTTCACTAAGCTATACAGGCAGTCTTCTATTTACGATGGAGATGCGTTACGACGACCCCATCGTAAGTCGAAAATATCGCAAGTCGAAGATGGCCTAGCCTATCCAGGAGTCTTAAAGAATTGTGATAATTTATCAAAACAGAGCAATTTACAGTACCGTACTGTGTAAACTATATACCGTATGTATTTATTTATTACAATACTGTATTGCACAGTAAAATGTCAAGTAAAAAAAACGAGGTAAATTCTTAGCCTACCTATGTGAACTGCAATTTAATAGAAAGTTTTTTTCGGGAAACAATCCTATCTGCATCACACAAGGCGGGAGATGAGTACATCCCGGCAGCGTCCCAACGTACAGTATCGTACCTCGTACACTGCTGCGTTTGCCTGCCGCGCGAAATTAAAAATATTTCACAATTTTTTCGTATCACTATCGCCATCGTAAGATCGAAATATCGTAAGTCGGACCATCGTAACTCGGGGACTATCTGTATAGCTGTTTTTTTAGAAACCACCCGGCCACAAATGATAACGTGTCCAAGTGGTTTATCACGTGGAAATGTCTCGCAGCTAAACAATCTAAACGCACGTTTGTTCTAAATGTGCAGGGAAAAACCAGAGGACCCGGGGAAAAATCCACGCTGGCATGGGGAGCGAGACACGCAAACTCTTAATATAAGGCAGGCGTCAGGGTTGGGATCGAACCCGCGACCTTCTGTATACCAGGCGAGGTAATTAACATCTAGCCACCGTGATGATGATGAGAGAGAGAGAGAGACACACAAACTCCGAATATCTAACAGCAGGCGTCAGGGTTGGGATCAAACCCGCGACCTCCTGTATACCAGGCGAGGTAGTTAACATCTCCTAGCCACCGTGATGATGATGAGAGAGAGAGAGACACACAAACTCCGAATATACAGCAGCAGGCGTCAGGGTTGGGATTGAACCCGCGACCTTCTGTATACCAGGCGAGGTAGTTAACATCTCCTAGCCACCGTGATGATGATGAGAGAGAGAGACACACAAACTCCGAATATCTAACAGCAGGCATCAGGGTTGGGATCGAACCTGCGACCTCCTGTATGCCAGGCGAGGTAGTTAACATCTCCTAGCCACCGTGATGATGATGAGAGAGAGAGAGACACACAAACTCCGAATATACAACAGCAGGCGTCAGGGTTGGGATCGAACCCGCGACCTCCTGTATACCAGGCGAGGTAGTTGACATCTCCTAGCCACCGTGATGATGATGAGGATGAGAGAGAGAGACACGCACAAACTCCGAATATACGGCAGCAGTTAATGCCTCGCAACCTTGGCAAGACGTTAACTACCGTGTGCTGGAAAATTTTAAGACTTATGCATTGAATGCTGGAGAAGGAACAAAAGCATTGACAATTACAGCAGGAGACGTTTAAAGCTTCATCCTGAACACGGGCATGAGATGTAATCCCTCGTATTGTTTGATTATGTGTAGCCACTGCAGTTAATGATATACATGAAGCGTTTTTTCTCTCCTCTGATCTCATTTCCATGACCAGTTTCATTGAATCTCTACGCTTGTTAGTGAGGGGGTGGGGGGTAGTATTGTTTTGATGTTTGAGCTTTTCTTTGGAGTTGTCGAAAGTCTCATCGTATTCGTCAATATCGGTTCTTATACGTGCACGTACGTATGTTTTAAAGGAATCGCTCAAAGCCGCTTTCAAATGTGTTTTCCAATCAGGAGGTTCATTGGTAAATACAGTAAAACCTTGGATTGCGAGTAAGTTGGTCTGCGAGTGTTTTGCAAGACGAGCAAATTTTTAAATAAATATTCATTTGATAAACGAGCTAGGTCTTGCAATACGAGTAGTGCGTGTATACGCTTTGTCTGCCGAGCGTCACGTGATCACAACTGATATACGAGTGCTTTGGATTATAAATACGGAGCGAATTATGCTCGCAATCCAAGGTTTTACTGTATGGGTGGTTTGTTTCTCCATGGTGTTGCATCGGTTGAATGACGACAACAGTTTTTAAATCCTTTATATTAAGTTCGCTTGCTTGCTTGCTTGCTTACGACCGTGCAAATCTTTCGGTCGTTTTTTAACCCACTTCCCGTGATCCAATCGAGCTGACATTTTGCACACAGACTCGTTGTGCGAGACAATTTATGTTCGCGAAAAAAAAATTCAAAATTTTTACACTGTTTAGGGAAAACAAATTAAATATTTAATTACCAATTGTTTAATACTGCAGACAATCATCTGACCCATAGGTGGCAGCCATCTCAAGCCAGAGGACGAGAGGACTCTAGCCGCCACGCATATAAAGGATTTAGAGTGAAAAACTTTGTTTTTACGGGTTATACTTATTTACAGTGCCTTTGTCAAGCCACTGCTAGATGAAGGCCTTCCCACGCCATGTCAGTTTTTATAGTTGTTTGACCATACTTCACCACTGTGGTCTATTCGGGTCGGAGAATGTTGGTTTCTATTTTTTTACTATATTTTATTTCACCAGGTAAGGCTCCACTGAGCTATACAGCTCTATTTTATTTAAATCCTTTATATTAAGTTCTCTTGCTTGCTTAGGACCGTGCAAATCTATTGGTCGTTTTTTAACCCACTTCCCGTGATCCAATCGAGCTGACATTTTGCACACAGACTCGTTGTGCGTGACAATGCATTTTCGTGAAAAATATTTTCCAAAATTTTACACTGTTTAGGGAATTTTTTTAAAAATATTTAATTACCAATTGTTTAATGCTGCCAGACATTCATCTGACCCATAGGTGGCAGCCATCTCAAGCCAGAGGACGAGAGGACTCTAGCCGCCCCGATGCCACGCATATAAAGGATTTATAGTGAAAAACTTTGTTTTTACGGGTTTACTTGTTTCAGATGCGACCCGGCCACAAATGATAGCTCAACGAAGTGGCTTGTCACGTGGACATTTATACCAACCAATTACTCTTCAGCGCACATTACTCAAATGTGGGATGGAAAACACGGCGGGCCCGGAGGAAAATCGACGCGACCACGGGGAGAGAGAAATGCAAACTCCAAATATACAGCAGCAGCAGGCGTCAGGGTCGGGATCGAACACACGACCTCCTGCGTACCAGGCGATGAACGTAACGTCTTGCCACAGCGGTTGCCCAGGGCCAGTTTCAATATCACTTGCCACTGATGTTGGCCACAATTGGGAATCAGATTTATGTCTCCGGGCTCATGGTGCAGCGCGCCAACCGCCGTGCCACGACTCCACCGCCAGCATTCAATCTTCCTCCCACGCTGCGGCCTCTGTCAACGAAGCCACGAAGCCAAACCGTACAGAACCTCGCCACGGCTGCTTCGGAGATGATTTATAAACGGTGCCCCCCGCCCGCCGCATCAGTCGGACAGGATCCGTCATCATCTTGCCTCTCTGTTACCAATTAACGATATACCACCTCTTTCCCCTTTAGCAGTCAGCCACCACTTAGGTTGCACATTTCCGTATAATTACTCGCAATTACAGCCCACGCGGCGGCTTTAGCGGGCGGGCAAGTGTCTGGTGCAACGAGCGAGAGAGCGCCCCGTGCCTGTCAAAAATTGGCTAGCGTAGGTGGCAGCTCGCCGTGATGGTCGTCGGTAGTTGCGATGATGACGACGACGACGACGACTTGATCGCGTCGACCGCCGCGCCGCTTCCAACAACAACAACCGAACAGCGACAGGAATCCTCGTGAGATTTCCCAAACACCCAACCCCGCTTTGATCACGGTAATTATGTAATGGTTACCTCGAGGAGCAAATGCGTCGGTGATTAATGCGGCCGATTAAGATTTAATGTCTCGCCCCTTAATGACGTTGTTGATAGATTGGGTTTGTTTATTTCAAATTTTTGTTTTAAGACATTTGCCTTTCCGCGATGTTCGTTAGTGCCTAATGGACTCCCCGGCGCGAAGAGTTTTTTCACGGCAGGGAAAAAAAGTGTAATTCGAACGATATCGACCGCCCACCCCCCCTGACGTACATCGTGCATGCAGTTCACAAATGTACGATCATTACCTTTCGCGGAATAATTCATAGGCAACTAGAATTGCGAGCAAGTTATTTTCACGCAAAACGAGAGATAGAAAGCGTACGTCTTCTTCCCGAACGTGTTTGTAAAGTGTGTTCAGTCGATCATCGGCTATCCGGCACCTCGCGATTAATAAGGCTGCCAACATTATCCGGCGGTCCCGGTTCTTCTGGCAAATGAGGTTCCAATGGTGTAAAAGCCTGTTATAGGCTATACGGAGAGAATTTGTATATGAGTGTTTCACATGCAGTGGGGATCGGATGTGTAGCGTTTCAGCACAACGTGCTGAGGACCCTGAGACCCGAGTTCGATTCCGACTCGAGACCAAAATCAGCGGCAAATAATATGAACTGGTCCTGGGAGTTTGTATATGAGTGTTTCACATGCAGTGGGGATCGGAGGTGTAGCGTTTCAGCACAACGCGCTGAGGACCCGGAGATCCGAGTTCGATTCTGACTCGTGGCCAAAATCAGCGGCAAATAATATGAACTGGTCCTGGGACTCCCCTAGGGCAAATCCGCTGCGGTCCGGCGATCGGTACCATGTGCGTGACAAAAAATGTAGCTATGCTTGATTTTAGTGTCAAATATTACATACAGTACATTATACACTACATTCAACTGAAACAATGAAAATACTGCACGTGTATACGTCACCCATGCACCGCATTTACGGGGCAATAGGGTATTTTTTTTGTCTTTGTGTGTTTATTGATGCCAATTTCATATGCTAAACATTAAAAACACACGAAAAAATTTCCCAAAAAAACCCTAAAAGGTAATGTTTTGCAAGAATGCGCAAGAGTAAGCTGTGTACATAAACAAAGACCTTAATCTGTACGTCTCAGAAACCTCCAGGGTACTTCCCGACAAGGTAGAAAGCTGTAATTTGGTACATATGTACTAGTAACTTCAGAGGCACTAATAGTAGGAGGCACATACGTTTATTCTCCACGTCCACAGTACAGGGGACAACTACACACGGGTCCGGACAGCCGGCACACTGCCTGACCCACAATGCCGAGGACGTGACGACTTGCGCAGATGACAGGTTCCATTCCAAACGACAGCCCCGACCCAGCGTCGGGGCCTCCCTTTTATCCTCCCCAGGGTGGCCTGGCTCCGCCCTCGGCCGTGCCCCCTTCTGGAACCCCACGTGTCCCCTCTGTCACCTTTACCCTACATCAGAGGTCGCAAACGGGTTTTGATTCCTTACCCGTACCCGTACCTGGCCGCACCAGGGTCGCAAACGGGTACCCGTACCCGGCCGTACCCGTACCATACCCGGCCGGGTACGGGTAGGGTACGGGTATCGGGTACCTGATTGCGACCTCTGGGATGAAGCCACGTTGCAGGCGCGGGTGGGTTGATTCTAGGAACTTGAATTGTGAGAAGAGACAAGACGTTGGGAAGTGAGTGACAAACAGTTACTCACCAGTGACTCACGGTCTACCCGTACCCGTACCCGGCCGCACCAGGGTCGCAAACGGGTACTCGTATGGGTAGCTGGATATCGGGTAGGGTACGGGTATCGGGTACCCGGTTGCGACTTCTGCCCTACATCTCTTACCCCCACCTATCACGTGCCCTGCTGGCAGACTGGGCTACTACACCCACAATCCCGCTCTCTGCCAGTAACCAGCGCTAAGCGCCCCAGTGACCCATTATATGTCACTAGACATAGGTAGCTTTTAGGACACAAACAACAGCACAAATCTGAAAATCCACATTTTTTTAGTTTTAAGGCCCCCAAATATCGAATTTAAGTGCCCCATGAACATGTGTGTGCCTGGTGTTATTCAGAAACCGTTCAAATTATAACATTGGGGTTTTTTTTCTTCGTTTAATAGAGTGTTGAACGGCAAATACAATTAAAGCTAGAACCATTGTTCTATCTTTTATTGTTTTTTTAGTTGTGAATAAAAAAAATAAGCATTTTATAATGTTGAAATCGCAATAATTCGAAAACAGCAAAAGATAAGAGCTTTCCCTCATAGACTATTGAGTTGATACTTTTTTGTTCTTTGTTATAAAAAAAACAACGGAATATTTAAATTGAGCGGTTTCTGATGGGTATATCTTTAAATATAACAAGTTTAATGAAGTCGTCAACATTTTTGAGTAGTAGTTAGTGTTTGAGTGTAGATATGAATTGAACAAAATAAAATCATATCGGGTTCATTATTATATCTATTGACAACTTTTGCCTGACGAAGACAGGCTTCATGAACTAGTTTTAATTTTAAATAACGATTTAGTGATTTCCGGCGTTTTTGAAAATCCAGTGCCCCCTTTCCCCTCCGAAGCCTCTGGATAATCGATGATCTGCTGTGTATATATTTTTGAATTGCATGTAAACAAAGACAGATTACTCCCATATAGTCCTTGACGGACTGTTTTGGGCAGCAGCTGTTAGCGCCTTTGTCTTGCCAATGTGAAGGTTACGCACAGTACCAGGTACTCATTGAAGGCCGAGTCGACCTAGGGGAGGCCCAGGACCAGTTCAGATTATTTGCCGCTGATTTTGGCCACGAGCCGGAATCGAACTCGGGTCTCCGTGGCCGCAGCGCGTTGTGCTGAAACGCTACACCGCCGATCCCCACTGCATGTGAAACACTCGTATACAAAGTTAAAGATTCTCTCCGTATGGCCTATAACAGGCTGTTACACCATTGGAACCTCATTTGCCAGAAGAAAAAATATGATCATTGTTTTTTTACCCTTTTATCTGGCAACAAAACTGACTCCTTTTTTTACAAGGAGCCATGTTTGCATAGACCACAATACCTGCAGTCATAATGCAAACAAAAAACATAACTCTGATAATGTATGCACTCTCCTTGAAGTTGATTGGTCCACACCCGAGACAGCTTTCCTTAGAGCCTAGTCTCACATGGTGTTGGACCTGGTCCAACACCATCAGAGTTATGTTTTTTGTTTGCATTATGACTGTAGGTATTGTGGTCTATGCAAACATGACTCCTTGCAAAAAAGGTGTCGGTTTTGTTGCCAGATGAAAGGGTAAAAAACCAATTATCCTATAACAGGCTGTTGGGGAAAATGCTGTTTGTGAGCATCTATGAAGGCCGGTGCGGCACGAGAGGGGGTGGGTGGCCAGGACTACACCTGGCCGCCTTTGTCTTCCCAGTCTTGATGCTAATTTAAGGCCGAGTCGACTTAGGGGAGGTCCAGAACCGGTTCAGATATTTGTCACCGATGTTGGCCGTGATACGGGAATCGAACTCTCGTCCCCGTGTTCGTAGCGCAGTGCGCGCTAAGCACTGCGCCACCGCTCCAAAACACATGCGCACGCACACACACAAAACTGCTCGGCTCTAGCAATGCCCGAGCCAATCGCGGGAAAAAAAAAATAGAATTGACAACTCCAAAATGAGGTATTGATGCTTCTTAAAACAAAGGTTCAGAGGTCAGCGAAGGGTTGCACCCAGTTTATAAGGCTGCAGGCCAGCTCTGGCTGCGCTTCTGGGGGGGCAGGCGCCGGTTGCAACCCCATTCCCCCCCTGCCCCCCGGTGCTCGTCCAAGGGCTCTCTTGTCGTCCCTCGTTGAACCGAGCGGCAAACTAACGATTTGTTTGTTTCCTGGCCCAGCAAATACGGCGAGCCTGCGGCATTTGTTTCCGTCCGATGGATTTAATTTGCGCGCCGTGCGGCCGTGCACGCCTTTGCCTCCACGGCTGCTGTTTTAGCGTTTCTCTTCACGGTTCTCCCGCCCGCCCCCGCACCAACGATTAGCACGGTTGGTTACGCATGGTGCGGAAGAAGTTGAACACGCGCACGCGCGCAAAATATCTGCCAAAGTTAACGAGACGGGTTGCACAGCAACGAGTGCGAGATGCATGAGCCTCTGTGACGTAAATGCGTCGTCGCGTGACGTCGTCTTGTTCTCACGGCTGCCGTTGCGAACGGAAACGCCTCCGCACGTCTGGAAAGCGTTGCAGAATCCGCGAGTCGGCGTGCCTCCTCGTTTAGTTGAAACCGGCCGCGACCTGGACGAAGCTGCTAGTAACGGGCGTTCGTGCCCCCACCCTCGCAGCCTCAAATTTTCTACCTCCCCCTCGACCCCCCCTCCGCCCAAAAAAAAGAATATCGCCACGGCAAATGAACGTAATCCACTTTGGCGCGTGGAGAAGAGAGAGAGGGGGGACCGCGTGAATCGCCCTGGGGTCGCGCGTCACTTGTTCACGAGTGAGACCGTACGAAATGCGCCGAGGCACTAACTCCATTTGCGATATGCGTCGTTCGCTTCATGATTTGGTGGGGGGGGGGAGGCGGAACTGGCGGCTTCTCCGCATATTCGTCTCGAGCGGAGCGGACGCGGTTTCGTTCTCGCTCACTTTGCCGTCGTTGGCAACACCGGGCTCGATCGGAGACGTCTCGAGATTGAAAGCGCGCCGCTGGTGAGGCAAGGCCAGAGGTCGTAACCGGGTACCCGATACCCGTACCCTACCCGATACCCGGCTACCCGTACCCGGCCGGGTACGGGTACGGGTACCCGTTTGCGACCCTGGTGCGGCCGGGTACGGGGTACGGGTAGGTCGTGAGTCACTGGTGAGTAACCGTTTGTCACTCATTTCGGGTAGGGTACGGGTAGGGAACGGGTACCCGTTATGGGGCACTAAAATTTGATATTTGGGGGCCTTAAAACAAAAAAATTTGGATTTTCAGATTTGTGCTGTTGTTTGTGTCCTTAAAGCTACCTATGTCTTGTGACATATAATGGGTCACTGGGGCGCTTAGCGCTGGTTACTGACAGAGAGAGGGATTGTGGGTGTAGTAGACCGGTCTGCCAGCAGGGCACGTGATAGGGGGGGATAAAAGATCTTGGGCAGAGGTCGCAACCGGGTACCCGATACCCGTACCCTACCCGATACCCGGCTACCCGTACGGGTACCCATTTGCGACCCTGGTGCGGCCGGGTACGGGTACGGGTACGGGGTAAGGAATCAAAACCCGTTTGTGACCTCTGGGCAGGGCCCCCTGGTCGACTCGGAGGTCAGAGCACTCAGCCGGCACTGCTCTCACAATCCTTGGGTTTTAATTCCGGCAGCCGCCCTCGCAATGAGAGTCCGCGTTGTCGCGTGTCGCGAGTTGGCGGCCTCCGTCCGGGTGCAATAAGCCGTCGCGTGGAATCTGTTTCCGAGCGTCATTGGCCTGAATTGTCGCGGTGAGAAATGAAACGTCGGTTTGATTTGTCACGCGGCTGACATTACAGCCGGTGGCGGGAAGGGTGAGAAATGCCGCCCTCTGCTGTGCGGGAACAGAGGTCGTTCGATGGGATCTCGGGGGGGAGGGTTGGGGGGTAGCTCTGTGTGATGCCCGTTTCCTGGTGGTTGTACCACCCTGCGAGTGATTTGAATGGACGTTTCAGGACGTGACGGCCAACACCACAAACGGAACGAAATTGTGGAGAAAATAATAATGACAAAGAATGTAGCCGCCAATCATGTTTTTTTTTTTTTCCCCCGATTGCGTTGGCACGGGTTTTGCCGAGCGGGAGGGCAGGAGAGGGGGGAGCAAGAGACCACGGGTATCAAAAACAAAACGAGTCCCCAAGCTCCAGACCCACTCCGCGATCCCGCGGTTGCAATCCCTAACGAACCCCCCCAAGGTGCGAAATAATTCATGGCCCCTTCAGGGAAGTGAAGGCGAGCGTCTGTGACCCCCCCCCGTTGGCGTTTAGGGAAGGTCATTGAAGCATCGAACTGAATGACCCCTCTCGCTCACGCCGCCAAATTGACAGCGTTGACAAAAAACTGATAAAAAACAGGCGATGCAGCTGATGCCGCTGATGCCGCTGATGCAGCTGATGCAGCTGATGCAGCTGATGCCGCTGATGCAGCTGATGCAGCTGATGCAGCTGATGCCGCTGATGCCGCTGATGCCGCTGATGCAGCTGATGCAGCTGATGCAGCTGATGCCGCTGATGCAGCTGATGCCGCTGATGCCGCTGATGCAGCTGATGCAGCTGATGCAGCTGATGCCGCTGATGCAGCTGATGCCGCTGATGCCGCTGATGCAGCCGATGCAGCTGATGCCGCTGATGCAGCCGATGCCGCCGATGCAGCCGATGCCGCCGATGCAGCCGATGCAGCCGATGCAGCCGATGCAGCTGATGCCGCTGATGCAGCTGATGCCGCCGCCCTCTTTATGTTTATCCGGGCGAGGTGGAGCACGCCTGCCCTCCGGCAGAGGTCGCAACCGGGTACCCAATACGCGTACCCTACCCGATACCTGGCTACCCGTACCCGGCCGGGTAAGGATACGGGTAGGCCGTGAGTCACTGGTGAGTAACCGTTTGTCACTCATTTCCCAACGTCTTGTCTCTTCTCACAATTCAAGATCCTAGAATCAACCCACCCGCGCCTGCAACACGGCTTCATCCCAGAGGTCGCAATCGGGTACCCGTACCCTACACGATACCCGGCCGGGTACGGGTACGGCCGGGTATCGGGTAGGGTACGGGTACGGGTACCCGATTGCGACCCTGGTGCGGCCGGGTCTGGGTACGGGTAAGGAATCAAAACCCGTTTGCGACCTTTGCCCTCTGGTGCTTTGCAGGCAAGGGTTGCTGGACCACGTGCATCATTTGTCAAACTCCCCCAAAACTTTGTCGACTACAGGGAGACCAGCAAATGCCAGTAGAGCAAAGGGGACTTGCGAAACCTACCTTTAGCGGACCTTTGAGCGTGATTAAAGGTTTGTTTAAAAACTATTAAACTATAAACTTTTCTATTTTACCAGGTGAAGGCCCACTGAGCTGTAAAGGTTTTTATCAGAAGCGAGCTGGCCACAGATGATAGCTGAAGTCTCTCCAGTAAGTCGTGGGCTCGATCCCAACCCTGACGCCGGGATATTGGGAGTTTGCGTGTTCTCCCCGTTGTCACGTGGATTTTTCTCCCGGCCCTCCGGTTTTTCCCTTGACATTTAGAATTGACACGTGTTTAGAGTATTTGTCCGCTATACATTTTTCCACTTGATGAGCCACTTCGTTGAGCTATCGTTTGTGACCAGGTCCCTTCTGAACAAAAGCTATGTAGCTCAGTGGGGCCTTACCTGGTGTAATCGTTTATTTTTTTGCTTAGTTTACAATCTAATTCCACGTGTATTCACGCGCAGATTGGATGCTGCCGTGTGACTGCTCAAAAACTGAAGATTGCCCTGGATGCGTCGCCCAATAAAATAACACTGGTCAACAAAAAAAAATAATTCTGGCCTGGTCTTTTGCATCTGTTTTAGACTAATTTCACGGTGCTGATTCCAAATTTTATCTCAGATTTGCTCTATCACATCCCATTTTTAAATCATTTATATTAAGTTCGCTTGCTTGCTTGCTTGCGTGCTCGCTTGCTTGCTTGCTTACGACCGTGCAAACCTTTCAGTCGTTTTTTAACCCACTTCCCGTGATCCAATCGAGCTGACATTTTGCACACAGACTCGTTGTGCGAGACAATTAATGTTCGTGAAAATTTTTTTCAAAAATTTTACACTGTTTAGGGAAAACAAATTTAATATTTAATTACCAACTGTTTAATACTGGCAGACAATCATCTGACCCATAGGTGGCAGCCATCTCAAGCCAGAGGACGAGAGGACTCTAGCCGCCACGCATATAAAGGATTTAGAGTGAAAAACTTTCTTTTTATGGGTTATACTTATTATGCTATCGGCATACCCCATTTTCATTGATTTTATCCAAAATTAACTCTGTCACTTATGATTGCAAGTTGTTGCGAGTCAGTGACTGCTTTAGTGTTAAAATATGGTGCTGTATTTTTAGGATAGTGTGTTTATAATATCATTTTATGTAGATATCCACATTAGTTTAATATTTTTCTTCTGCAGTTTTTATTGAAAATGCAATATTTGATCTCAAAAACCTGATGTGATAGACAAAAACTGATTCCAGATTTGGAATCAGTACCCCAAAATTGCCTTTGGAATACCTTATACCAGAAAAAGTGTGTTGACCAGTGTAATCTGTGTTTGAGAAATGCAAAAATCACCTCTTCAAGAGATTGGCTGCGTAGATCACAGGTCAGAGTGGCTAGCTGGCATTGCTGAGAATCATGGTTCGAACCCAGGTTTGTTTCCTGTGATTGAATATGATTCTCAAACGTCGTGAGTTTATGGTCACGAGTGACACAGACTCGTGCAGAAATCAATAGGTTGTTATTAAGCTGAGTTCTCAACCATAGTCAGTTGATGGTCTGAACCCAGTCACCGATGACTGCGCCATCGTGTTACATCGCGTTCTGCGCTTGCTTTTGCGACATTCCAGCTCTGAGAATGAAAATGACCGGTTTGCTGCAGTGCGGACGACTGCTCGTCTAGTCAGCGGCGGTGTGGCTGGTGAAAGTGCTGCCCCCTACTGTGCCGGGACGGCGATTGCCACTTCAAAGCGATCTCGGCGGTAGCTCTGTGAGATCCGCTTCCACGGGCCGGCCCTCCCTTTGCGAAGGCTCCCGCTTTTCTGCGAGGCCTCCGCGTGGTGCCTTCATCTCGCCGTGACGTGACGCCGACGGCTCGGGAAAACATTTTCGGGAGGGGGGGTGGGAAAAAAAACGATCGCTTGCACAGTATGGGCTCGCGAGACCCGCGTATTGGAGTGAGCGTCTCGGAGTGAGGCGCTCGCGCGGGCTCCCGTGGGCTCCCGTGGGCTCCCGTATCCTCTCCTCCTCTCTCCGGCAGCCTCACCTGTAATTTTGACGCGGATCGCTCCTTTTCCCCGCGGCGGTTCGGCGGCCGCCCAACGTGCCGGGCCTGCGGGTTTTCTAATTGCGCCGAGAGCTTCGGGATACGCGGCCCTCCAACGTGGAACTCCCCCCTCCTCACCACACCCCCGCCCCCCGTCCCCCCCTTTGTGGACAGCCCGTAACATTCCGTGTGAGACGCACGCTCCGCTCCAAAGCCCAGCGCTGCTATTAGGCTGTCCGTTAACCGCAAAGGGGAAGCCAATTAGAAGAAGAAGAAGAAGGTAGGCGTCGTCGTCGTTAATTTTCTCTTTTTTTTTTTCGAACGTCGGCTCCGCCGCGCGTGGGTGACTTGTGTTCGCCGCGTGTCGTCCGCTCAATCTCGATGCCCCCCCTCCCCGCCCACCCACCCCCCCCCTGCTCTCCTTCCCCTGCTCCACCCGTGGTGGCGTTGACATTATTTTTTTTTTTGTAGTGCAACACCCCACCCCCCCATCACCTCTCTTCACATCGAGGGGTCGTAGCTGAGAGTCCCGTTGCCCGACAGCGCAGAGGATAAGGGGGGGGGGTGGGTGGTGTGAGGTGGTGAGGGGGGGTGGAGGGACTGTAGGGGGTGAAGGGGGTGAGGGCGACCCCCAACGGGTTACAGCGGGGGACGTCCCTCCGTGCGTGTGTGTGTGTGTGTGCGTGCGCGTGCCTTTAGGTGTGGGGAGCGGTAGTGTAGCGGTTAGCGCGCTGCGCTATGAACCTGGCGACCCGGGTTCCATTCCCGCTCACGGCTAACACCAGTGACGATTATCTGAACCGGTCCTGGGCCTCCCCTAGGTCGACTCAGCCTCAAATGAGTACCTGGTGCGGTATGTAAACATAGCCACTGGGGAGACAAAGGCGGTCGGGCGTGGTGCTGGCCACCCACCCCCTCGTGTACCGTTCCGGCCTTCATAGGTGCTCGCTAACAGCACTTGCCCCTACAGTCTGTTAAGGCTATACGGGGGATCTTTGCCTTTATAGGTGCTCGCTAACAGCACTTGCCCCAATAGTCTGTTAAGGCTACACGGGGGGGGGGGGATCTTTGTCTCTGTGGGCGAGAGTTGAAGACGATGCCCCCGCCGCCAAAGAGCGAGCGAAGTCAAACTGCGCTCGGTAATTCCCAGCCACTCTCAGTGGTCATTTAGGTCGGAAATTGGGGGGAATTTAAAGATGAACGGGAAATAGAATTGCATCAAATATGTACGCAAAATTAAAACCGAATGAATTACTCGCTGGGAAGTGCACTCCTGGCTGTGCCTTTTGTAATTACGAAATTGGTCTATTAACTCTTCCCTCTCGACGCATATTGATTGTGTTGCGTTGCTAAATTTATTTTGTCGGCACGAAATTTGGTGCCCAAATCGAAAATGCTGGCGTGAAGCCTCTTTCCATAACGGTTCCACGCTCCGATTTTTCATTAAGGCCCTTATTGAGTCCACTGCTGGATGAAGGCCTCCCCCCCACTCTGTGACCCATCTCGTCAATGCAATTTTGCTGGCAGTGGCTGGCGGGGGGGGGGGGGGAGTGGGGGGGGAGTGGGGGGGGGAGGTTGTGTGGTGGAGGAGGGAGGGAGCTCAGGACCAGTTCGGATTTTTAAAAAGAGCGTAGCACGCAAACCGTTGCTCCACCGCTCTGCTGTACTGGTGCTGCCATTGCAGCGTTTGCGAGTGAATTGAGCGCCCTCCATTAACGGCGAATTTGCCGTTCTCGACAACAGCGTGCAGCGGATTTGCCGAACTAAAATTGTTTTCATGTTTCGGGTCAGACCTTGATATTTATTAAGACAGGTTTTACATTTCCCTCCCCTCTCTCTTCATCTTTATTTTTGTGTTATTTCCCCGCTCCCCTTTCCCCCCCCCCCCCCACCTTATGTCAGGGCTTGAAACGGTGATGGGCGACCAGGTAAATTGATGTTGAGCGAAGGTCAGGAGTAGAGGCCACTCGGGAGGGGAGGCCACGCTAACGCGCACTTGGCTTTCGAGATGCTTTGCGTAATAGCTTCGGGATTAATACCGCGATTGCTGATACGCTGGGTTGACCTCGGCGGTGTTGCTGTGCCGCGCGAGTGGGCTCGGTGTTAATCCGTTACTTAAATAGAGACATACATGGTGGTGTTAGGGGGCAGCACAGGTGGATTGAATACCCAATTCCACACGCACAAATATGTAACACAAATGTTCCCCCGTACGGCACAGTGGTAGGTGCTGCTACGAGCACCTGTGAAGGCCGGCACGGCACACGAGGAGGTGTTTGGGAAGCACCACGCTCGACCGCCTTTTTCTCCCCAGTGGCGATGTTTACACACCGCACCGGGTACTCCTTTGAGGCCGAGTCGACCTAGGGGAGGCCCAGGACCGGTTCAAATATTTAGCCGTGAGCACGAATCGAACTCCAGTCGCCGATTTCCTAGCGCAGAGCGCTGATCACTGCACCACTGCTCCACCCTCCACACTAATTTACAAAGACAAAGATCTCCCATGTAGACTTTAACAAACTGTTGGGACAAGTGGTGTTAGCGAGTACCTAGGAAGGCCAACATTGCACACGATGGGGTGGGTGGCCAACACCACACCCGGCCGCCTTGATGTTTACACACTGCCCCAGGTGCTCATTTGAGGCTGAGTGGACTTAGGGGAGGCCCAGAACCGGTTCAGATATTCGTCGCTGATGTTGGCCGTGAGCTGGAATGGAACTCGGGTCGCCGGGTTCGGAGCGCAAGCGCGCTCGCCGCCCCGTACACGCAAACACGCACACGCGCTCTGACGCGCGTGCGCACACGCACTCACACGGAGACACATGGGACCTGCTACGAGTTAATTTCAGTTGGGCTGCTCACGATTGATGCAGAGATGATGGGTTTTTTTTTTTGTTGCAGTGTATTTTTTTTTCTTTCATATTACAACCGAAATAAAAAAAAAGGGGCCTCCAAAATTGTTCCATTACCAACAGAACACCTGCCACATTGCATATGTGCCTCGCTGGTGGCGGCAGCGGCGTCGGCAGCAACAGCAGCACGTGACAGGGGTCACAGGTCAATGCTTTGGGAGCGGCGGCACGGCGATCGGCTCCGCGCTGAGAACCCGGCGTCCCGAGTTCGATTCCCGCTCACGGTCAACGCCGGTGACGGCATTTCTGAACCGGTCCTGGGCCTCCTACCCCCTCGGTCGACTGGTCTCCAAGTGCTGTTAGCGGGCACCTATGAAGGCCGGCACGGCGCACGAGGGGGGTGGGTCGCCAGCACCACCCCCCGGCCGCCCCTCCACACGCGTGCACACGCGTGCAGACGCATGCACAGGCAGCACGCGCGCGGGTGCCGTGTACGCGCGGCGCGCGCACAAGGCCGACGCCGTCTCGCGAGCCCACGGGAGTGGTCGTGGCTGCGTGGCGCGGAACGTTTAGCGATCCGCCTCCATTAGCGCCGCTCCGAGGTTGGCGACCGCCCACGCGCCCCAGCTGCTGCTGCTCGCGACCCCCCGCAGCTCGTCAAATGCATCGCGCGGCCCGCGGATAACGATAGCCCTGCGTCGTCAGCGCTGCCCGCCTCGTCGGCTACAATGGCCAATTATACCGTAATTAAAACGTTTTTTTTAACGATTGCCCCCCCCCCCTCCGCTAATTGGACCGAATGTAATTTGGGTCAGGTTGATTTAGGGGGTGTTGTGGGGGGGGGTATATGACCAAATCGGCCAGAGTGTGGTCCCGCCCTTGAAGTCACGCGGGTGGTGGGTTTGGCCTTCGAGCACGGGGGGGGGGGGGGGACGTGCGCCGTGGAACGTGGAGCGGTGACGCCGGGACCCCGTTGTGCGGGCCCCTGGCATGTGAGAGACCCACTGCCACTGCCGCAGGTTTGTTTTACGCCTTCTGGAAGGCCGTCGCTCAGCCGCGGATGGACCACGGCTGACGGTGGCGAACGATGATGACGGCGGCGGCGGCGTATCACTCGTTGCCAAGTTTGATGAAAGTGTTTCATGCATGAGCGTGATGGATGGCCGTGGAGAGGCCTTTATCATCCAGCAGAGGCTAGATCATGGCCGATGGTGACGACGACGACGACGATCATCATCACTCATCCAAGCACGGCACCATTGCCCGTAACACCCCACCCTGACCAGAGAATTGTCGTGGAATCTGAATTTCAGACGCTGAATTTCAGACGCTGTGTTTCTGACAGACCTGTTCTTCACCTGAGGACGGCTGCTTGCGTTGTGGCCGAAACGTCGTGAAAATAATTTTATTATGTTTTATTTATTTTTTATTTTTTTATTTCCCTTCTACGTGACTTCACCGAAAAAACCAAGAAGATGAATCCCTGCAGTCACGAAAGCTTCAAATCGAAAAAGAGTTAGTGGCCCTTCGTGCGTCCTTTCTGTCGGAGTCTTCGGTTCGCGTTATGACTTTGGGAGACGCTCGCGTTTGATAGCGAGTGCCTGGGAATCAAAGCCTTGCTTGCAAACGAGACCAGTTTTGAAGGCCTAAAACGCGAAGTGGGTGGGTAGAAGGGGGCGGCGAATATTCTTCAAACTATGGGGGTTCTTCGTCCTTTTCTCTTTCATAGCATGCGAAGGCGCAGCTTTTTCATCAAGAGAAATAAACACGCTCTGTTTTGCAGGCTTTAATAATTTTTTTTTTGTCTCCGTGGGTCTTTGATCTCCTTTAGCCTGGGAAGGTGAAGCTAATCTGTCTGTGCCACACGCGACTCTCGGCTCTAATGAGCCAGCGCTGCGTGAGATAGCGTTTGCCGGAAATGCGCTCGCCCACCGTCAAAACAAACAGCTGTCCCAGACGCCCAAGCAAATGAGGTTGTGTGGTCGGATGTAACGAGTGAATTTTCAGCGTCAACTTTTTCGAGCTCACCAAAGTTGCTCAGAGGTCAGAGCACTGAACCGGTGGCACCACCACCACCACCACCGAGATGCCGAGTTCAAATCCCGGCAGTCGCCTGCGATTAAACCGGCTTAAATGCATCCGTGGTCTCAGCCCGGTCACCCATGACTGCCACAAAGACACACACACACAGACAAAATTACATTTGCTTCTGCAGTTCATTTGGCAAAACGTTTCAGCTGTGTGAGAATTAACAACATCGGTTTTACTGTGGTGCGATGAACATTAGTCTCGGGAGCAGGCTGTGTGAGAAAGCGGTGCCCCACCACCTTGCTGATCAGAGGTCACCTGAAGGGCTTTCGGTTGCAGCTCTGCAATGTCTGCTTCCGCCGCTGGGTGTTCTCACGCACGAGTGAACCGAAGGGACACTTAATCTCCTAACAAGATGGGGTCATCGCCGAGAGCCACCGGGTTTGTAGTGGGCAGCAGAGGAAATAGTCGTACAGTGTTTTCGATTGCTCCCGCATCTATGCGCCGCCCACCTTCACCAATCTCACCTTCCATTCATCGCCACAACCCGCACATCATTGCGGAGAGAGGAGGGAGGGTCCTCATCCGGCAGTGGAATGACAAAGAGGCTTGTACGGTTTTACTTCGGTTCATAAATTGCCCCAGGGTCAACTTGCACAACGCGTATTGCCCAGCAGCAGCTTGGCCTCAAGGAGTGCTTTGGTGGCTGCCATCGGTGAGAATTCAAACCCGCCACTTTTTTTTACCCTCCAGGCGAAACCTTCGGGCCCATTGAACGCTGCTTGCGTCACGCAATTTGTATTTTAATTTGTGTAATTAATTGTTTACTTCTAATTTGCGTGTTCGCGTGTTATGTTTTTTCCCTTTCGTTCAAATTGGCGTGCCATATTTTTACAGTTAGTTACGTCTTCCAATGTCCTAATCCCCTTTGATTTTGCGATATGCCGAGTGGTGGTAATAAGCATCGTGGAATGCACCTCCAGCAGAAACTCTCTTTTGGTTAGAGAGTTGGCTAATTTTTATTTGATCGTATCGTGGGTGGTTAATGTGGCCGCAACTTGAATTCAAATGCGTTATTAAATGCTACATTAAATTGCATAATTGCGTTATGGTGCAGATGTCTGCTCAGTCTGCATAAGTGAAATGTTGCTAAGTAAGTTGGTGGTCATCAGTGACTGCACAAAAAAAAAACCCCATCACATTAGCTTTGGATCTGCACTTAATTCGGTTAAATTTCATGCCTGACAATTAAAATGTCCCTTTCATTGCCACGCGACGAACAGCGCTGTCGTGTTGAGTGTGCCGTCCCGCCACCTTCGTGACGTTCCGCTCCCGGCCACGCATTGCATCGCGACACCCGCTCGAGACGGCGCCTGGCTTTGGCGGAGGACTTCACCCAGCGGTGGATTGACCCGTGGCTCGCGATGACGGTCGCATTGTTTCGCATGAAGAGGGTTACGAGTGCACCGCCGGGCCGTTGAGCTTACGGTACACGCGCGACGCAGAGCTCCGCTGAACAAGCTCTAATCCCCCCACCTTCCCCCCCGCTGCTGATTTTGCAGCAGCGAGATTCGCGAACGCGCGAGCAGCTGCCGTGCAAATCGAGGCAGCGATTGGGAATAGAGGGGGGGCGGGGGGTGGGCAGGTGTGAGATCTTCCGCGGTTGTTGGACTGCCCGTCACGTGAAAGGGGGGGGGACCGGTCTTACGGAGTGCTGCCCATGTGTGGCTGAAATGGTTATGGGTCTCATCCAACTGGCCCAGAGGCATCGTTGAACCTTTCACAACCCGTTATTGATGTGGGTGTGTGTGTGTGTGATATAGCAGCCAACATCATGGGGTTTTTTTTGTTTGAATAAAAATATAACTGTGTAGAAATTGTGTTCTTACATCACTGAAATGACAATGCATTTTTGGTCTGGGAATTGCTCGAATTTTTTCCTGACTGCGTTTTACTAATGTGTTGTGATTAAAGGTGGTACGTCAACACCAAAGCGTAGACCGCATTCAAGTCTGTTTTACAAATGGACTATTTGTCCTGTGATGTTGCTGGTTCGTGTCGGTCTTGTGCGAACCAACAATCCTCCGCACCGTCCGTCGCTGATAACAAGCGGAGAGATGCGAGAGCAAGGTGTCAGTTTTGTACCAGTTTAAAGGGTTTAAACCTACTACTATATTTTGCCACTGGTAATGGAGGTCTCATAGTGTAAATGCTTACCCCGAGCTCTCAATACTCTGATAGTGCGCTGTGTATGAGTTGTACGCCTTTTGGCGTCATCTGGTCCAACCCAATGGAGACTAGGCTCTAAGAAAAGCTGTCTCGGCTGTGGACCAATCAACTTGAAGGACAGTGCATATTATTATCATTATCAGAGTTGTTTCTTTTAGTTTGCATTTTGACTGCTTGTGTTGTGGTTATTGCAAACATGATGCCTTGTATAAAGGTGTCAGTTTTGTACCTGTTTAAAGGGTAAAAAACCTACTACTATATTTTGCCACTGGTAAAGGAGGTCTCATAGTGTAAATGCTTACCCCGAGCTCTCAATACTCTGATAGTGCGCTGTGTTTGAGTTGCACGCCTTTTGGCGTCATCTGGTCCAACACCAATGGAGACTAGGCTCTAAGAAAAGCTGTCTCGGCTGTGGACCAATCAACTTCCAAGACAGTGCATATTATTATCATTATCAGAGTTGTTTCTTTTTGTTTGCATTTTGACTGCTTGTGTTGTGGTTATTGCAAACATGATGCCTTGTATAAAGGTGTCAGTTTTGTGCCAGTTGAAAGGGTAAAAACCTACTACTAGATGCGAGAGCATTGGCACAGAGGTTAGCGCACTGCCGCCACGAGCCCGGTGACCCGAGTTCGATCCTTGATGACAGCCAACCCCGTCGGTGGCGAGTGATACACGAGTCGGTGCAGGGTCCCTCTCCCCTTTCACCAACACGTACTGGCCAGCATGGTGAATTATGGTCGAACAATTCCCCATGGCTGACGCAACATATGCAGCCCTTTTTATAGTAATATGATATTTTTTCTAGATTTGAAGTTTTCGCGACTGCAAGGATCCATACTCTTGGTTCTTTCGGTAAAGTCACGTGGGTAGAAAAAAAATCACGACGTTTCGATTGCAACACGAGCAATCGTCATCAGGTTTGACAACCACGGCAAGAAATGTTACTGTAAAAAAATGTTACTGTTAAATTTCTTGCTGTGGTTGAAATTTTACTGTAAAATTTCATGCTGTGGTTGTCACACCTGATGATGATTGCTTGTGTTGCAAACGAAACGTCGTGATTTTTTAAAATCTTTTATTTTTTATTTTTTTTTACCTACGTGACTTTACCGAAAGAACCAAGAGTATGGATCCTTGCAGTCACGAAAACTTCAAATCTAGAAAAAATATCATATTTCTAATGGGTTGTATGTAATGATTGAAAATCACACAGCACATTGAAATGTTGGGCAGTGGTCCTTCTACAGAGTAGAGAGAGACGAAAGAGAGAGAGGTTATCTCGCCTGCATGTGGTTGGAGATTGCATTTAGCAACGTGATGCCTTGGAATTGCTGTGATTTTTAAATCCTTTATATTAAGTTCACTTGCTTGCTTGCGCGCTTACGACCGTGCAAATCTTTTGGTCGTTTTTTAACCCACATCCCGTGATCCAATCGAGCTGACATTTTGCACAGACTCATTGTGCGTGACAATTTATTTTCGTGACAATTTTTTTCCAAAATTTTCCACTTTTTAGGAAAAAAAAAATGTCATATTTAATTTAAAGTACGAATGTGATAAAAATGAAACTCTTACTCAAGAACAACAGAAATGAATAATAAAATGAAACCGATGCCACGCATATAAAGGATTTATAGTGAAAAACTCTGTTTTTACGGGTTAATTTTTTTCCCCCTGTAGTTGAGCGCGAGCGGAGTCCATGGAGACCACTGTTCGTCAACCAAATTTTGTCCGCGGGCCACGGAATAAAAATGAGCGCGAGCGTGCTGGCAGGCCATTCGACATCGTACCTTACCGACGCCCCGAGGCATCATGACGTCGTCCGGCCTGGACATGACCTTTAACCTCTACCTCTTTCCGACAGAGCTTGCCCCCCCCCCCCCCCCCGTTATCTCTTTTGTCAACTCGCTCATCTGTCCTTTTTTTTACCTGCGGCATTCTTATCCCGTCCGTCTTATCTCGCTTATCTGTCTCCTCTCCTCGAAATAATCTGTATCTCTCGTCTCCGGTTCTGTCATCCCTGCGTTTGATTTCTCTCTCGTTCATCTCACTCGGCTGCATCTTTGATCTTTTCGCTATCTTATCACGCGCGTGCAAAAAACAAAAATGAAGTTCTTCTCTTTCGTCACGCGAATTTGTCTCTTTGAGTCGTCGCGAAAGCGTATCTCTTTTGGCGGGGCCCCTTCAAGAGTGCGCCCAAGGGCCAGATACGGCCTACGGAGGCACTGCCAGTCGGAGATCCCTCGACGTAGACAGAGGCCGTGGTCATTTGCCACGATGGAAGCGCCTCACGCGGTCCGTTCACACAGCTCCGCCTTTTAAGTTGTCTTGTGGTTGTTGTTGTTTTTGTTTGACTTGCATCCAACTGGGATTTTTGCACACAGCGTTGGTGTACGGTGCTTTTTCTGCAATATTTTGCTGTCTTTTCTTGGATTTTCTGTTTGCACATAGTCACTTTAAGATGTTTTCTTGTTCATGTTTTAGTTTTTGTGTTTGTTGCGGTTGCACCCGATTCAAGAGCCGAATGGCTCACAGGGCTATACCTAATAAATGAACTTGAAACTTGAAACTTGCCTGTGCCGTGAAAGCCTCTCCGCTGCGAGGGGGATGAGCGTGTGAAGGCGGCGGAGCGCTGCGATGATTTTCACCGCGGCGTCTCCAATGCCCGTGGGTTCAGCCGAGCAATCATGAATCCCAACCCCGAGTTTTAACCCCCAGCCCGAGCCGACCCTAATCCGAAGCCTTAATTCCGTGACCCTCTCCGTAACGCTAACCCCGACCCCCCGAATGCCATCGTGTAAATGAAGCCGTAACCCGCGATTCTAATTTGAATCTGAACCCATAACAGTAACACAGAATCTAACCATCAACTCCAATGCTCATAATAACCCTAACTCCTTAAACGTAATCCTAACCCTGATCTTAATATAACTCGAGCCTAAACCTTCAACACTGTCCCCAAACCTACCCCGAGCATCAAACTTAACTCCTAGAATTTAAGATACTGACTCTAGCTCCTTGCGTTAACCCTTAACCGTAACCACTAACACTAACCCGTAACCACTAACCTTTAACAGTAACCCCCAGCCCTAACGATTAGCATTGACTCTTAACTCCTCGGTCTTCTTTCGTACGGCTGCTGATGTAGATGCAGAGCAACAACTTACATTTCTCATCTCAGGCGGTCGAGCCGACCGATCGCGCCGCGTCAGGAGGCAGCGGAGCAGCGTATCGCCGCGATGTCTCCGTCGTATTTTGTGGGTCGGGAGTTGCGTCCGTTCTATGTTCTATGGCAGCGGTCGGGAACCTATGGCTCGCGAGCCATATATGGCTCTTCCGGTGACGGCATATGGCTCCCAGACAATTTTGAGTTGAAAAAAATAATAATAAAAAAAATCAGTTTGGAACTGATTTTAAAATACTTGTGATATTACTTAATAATACTGTGTTATTTTAAAGTAAACAGAAATTAGTTTTGAAGATAAAATTTCTCGGGTCACGGATCCCGTGACCAGAAGTCGCATTAAAAGTAAGACATATTTAATTTATTATACGTTAAAAATACTATATGGCTCTCAATGAAATATATTTAGAAATATTTGGCTTTTATGGCTCTCCCAGGCAAAAAGGTTCCCGACCCCTGTTCTACGGTATATTCTGGACGGCCCTAACCCCTTATGGGGGATGCTGAGCTCCCATCGCCGACCCTAGCCCCTGATCTCGAACCCTCGCCGCAACGCGTGCGCTGTGCGCGTGTGCCGTGTGCGCTGTGCGCGTGTGCAGGCTCTCGCAGAGGATCGAAGAGAACAGGAGCCGGCTGCAGGGTCTGGACACACGCCTCTGTCTGGCCCAGGCCAAGATTGACCACATGAAGGGCAGCAAAAAGGCCATCAAGGTCAGTCGGGGGGGGGGGGGGGGGTCTGGCAGCGGCACAGGGTGTCGTTGACCAGTCCGGCAGTCCGGGTTCGAGCTGCGCGTTGAGGGTTGGAAACGCGGTGCACTCGTAAAATCGCCTATATTGAAAACTAATTTCTTTAGAACTGCTTTTTGTGTCTAGTTTATTGTCCCCCCCCTCCTCCTCCTCCTCCCGCATTTCCGATTAGTGCGATTGGCTATGTACCGTGCCAAAGAAGTTCAACAGACATACGTGTTTGTGTGTAGAGACAGTTTTTTGGCGAACCATCGAACAAAGACGGTCACGGCCTCGCGTGCTTTCGGATGCACTTTTGCAGCTGTCTGGAGTGCTCTTCTTTCCGATATCAGGAAGCCACTGGAGCTATGCACTTTGAAATCATCTAAATGGATAACGAATTTCTTCAGAACTGCGTTTTGTGGTTAGTTTTGTTGTCCTTCGCCCGCAAATCTGATTAGCGCGGTTGTCTACGTACGGCGCGAAAGAAGCTCAACATAGAAACACGTTCTCAAACTTTCTCTCGAGCTTTTGCCACGCACTACCGCGGGCGTCTTAGTAGGAGTTGAAGGTCGAACTCAAGTCGCCTCGGTGGTAGCGCAGCACCCCAATCACGTCGCCACCGCTCCTCCGCCCACTGCCAAAACATTCCAGGGAGTCGAAGGTGCCCGCAGTTGTGCGTGGCGAAATATTGAGAGGGAAAAAAAGTATTTGAAACTCGGCCTCCCCTGGAAGACCGCGCTGGTATTTTGAGCGACGATGAGAGTGTATGTGCTCGAATGCAGTTCCCTATGTATGTACGTAAGTTGAACTTCTTTCGCACCCTACGAAGCCAACCTTGCTAATTGGAGGTGCAGGGGAAGGACAACAAACGAAATACAAAAAAGCGGTTCTCAAGAAATTAGTTTTCAATGTCGATTTAAAAGTGCATGGCTCCAGTGGCTTCCTAATGTCGGAAGGGAGAGCGTTCCAGACGGCCGCGCAAACGCATCTGAAAGCGCCGCGTCGCGTCGCGGTGACCGCCGTCTTTGTTTGATGGCCAGCCAGAAGCCGCTGCGGCGAGGATGACCGGAGTCCGCGTGTGATGGTTTATGCTCCTTGAGGTCAGCGGGGCATTGTGGTTCATTTGTGGCAAGCACTTTGATGTGGGTGGAGTTTTTTTTTTTCTTCCTTACTGTGATATCCATGGGTGGGGGAGCGGCGGTGTTATGGGCAATACTGCCCTGCTTGGATGAGTGACGTCATCGTCGTTGTCGTCATCAGCCATGATCTATCCACTGCTTGATGAAAGCCTCTCCAAGCCGCCACCGTCTCTTGCCCGTGTAACGACTCACACGTGAGCTGATTTAATTGCTCCAACTCTGCGCGGGTCCCATTTTCTGGCCTGCTTCCTCCTTCGGTGATCATACAACTAGTAGAATGAGAAATACAAAACAATGATAATGAGAAGAATAATTCACATCCCTCTTTCAATCCTATGCTAGATGAAGGCCATCCTCATTCATTCGTGGGGTTTGTTTGACCATACTTCACCACGCTGGTCAGTGCGGTCTGGTGATGAAAGGGCCCAGCGTCGTTCCAGACATGACTCTCTCCTATACCTGCCAAGCCCTTATCAGTGCCCTACCTTATTACAGACCAATTCAGACCTTATTGGTCACCCCGTACCCTTAAAAATGTCAACGTTCATCCTGCAAAGTCCCATCACAAGGGAGAAACACAAACATGTTTTTTTACTCAATTTCCCTGTACAAGAACACGGGTAAACCGTATTGGTTGACAGGTATGCTCTCCACTGTGCCAGCACTAAACATCAGAGGTCGCAACCGGGTACCCGATACCCGTACCCTACCCGATACCCGGCTGCCTGTACCCGGCCAGGTACGGGTACGGGTACCCGTTTGCGACCCTGGTGCAGCCGGGTACGGGTACGGGTAGGCCGTGAGTCACTGGTGAGTAACCGTTTGTCACTCATTTCGGGTAGGGTACGGGTAGGGTACGGGTAGGGTATGGGTACCCGTTTGCGACCCTGGTGCGGCCGGGTACGGGTACGGCTAAGGAATCAAAACCCGTTTGTGACTTCTGCTAAACATGCATAGAGTGTTGTACCTGTAATACATTTCTTATGGGGCTGAGTTGACCTTGACCCGGGACTTGAACTCAAGCTGTCGCGACTCTGTGCGAGAGCGCCCTCCTGTTTTTCTCCCCCCACTAATGCCCGTTCATGATCCCGGGGAAAGCCACACGGCTCAGCTTGTGATTTAACTGTTAACCGAACAAAGAGGTGGTAATGGACGTTTTACATGGCTTGTTTAACTTAAGCAGCCTGCCAATAGGTGATTGCGTGTGCAATGACTTTCAGAAAGGTTACAATGTGGGCCTCTGGTTAACACATTTTCTTAATGCGCAACTTTGTTCGGGGTGGCATTTTACTGAATCAGCTGCTTATTTATTGATTCGCAAACGGGGACGCATGCCTTGTGCGTGCGGGGCGCGCGTATGTGCGCGCGTACGCACGGCGCCTGGTGGCACTGCGGATAGGGGGAGTGCTTGACTCGCGATAAAACGAGTTGTCGGTTCGAACCAGCCCCACGATTCTTCGGGAGATCAATAAAATCGGTGCCACTTTGCTCGGCACGCAAACGTCCGCTTGTCCTGTGTGCGGAAAATATCCCCAGCCATTGTAACGTGGAATCCGCACGGTATGGCTACGAGCCGCCAATGTGTAGAAGTGCAGCTGCCCATTGCTTTGTAGAGCAGCTTTTTTACAGCACTTTCTGTAAACGGCTGTGAAACTTGTCTCACGAAAGGGTCTGTATTAGTTTTTTGGTTCTTTCGGTAAAGTCACGTAGAAGGGAAATAATAAAATAATAAAAAATAAAACATAATAAAATACAATTCTCTGGCCGCCAATTTGATGCGGCTCACGCCATTTGTTTTCTAAACTTACGTCAATGGGTGCATAGCAGAATGCGCTGACATTTATAGCTACATCGATGAAATACGGATGATCGAGTCTGGGGTCATGTTTGATTAAATGTATTAGATGTATGTAGATATGTTGAACTCCGTTTGCACTGTAAGTAGCCAACCGCGCTAATCGGAGGGTGTGTGGGGAAAGGACAACAACCTAAACACCAAAAGCAGTTGTAACAAAATTAATTTTCAGTCTAGTTTTAAAAGTGCATATCTCCCAGTCGCTTTCATATATCGGAGGGAAGAGCGTTCCAGATGGCCGCAGAAGCGCATCTGAAAGCGCCCGCGCGATGCGGTAAAAGAGCGTTTACCGAGGTCGTTTTATCCCTCTACAATTTCATGCGGCTCCGGAGACGTTTGCCGATGCCTGCGTCGTGAGAGCGGAGCGAATTGCCCGACGTGAACTAAATTGCGAGTGTAATTATTCCTCGCCGCGCTCCCCGACGTTTGATAATCCTCACCGCCGCCGCGAGCGAGCTTGAAGAGAATCGGGCGAACGGGACGGTGAACCTCGAGACCTCGGCAATGAAGGGTTGTTATTGGCTGGCTTTGATGCCGACCATCAAGCATCATTGGAAAAGCCGCTCCCTCCCCTCGGCCGTTGTCTCCACAGGCCACGTGCCTACAGGCTTCACAATAAAAAAAAAAACTCGATTCCGAGGACCCACCCCAATGACCTTTTAGGCAAGTGCGTTAAATATTTAATAGGACAATAAGAATAATAACGGCTTTAAATATATTCGGTGTCGTTTGATATCTGCTCGAGGTGGGATTCCTCCCGCGACAATCTCGGCCCCGGAGTCATCGTGAAATGTCATTAATGCGGAGTGGCACATTTTTAACGTCCCGACAGATCGCACCTAACGGCTCTAATCGCAAGAGTCTGTTCGCTGCAGTGCAGTGCGTTTCCCACGACGTCGAGCAAAACGCGGGCATCGCCACATTGTTACAAATCAAAGTAGCCCATTGGCTTGAAGTTATATTAGAAACATCTTTTACCGCATCGCGCGCTTTCAGACGCTCTTCTGCGGCCATCTGGAACGCACTTCCTATCCAATATGAGGAAGCCACTCCAAGCTATGCACTTTCAAAACCAGATTGAAAATTCAATTCTGGAGAGCTGCTTTTTTGTTTTTACTTTGGTTGGCTACGTGCGGTATTTTGTCGATGTAGTTACACATGCCGGCACATTTGCGCTATGCACACGGGCGACGAAAGTTTGATTCTCGAACATGGCCCACGGCTACCGCAAGTGGCGAGCGATTTCCAAAACCCGTTTTGGTCTCCACTCTCCTTCACTCGCCCAAGCCGAGGAGTGGATGTGGCGTGCGAGTCGGTTAATAAGTAAAACTCAATTTTACGTAGCGCCATTGAAGCAAGGCCTCGCAGCGCTTTATGTACGTTGAACTTCTTTCGCACCATACTCAGCCAACCGTGCTGATCGGATGTGGGGGGGAAAGACAACAAATTATGGGTCTCTGTGCGAATCTATGGGTCTCTGTGTGAGTCTATGGGTCTCTGTGTGAGTCTATGGGTTTCTGTGTGAGTCTATGGGTCTCTGTGTGAGTCTATGGGTTTCTTGTGAGTCTATGGGTCTCTGTGTGAGTCTATGGGTCTCTGTGTGAGTCTATGGGTCTCTGTGTGAGTCTATGGGTTTCTTGTGAGTCTATGGGTTTTTGTGTGAGTCTATGGGTCTCTGTGTGAGTCTATGGGTTTCTTGTGAGTCTATGGGTATCTGTGTGAGTCTATGGGTTTCTATGTGAATGTATTGGTTTCTATGTGAGTCAATGGGTCTCTGTGTGAGTCTATGGGTCTCTGTGCGATTCTATGGGTTTCTGTGCGAGTCTATGGGTCTCTGTGCGAGTCTATGGGTTTCTATGCGAGTCTCTGGGCCTCTGTGCGAGTTTATGGGTCTCTGTGCAAGTCTTACTAATTGGCTTTGTCTGGTGGTAGTTGGTCTAATCTAACCCAAAAAAATCCTCTTGTTGAATCCCATTGGCAACCCTTTGCTCTGAAACTAAGAGGCAAACGACCCTGCACGGAAGGATACGCAAGAGAAGATAAATGTGTTTTCGGATGAGCCCTAAAAACCTCAACTATCGCCCATTCAATGCAGATTTGTCCTCGGTACACACACCACCGCCTTAGCACTTTGTTTCGTAACAGGGGTGCCCCGGGAGCCGCCACCCATACCGCGTCAATGCCTGTTTCAATGCGGGTAAATTTTTTATTGTTATTATTTATTATCTATAGGTTTTTCGGTAAAGTCACGTAGGTAAAAAAATAAAATAAAATAAATGAAAACAACTACATTAAATGACGACGTTTCGGGCGCAACACAGTGTCCAGAAACGTCGTGATTTAATTTAGGAAACACGGTGAAAACGAAGATCCAGGTGGCCCGGTTTAGGTGGATCGTAGCTGCCGGACACGGGCATAAGGTTCCAGCAGATCACCGAGGTATTGAGCAGCCAGCCCCTTCAGGGCCTTCATCCAGCAGTGGATTGGCTAGTGCGGTACGTAACGTTGACAAGTAAGAATAGTAAGCGGGCTTCCCACGTGAGTAGAGGACGTGAGGCCCTATCAGCCTTCCCTTGACCTGGGGGCTCTTGTCCGTCCGCGCAATATCTGTACACCCCACCCTCCTCCCCGTAGCTTGTGCTTTATACTGGGCTGTTGTTGAATTAAAGAAGCAATGAAAAAAAATATAACCCGTAAAAACAAAGTTTTTCACTATAAATCCTTTATATGCGTGGCGGCTAGAGTCCTCTCGTCCTCTGGCTTGAGATGGCTGCCACTTATGGGTCAGATGATTGTCTGCCAGTATTAAGCAATTGGTAATTAAATATTTAATTTGTTTTCCCTAAACAATGTAAAATTTTGGAAAAAAATGTTCACGAACATTAATTGTCTCGCACAACGAGTCTGTGTGCAAAATGTCAGCTCGATTGGATCACGGGAAGTGGGTTCAAAAACGACCGAAAGATTTGCACGGTCGTAAGCAAGCAAGCACGCAAGCACGCAAGCAAGCAAGCAAGCGAACTTAATATAAAGGATTTAAAAAAGACACATCGCCAGTCCAGGGATGATGGGCGGCGGCCGCGACTGACGATGGGGCGGCAGCCACGGGCGAGGACAACGCCCCCCGAGAGCGCGTCCAATGACACCGGCTCGTGTGCGCTGTCGCGCTCGGTCTATCGTCGACGCCGTGAGAACCGTGAGCGGCGACGGTGGGGGGTGGGGGGTGGGGGCAGGGGGGGGGGGCCTTCGCCCAGCAGTAGAGAGACGGTGGGCAGCCGCTGCCCTACCGCCCGAGCGCGGCGGTTTCCCCACCGGCGCGCGCCCCGCGGCGGACGCGTCCCGCCGATTTGATTCCGGGGGTGTCCCCCCCCCCCCCTCCTCGCCTCTCCGCGCGAAACTAAACGCGTCCCATTTTTTTAATCTAAAGCTTTCGTGACTGCAGGGATTCATATTCTTGGTTGTTTTGGTAAAGTCACCCGAGGACGGCTGCTTGCGTTGTGGCCGAAACGTCGTGAGAATGTTATTTTATGATGTTTAATGTTTATTATTTTATTATTTCCCTTCTACGTGACTTTACCGAAGAAAGAACCAAGTATATAAACGCGTCCCGTCTGCTCGTTTCTGGCACTGTGTGAGCGGCCCCTGCTGCTGCCCAGCATCTTCGATCTGCCCGGAGCCCTCCACGCAAGTAGCGGCTGATAGCTTTGTTTCCCAGCCAGTTGAAAGGGCAGGGCTTAGAGCTGCCGAAAGGGCACCCGGCAAGATAATTGGTGAGCGCGTGCCACCTGACCTATGCCGTTATCAAGCGCCGGGCGCGCGAGTTTGCTGATTGTGTGCGGCGTGCTTCTGTGCGCTCGCTCTTGACGGTGGAAAGTGCTGCCCTAGAGTACCTGTGAAGGCCAACGTGGCACACAAAGGCGATCGGTGGCCAACACCGCACCCGGACGGGCGCATTTGTCTTCCCAGTGCTGAGGTTACAGGCTGAGTCAACCTAGGGGAGGACTGGGACCGGTTCAAATATTCTCCACTGCTATTGGTTCGTAGGGCAGTGCGTTAACCGCTGCACTACCGTTGCCTACCCAGGGACAAAGAGATACCCCATATAGTTTCAACAGACTGCTGGGACAAGGGCTGTTAACGAGCACCTATGAAGGCCGATGTATGTTGAACTTCTTTCGCACCGTACGTAGCGAACCGTGCTTATCGGGGGTACGGGGAAGGGTAACAAACGAAACATCAAAATTCAATTCTTAAAAAATTCGCTCTCAATCTCGGCCTACACACACATTGGCACACTCGGCCTACACACACATTGGCACACTCGCCCTACACACACATTGGCACACTCGCCCTACACACACATTGGCACACTCGCCCTACACACACATTGGCACACTCGCACGCGCACACACAGCTCACAACCTCCTCTGCTGAGCTCCCATTGTTGGTGGTAGCTTCTCTTAACCGTTGCGTCACTCAAAGAGGGCAAGCCCAGCGTGTTTTACCGAGGGGTGGGGGTGGGTGGGGGGCACGAAGTTTGGTGCAAACACAGGCCATGCTCCGGCTCACTCTGCTGCTAGACTTGCGGCAGCGACGCGTGTTTCTCTGGCACGGCGTTCGAGGCTGCTTTGACAGGCCGTCTGTCGTGCCGCCGTGTGCCTCTGCCCCCCCACCCCCAGAGGCCTCAGCTTTTCCTTTACCTCGTCTGGTATGCAGGAGGTCATGGGTTCAATCCCGACCCTGACACCTGCTATATATTTGCATGTTCTCCCCGGGTGGATATTTCCCCCAGGTCCTCCGGTTTTACCCTCCACATTAAGAAACACGCGTTTAGAGTAATTGGCCGATATAAATCTGCACATGATGATAAGCCACTTCGTTGAGCTATCATTGTGACCAGGTCGCTTCTGAAAAAGAGCTGTGAAGCTCTGTGAGCCTTACCTGGTTAAACAAAACACGTTCCTTCGGAGTGGGCAGGTAGGAACTTTGTTGGGCAGCGCATTCGTGCACGACAGACAAATATGCACGACAGACAGACAAATAATCCCTGGTGGGCAGTGTGGAACCTGTTGTTCCTACCTGTAGAAAAGATCACTTGACTTGAGGTAGCCAGGCAGACAGCCCCCTTCACTATCGGCCCCTCCCCCTTGCTTAGGCACCTCCCCTTATCCCCCCTCCCTTAGGCCCCTCCCCTGACCCCCTCTCTCAGACCCCTCCGCTGATCCCCCCCTCCCTTAGGCACCTCCCCTCTCCGTACCCGGCAGTAAGTCTCCACCAATCAAAGAGCTGCTTATATATTATATATATATTTATGCACGACAGACAGTCAGAGAGACAAAAAATCCCTGGTGGGCAGTGTGGAACATTGTTTCTACCTGTAACAAGTTTAGTAAGCCGGTGCGGCGCGGCGCGGCGCGAGCACGTACATGGCGGAGGTGGTGGAGGTGGCGGTGGAGCGTATCCATCCTGTGGGCACCTGCCACGCGGCCAGACTGACGGACAGACGCGCACACTCGACTCGCTCGCAGACTCAATCCTGGACGCCGGGCACGGTGGTGGCACCACTACAGTAATGATCAAGAAGCACTTGATTTGGCAATGCTGCTGCTGCTGCGTTGGCAGTTGTGCACAATCACAACGAACAAAATAAGTCGTCACGAGCGCGTGAAAGATAGGCGACTCGTCCGGGCTCTGGCTCTCCTCCTTCGCACGTGATAATGATAATAATTATCCTCATGGGATTTGTTAATTGCACCATAGTTATAGCACAAGGCTATCAATAAGCGATTATATTTCACAGATGGATTTTATTTACTAATAGTGGGCGACTTGGCTTATTGGTTTTTACCGAATGTGGTTGTTTGCGAATAAATTTTTCTGAAAATTTGGAATATTTGTACTCTGGCCTTTTCTCTCTTTCGAGTATCTGTGAAAAAGCGCTTTGCAGCTCAACGGATTCCCCCAGCGGAATACATATTTCTGATTCTGAGCTCCCTATCGCCAGTATTTGGCCGATTCATCCAGCGTCTGGCTGCAGATGTCTTGAAGGAGGTGGTGGGTACACACACTTTACCCCACCACACGCAGCGATTTAAACTAAACTATAAACAATTTTTTTTATTTTGCTAGGTAAGGCCCACTGAGCTATGTAGCTTTTTTTAAGAAGCGACCCGGCCACAAATAATATAGCGCAACGAAGTGGCTTATTATCACGTGCAAATGTATAGCATCTAAATACGCTGAAGACACGTCGATTTAAATGTGGAGGGAAACATCCAGAGGACCCGAAGAAAAATCCACGTGATCACGGGGAGAGAGACATGCAAACTCCGTATTTACAAGCATCATCAGGGTCGGGATCGAACCCACGATCTCCTGCATACCAAGCGAGGTTGTTAACATCTCGCCAACGTGGCAACCTGCCGTTGGACCATCTATAGGGTGTACCCATGCACACTGCTGGGTTCGCAGAGGCCGTGGGGAGAGAGATTCAAGAAACTCGTGCCGATTTAAAGCTTTCGTGACTGCAGGGATTCATCTTCTTGGTTCTTTCGGTAAAGTCACGTAGAAGGGAAGTAATAAAATAATTAAAATAAAACATAATATTCATTCAGACGCTGTCTCCCCGACAGACCTGATCTTCACCTGAGGACGGCTGCTCGCGTTGTGGCCGAAACGTCGTGAGAATTATTTTTATTATTTAATTACTTCCCTTCTGCGTGACTTTACCGAAAGAACCAAGAAGATGAAACTCGAGTCGTTGTTTCAACCGCCGCGCCGGGACATCAAATGGAACCCCGCTGCTCAACGTTACGCGGCTGCAGCAGCAGCAGCAGCAGCAGCAGCTGCAGTAGCAGCAGTAGCGGCTGCAGCAGCAGCAGCAGCTGCAGCAGCAGCAGCTGCAGTAGCAGTAGCAGCGGCTGCAGCAGCAGCAGCAGCTGCAGTAGCAGCGGCTGCAGCAGCAGCAGCAGCAGCAGCTGCAGTAGCAGCAGCAGCTGCAGTAGCAGCAGCAGCAGCATCTGCAGCAGCAGCAGCAGCAGCTGCAGTAGCAGCTGCAGCTGCAGCAGCAGCGGCTGCAGCAGCAGCAGCAGCAGCTGCAGCAGCAGCAGCATTTAGCTCATTACCCTTAACCGGTTGGCGAAACAAGTTCAACATACATACACACATCCCTTTAAGGTAGCTACGGCAGCAAGATTCCCCGGTTAAAATGTTAATAAATTCCAGTGGCCGGGGGTAGGGAGGGGGATTGTGAGAACAAGATTTAAGTGACCCCCTGCAAAGGTTTGGCCGAGCTCTCCTGAGCGAAATGGTGAATGAATAAATAAATGAATAATAGCCACCGGGTATCAACTGAACCTTCTTTTACATTCTGGGCTGTGGGAGGTCACATGGGTTGTATGACTGAAGAATTGGGTCAGAATCCTCCAAACACCCTCTCTCCTGAGACGATGCTCTTTTTCTAATAGACGCATTCTCCTGCACTTGGGAGCCTAATTGTCGTGCAGTTTGGAATTTCCAAGGGATGTCATGTCCCTGTGGGCCCCTTCTGATCACCACTGTCGGTGCCAATTTCAACGGGTTACATATTCATGGGTTGTACGGTTTGGGTTGCGAAACTGGCCTTCTCTCCAAATATATACGCACGGATGAATGTGCGTGTGTGGGCTTGGCAGAGGCTTCCTGTGTGGCATTTATAAGCAGCCTAGATGCTCAGGCTCAGAGGTCAGAACGTTGAGCCGACACTGCTGAGATCTTGGGTTTACAATCTTGGCAGTCCATTTGCGATTTAAAACGGGTTTCTCAAGTGTGTTTTTTTTACTGGTAGGAACCTCCTGGTTACACCAGCCCACAGGGGATTATTGTGTCCGTCCGTCCGTCGCGCAGGGAGGGGCTGGGTGGGGAGGGGAGGTTGGGGAGGGGCTGGGTGGGGAGGGTAGAGGGGCTGGGTGGGGAGGGTGGGGGGGGGGGGGCTGGGTGGGGAGGGTGGGGCTGGGTGTGGGATGGGAGGGATGTGACAGGGTGGGGAGGGGCTGGTCACCCCGTGGTCCCTTATAAAACTCAACGTTTAACCTACTCACGCCGGCTTGTGCCCGCCCTCACAGTCGGCCATATTTGCGGAATACACCACGCCGCCGTTGACCCTGGCCATTGACCGAGCAACCCACCCTCCCCACCCAGCCCTTCCCCGGCACAACTCCCCACCCAGCCCCTCCCCACCCTCCCCTCCCCACCCAGCCCCACCCTCCCCACCCAGCCCTCCCCACCCTCCCCTCCCCACCTTCCCCTCCCCACCCAGCCCCTCTCTCCCCACCCAACCCTTCCCCTCTCCACCCAGCCCCACCCCTACCCATTTTTGGAAGCACGACGGACGGACGGACACAATAATCCCCTGTGGGCTGGTGGAACCAGGAGGTTCCTACCAGTATAATACCGGAGGATGTGTAGCAAAAAATAATAATCCCGTAATGCATCTCGGTATCCGCAGCAACAAGGGACGTGCCACTTTGTAAATTCCCCGGCACAACTCAGCGGGCAGCTGAAGGGGGCGAAGCGAATCACTCAAGGCCACTTTTTTTTCGATTTAAAGCTTTCGTGACTGCAGGGATTCATCTTCTTGGTTCTTTCGGTAAAGTCACGTAGAAGGGAAATAATAAAATAATAACAATAAAACATAATAAAATAATGCTCACGACGTTTCGGCCACAACGCAAGCAGCCGTCCTCAGGTGAAGACCAGGTCTGTCGGGAAGACAGCGTCTGAACGGAACACCCCAGGCTTGAAGCGTATATTTAAGCTGGGTTGGAGGGGGAAGAGCGCCTTGACGAAATAATTTGCATTTACCATAAATATGCTAAATTCCTCTTGATATGCAAATTATTCTGTCAAGGCGCTCTTCCCCCTCCAACCCAGCTTAAATATACGCTCCAAGCCTGGGGTGTTTCATTCAGACGCTGTCTTCCCGACAGACCTGTTCTTCACCTGAGGACGGCTGCTTGCGTTGTGGCCGAAACGTCGTGAGGATTATTTTATTATGTTTTATTTTTATTACTTTATTATTTCCCTTCTACGTGACTTTACCGAAAGAACCAAGAAGACAAGGCCACCTTGTTCTGACTCGACAGAAGGTGCTCTCACTTTCAGGTCATCAACCCGCCGCCACCCCACAGGGCACACCCAGTGCGTCCAAATCGTCCTCTCATACCATGCTCTCCGCGGCCCGCTCTGACCTTGTTATTGGCTTGGCCCGCGCGCAGCATGGGCACGCTAAAAATGAACGCGATGGGTCCCGACTGAGAGCCGCAATTCTTCCCGACCTTGCGGATTGCGTCGCCGTGCCCTGAGATGCCGGTAACTATTAACTGGACCTTGCTAAGCAGGTGGCGGTAGGCCTCGGCAAGGTAAGGTAAAAGGTTAAAGCTAAAAAGCAACGAGCCTACCTTTACCCTACCCTTTACCTTACCCCTTGGCATGTGGACACCTTTACCCTTTAATCTTTTACACGGTAAAAAAGGTAAATTACCTTACCTTGCCGAGGCCTAGGCGGCGGGTTGGGGTGTTATTTTTGGACGGTGCGACGGGTTCCTTCGGTCCCGTCGCACCGTCCGTTGAACTTCTTTCGCACCCTGTGTAGCCAACCGTGCTTCGTCGGAGGTGCGGTGGCGAAGGACATGAAACTAAACGCAAAAAAGCAGTTGTAAAGAAATCTAGATTGAAAAGTCGCTTAGCTCCAGTGGCTTCCTAACATCGGTAGGAAGAGCGTTGCAGACGGCCGCGGGGGCGCGTCCGAAAGCGAGCGATGCGATGGCCGTCTTTGTTTGATGGCTACCATAAAGCCGCCGCTTGCGAGGATGGCCGGGGTTCGCGTGATGGTTCATGCTCATTGCTAAAGACGGCAGCGGCAGCAGCAGCAGCGTACGCGCCGCCGCTGCTGCCGCTGCTGGGCGCGAATCTGTTTGGTGCCAAAGCAGCTCCCCCTGCCCTCCCGCGTACAATAATTGGAATGTCTTTACCCCCGCCTCGCTTCATTTTTCCGCGCACAGCCAGCCCGCGGTTTGAAATTTGAACGCCACGGGCTAATATTCGGTGGCGGCGCGTAATGGCCTCCCGTTGCACACTCCGTCTCGTCGTTCTGATGGCCGCGCGGCCGGCCTCGCCGTGCCGGGACGCGTTCTCTGTGGTCGGCTGGAATCGCTGCCAAATGATCTCCTTTCGTCCGAAGTGACCTCTGGTCAGAAAATCACCGCCGCAACCTGTAGTCGGCACACGGGAAGCTCCGACGAGAGTGTCATTTTCTCGCCGAATACCTCCCTCCCCCTGTTATCTTCTGCCTATGTCTGACCTCTCTCTCTCTGTCTCTGTCTACGAAGTAAACACGCCCACTGTTACGGTATGGTATCTACGCATCCGGTCTATGCATTTAGACTCCATGTAAAAATCCACGTTGTATTGTATTTTGTACAGCGCACTTCGTATCTACGTGATTTTCGGTTAGCTGGGGCGGTGGGCAGGGAGAAGGAGTCCTTTTGCTTGTATGTATGTGCCATGGTGGTGAGATGATGTTTACTACCTCGCCTGGTAGACAGGAGGATCGTGGGTTCAATCCCGACCCTGACATTTGTAAGTTTGGAGTTTGCGTGTTCTACGCGTGGTCGCGTGGATTTTTTTAGAAAACACGTTTAAAGTATTTCGCTGCTTTCAATTTCCGCGTGATGATAAGCCACTTCGTTGAGCTATCATTTGTGGCCAGGTCGCTTCTGAAAAAGAGCTATATCTAGCACAGTGGGCCTTACCTGGTAAAATATAAAAAAATTAACCCGTAAAAACAAAGTTTTTCACTATAAATCCTTTATATGCGTGGCATCGGGGCGGCTAGAGTCCTCTCGTCCTCTGGCTTGAGATGGCTGCCACCTATGGGTCAGATGATTGTCTGCCACCATTAAGCAATTGGTAATTAAATATTTAAAAAATTTTCCCTAAACAGTGTAACATTTTTGAAACATTTTTTCACGAAAATTAATTGTCACGCACAACGAGTCTGTGTGGAAAATGTCAGCTCGATTCGGGTCACGGGAAGTGGGTTAAAACACGACCGAAAGATTTGCACGGTCGTAAGCAAGCAAGCACGCAAGCACACAAGCAAGCAAGCAAGCGAACTTAATATAAAGGATTTAAAAAAATAGTTGAGCTCAGTTGAACTTCTCTCGCACCGTACGTAGCCGACCGTGCCAATCGCAGGTGCGGAGCGCCAGTGCCGACAGCCGCGCTGGCGCCGCCAAATTGCAACCGCGGAACCTCCGCGTGCGTGCGTGCGCTTCCGCGCTTGGAATTTCAGCCGGGCCACGGGGTGGAAGGCAGACGTGGCCGTGCGTTTAATGCCCTCCCTGAGATTTCCCCACCCCCCCCGTTCCCATTTCCCAGCTGCCACTTGCCTTCATCGAGATAAGCCCCCGAGCACAGGACTCGGCCGCACCGGCATCAACCGCCGGTGACGCCGGGGGGGGGCGGCTGTGAGCAACATGAAAGCCGCTCATCCTGTTGGCAACGTTCCCCCCCTGCCCCACCACCCCCCCCCCCCCCCCCCCCCGCTTGGGGACCCTCACTGGGGTCACGGCGGTTTGACGGTGGGAAGGTTGACGATCGTCATCTCCGATGCTCCCGGCTTTTCGATTAGCGCCCGGCCCAAAGGTTTTCTCCCACCCATTTCCCCCCCCCCCCCCCCCCGGTCACACCCGGAGCGACGCTGCGCGCCGTTAGCAGTTCGTCGTGAGGGTCACGGGTGGGTAATTGGTGCCCGGGCGCGCGGTTGGAATCGTTGGATCCCCTTGAACAAACAGTGTAGGACAAGCGCGGCCGGGACTTTGGCCGCAGCCAAGGACCGCGACCCCCTTTGACGAGACCGGCGTTGTGTCCTGGCGAACAGGGATCGTCGGTACGCGTCGGGGGGGGGGGGGGGTGTGCGACTGGAGGCAAGTTGTTTATCACGTGCGGCCGTGCGCACGCCCGCGGACGGAGGGTGCAATTTCCCTGCCGGTGTGACGCAGCCGCCGCTCGCCGTATGAAAGAGATTAATCAAGGATTCTCGTTTTGGCCAACCTTTCATCAGCGAGCATTCGGCTGACATGCCCGCCCGTGCGCCCATCCCAAGACCAATGTCCGAAGCGGCGTGCTCAAAATGACTCTTTAATGGTCGGCAATGGCCAGGTACGATTGTGGGAATCATATTGGTTTTTGTAACCCGGGGGTGTTCTTCTTGTAGGGAATTACCAGTCCCGAGAAAATTTGATGTGCGCTTTCAGCACCGCGCGTTCGGTGACTGCACAACGTGAATGATTTTGTTTACCTGATATTCATTTTTATTTCCACCGCCCCCCCCCCCCCCCCCTTAAATATAACTGCCCCGAAGAGTCGTTTGCGGGGCCCACGTGTGTTTCCTGCGATTTTACGCGCACAAAGATCCTTCTATATCGCCTCTAAACAGACTCTTGGTGCATTTGCCCCTAAGCGAGCGCCTATTAAGGTCCGCGCGATGCACCAAGGGGGTTGTTTGGCCAGCGCCTCACCCAGCTGCCTTAGTCTCCCCGGTGCTGATGTTAATACGCTGTAAGCGGTGTATTCGTTGACCTAGGCGAGGCCCTTGAACCGGTTCGGATATTCGCCACCGTTATCGGTCATTAGCGAGAATCGAACTCGTTTCGGCGGGTTCGCGGTGCGGTGCGCTAACCCCTGCTCCACCGCTCCACTTGGCACACACAAAGACAAAGATCCCCCGTATAGCCTTAACAGACTGTAGGGGCAAGTGCGGTTAGCGAGCACCTATGAAGGCCGGCACGGTACACGAGGGGGTGTGTGGCCAGCACCACGTCCGGCCGACTTTGCCTCCCTAGCGGCGATGTTTACACACCGCACCGGGTACTCATTTGAGGCCGAGTCGACCTAGGAGAGGCCCAGGATCGGTTCAGATAATCGTCACTGGTGTTTGCCGTGAGCGGGAATCGAACCCAGGTCGCCGGGTTCATAGCGCAGCGTAGTGCTACACTACCGCTCCCCACTGGCACACGCACACGCACACACACACGCACACACACACGCACACACACACGCACACACACACACACGTGAGCGGGCACGCAGCGTGAATGCATATTCGAAGATTCTCATATTGTTCAAAAGGTGTTTGTTTTTCAACCGATAAATAGCAGATGGCAACCAGTGGTGCCATGCATCGAAGTGCCGCGGACAAATCGCAGAGGAAGGATGCCGCCACATCTCATTGGAATCGAATGTCACAACAAATGTCCCGTTGTCTGATGGCCCTCGTACTACACAGGCTTTGAGACCCTGGCGATTTTTCGCGTGAACGCGCATCTCGCGTGGGACGCGCGCTTTCCCATCTGCTACGCGTGTGCGTACGTTCAGCTTGCTTCCGCACCGCACGTAGCCAACCGCGCTAATCGGAGGTGCGGCGAGGAAAGGACAACGAACTAAACGCCAAAAGCATTTCTAAGCAAATGCGTTTTCAATCTGAATTTAACAGTGCACAGATTCAGTGGCTTCCTTGTATAGAACATTCCAGACGGCCGCTGGAGCACATCTGAAAGCGCCGCGACGATTGCGGCGACAGTCTTTGTTCGTTTAACGGAGGGGGGGGGGGGGGGGGCTCTTGAACAGGTGCACGTACTATTCTTTGGTTCTTTGGGTAAAGTCACGTATAAAGATAAAATAATAAATTCAATAATAGCATACTACGACGTTTCGATTGCAACACAAGCAATCATCAGGTATAAAAGAAATAGCAACAAAAATCTAACCGGAAAACTATAGACAGACATACAAGTATGCTATTATTTTATCTTTATACGTGACTTTACCGAAAGAACCAAAGAATAATTCCTGCAGTCACGAAAGCTCCGAAATTGAGACGTGCCACGTACGTTTGCCGAACTTCTTTCGCGCCATACGTGGCGGCCAACTGCGCTAATCGGAGATGCTTCGCAGGTTTTTTCCAGCGCCAAGTACCCGGCGACAGAGGGGCTCGACGACTACGTGTCGGTGTTCACCGGCGCGGGAGACGGCGGCGAGGTGCGGCGCCCGCGCTACAAGCTGCAGAGCAAGCACCGCGTGCTGGATGAGCGAGCCGTCAAGGTGAGGGCCAGGGCGCTAGTGCTCGCGGTCGCGGGTGACGTGTCCATCGGTCGGTCGGCCTTTGTGTCCGTCCCAAATGTGCATCACTCCACAGGTCAGTCCGTACTCTTTGGTTCTTTCGGTAAAGTCACGTAGGTAAAAAATAAAAGTGAAAAATTTATAATATTTTTTTTTTACTTTTATTTTTTTACCTACCGAAGAGTATGGATCCTGATAATTGGTTTTTTACCCTTCTATCTGGCAACAAAACTGACACTTTTTTTACAAGGAGTCATGTTTGCATAGACCACAATACCTGCAGTCATAATGCAAAAAAAAACATAACACTGATAATATATGTACTGTCCTTGAAGTTGATTGGTCCACACCCGAGACAGCTTTCTTTAGAGCCTAGTCTCACATGGTGTTGGACCAACCCGCGACGAACAGCGACGCCGCGTGGACTGCGGCGGGGAGCGCGGCAATGCGAGTCCAAGCGTCGGCGATTATCTCCGCTCGCTCGCTCTCTCTCTGTCTCTCCGCCGCGTTTTCCCGAAAGTTTCTCATCGCTCGGCGGCGGTGGCGAGGTTATTTTTTTCAAATTAAACGCTCTGAAGCCCACGCGCCCCCCCCCTCCCCTTCAGCTGTGACGACGCGCAGTGCAGCAGCTCACTCTCGCCACATAAATCAGGGGGGGGGGGGGGTGTTGATTTGTGCGCAACCGCCCGCGCGGTCGCGCCGCCGCGGAGTTAAAGGTCGCGGCGCAGCCAAGCCGGCCGTCGTGAATAATCCTCGAAGTCGGCCCCGCCGGGATTAATCATCACCGGCTGCTTAAATTCAACGCGATCAATGAATCAAATTCGCCGCCCCCGAACCAGATTAATGATCATTCTTCTTGAAGCTCGCTAATAGCAAATAAAAACCCGCCTGAGTGCAGGGGCGGGGGATTCGGTGAAGGGGGGGGGGCAATCTGGGGGTGGGGTGGGCGTGGGGGATGTCCGAACACACGAGCACAAATGACCCCGCTTGTTCAAACACTCTTATCGCCCACTTAACACTTAACACTTGACGGGACCTTAAATTTCCAGCGCCATCGGTCAGTGTTGGTAAACAATGGCTGCAGAGTTCACCCCCCCCTCCCCCCCATGCATTATACAAAGTTTAGGTCCCATGGGTGGTACCTGCCCACAAGGGGTTACGGCTGTACACCGGCGTGCCCACCCCCTCCCCGCCGATCTGCGCGTCCTCCCTCCCTCGCTCACGACGAGTCGCGGCGCAGGGCGGCGGCGGTGGAGTCCTCCCGTTGGCTCGTGCGTCGCGACGGCGCAGCAGCGTTGGTTTCTTCACCCCGGGCCCCCATCCCCCCCACCCGCGTACCATCTAGCACGTCGCAATATATACGGGACGGCGGACTGCACTGAGGCTCGCGCGGTTAGCGAGCCGATATCCTCCATCCCCCCATTTTCCCTGCTCCCCCACCCGCCCGCCCCCCCCCCCCCCCCCCCCCCCGGTAGGAGGCAATCCCACTGGGATATTTGCACAGGGTTGGTGTACAATGATTTTTTTCTGCAATATTTTGCTGTCTTTTCTTGGATTTTCCGTTTGCACATAGTCACTTTAAGATGTTTTCTTGTTCATGTTTTTGTTTTTTGTTTGTTGCGGTTGCACCCGATTCAAGAGCTGAATGGCTCACAGGGCTATACCTAATAAATGAACTTTGAACTTTGTACAGCAAGCGGGGTCACTGACCTCGCGGATTCGGTGCCGTCTGAAGAAAAAAATGTGGACAAAGCGATTTCGGACAAACGTTCGAATACCGGACGGTAGTTAAAAAAAACACACACGAGTCTCGGACGTTTGTTTAAGATTACTATTACTATTGTAATGACAGGGTAACACCTGCCGGCCTGTAAGGGTAATTACGGTTATAGCCGCATCACATAATGCCTCATTATGAAGGGGCGTGTCTGGGGTAAAGCTCAAGGGCGGAGTCAGTCGAGAAGCTCCGGGAACCATCCCGAATGTTCTGGAAAGGAGGCGTCGCCAGAGGTGGAGCTTGGCCGCACCAGGCAGATATACGGAGCCCCGACCCTCTGGTTCGGGGCTGTTAGCGTGGGTGTCTGGGTGCGTCGCTGCCGTCGTCATCGCTTCGTCTTGGACCACGCGGCTGCTCTTCTGCAAGATCAGCTCCGCCGCTACGCTCGTCGATCAGCCAGCGGAGATGGGCTGCGTGTTTTGACAGCCTGGGGGTAGCCGCGTTACGGAGCGTATCGCGCGGTGTGCCACTAGACGTGTGTCGGAAGTCTCCCACTGCACTGTTATAAAGACAAAAACATTTTAGACAGTGGCAGAGGTCGCAGACGGGTTTTGATTCCTTACCCGTACCCGTACCCGGCCGCACCAGGGTCGAAAACGGGTGCCCATACCCGTACCCTACCCGATACCTGGCTACCCGTACCCGGCCGGCTATAGGGTAGGGTACGGGTGACGGGTACCCGATTATGACCTCTGGGATGAAGCCATGTTGCAGGCGCGGGTGGGTTGATTCTAGGAACTTGAATTGTGAGAAGAGAGAAGACGTTGGGAAATGAGTGACAAACGGTGACTCACCAGTGACTCACGGCCTACCCGTACCCGTACCCGGCCGCACCAGGGTCGCAAACGGGTACCCGTACCCGGCCGGGTACGGGTAGCCGGGTATCGCTAGGGTACGGGTATCGGGTACCCGGTTGCGACCTCTGGACAGTGGTAGCGGATGTCCTCTCGGTCTTTGTAGGGTTGCCACTTCTTCTTCTTGTTGGTTCCATGTCACTCGAGGTGGACGGCCGCCACCGCTATGGAACGATGAACGTGAGCTCGGGTTCCTCGGACGCGGGGGGCGCTGTGCCACTGCGTTGTGTTTCGTTCACGGCCTTGGCACACTGCGCTGATGGTAATTGAGAACGAATTCACGCGGGGGGGGGGGGATTCAAATCGCCGCCGCTTCATCGACCGTGCGTAGGTTAATAAAAAATTGGCGAGTTAAAAAAGTTGACGTTTCGCGGGGAATTGTTCCTTTGCTTCGTGTTGCTTTGTTAATCTCACCAATTTTTCCACGCACGCACACACTCACACTCAAAAAAAATAGAGGTACAGGCATTCACTCTTGAATGTGCACACGCACACACTCGCTCACACGCACTCAAAAATAATCGAGGTTCAGGCATTCACTCTTGAATGTGCACACGCACACACTCACTCACACACTCACTCATGCACTCAAAAATAATCGAGGTTCAGGCATTCACTCTTGAATGTGCACACGCACACACTCACTCACACACTCACTCACGCACTCAAAAATAATCGAGGTTCAGGCATTCACTCTTGAATGTGCACACGCACCTATTCACACGTTCAAGGACCCCCACCCCCCATAGCCTTATAACAGGCTTTTGACCATGAGTGCTATTGGTGAGCACCTATTAAGGCCTGAATGGTGCACGAAGAGGGGGTGGGAGGCCAGCTCCACGCCCGGCCGCCTTTGTCTCCCTCGTGCCGATGTTCGGACAATGCGCCACGTGCTCATTGCAGGCTGAGCCGACCTAGGCGGGGCCCAGAACCGGTTGACGTATCACTCACCTCAAGTGTCAGTCCTGGCCCGGGAATGGGAATGAGGTTACCGAGTTCACAGCGCAGTGCGTTTACACACACACACACACCTATTTGCGTACGCATATGTACACACACACACACCTATTTGCACACGCATATGTACACACACACCTATTTACACACGCATATGTACACACACACACATACAACAACAACAACCGCCATTCGCTACTAAGTGTCGGTGACGTCACCACGACGCTTGTGCCAGGCCATGTGCACCTTGAGGCTACCACGTGAAGTGTCGAACGCCCGCTGGCAGGAGGTCACGGGCCAGACCCAGGTACCACGGGTCGATTGACTGAGATGACACACGCATATGTACACACACACACAAAGATCCCCCGTATAGCCTTAACAGACTGTAGGGGCAAGTGCTGTTAGCGAGCACCTATGAAGGCCGGAACGGTACACGAGGGGGTGGGTGGCCAGCACCACGCCCTACCGCCTTTGTCTCCCCAGTGGCGATGTTTACACACTGCACCAGGTACTCAGTTAAGGCTGAGTCGACCTAAGGGAGGCCCAGGACCTGTTCAGATAATCGTCACTGGTGTTGGCCGTGAGCGGGAATCGAACCCGGGTCGCCAGGTTCATAGCGCAGCGCGCTAACCGCTACACTACCGCTCCCCACACAGACACACACGCAGATACAGCTTTTCACATGGGTAACTCCCTTGGAGGCAGGACACATGGAAAGGGCACCTGGGTCTCAGCAATATCTAACTTTATTAGTTTTATTCAAGTTGCATATAAAATGAGCCCGAAAACAACAACAGCAGCAGGGGCCAGCATTACACACAGAAAGGCAAAGATCTCCCGTATAGGCTTGAACAGACTTTTGGCAAGTGCTTTTAGCGAGCACCTGTGAAGGCCAGCACGGCACACAAATCAACGCGCACGGCACACAAATCAACGCGCACGGCACACAAATCAACGCGCGCGGCGAAAACACGTGGGCAACTTGAAGCGTTACGCCAAGTCGCACGTTTGGAGGGGGGTGGCCGAGTAGCGGGGGGTGGTGGTGGGGTGGGGGTTAGGGTTGTATTTATGATTGCAATTCTCCCACACCACGGCCTCCGTCCACGTGCGCGGTTTTCTAGAAATGTATTGCCGTTCCATGAGTGGTAGATCTCACCCCTCCCCCTCACCCCCCCCCCCGCCGCAGTCTATATCGACCGAAGGGGCGTTCCGCTATCGAGTGGAGAGGGAAAGGCAGTGTGTTAGAACGTCCGCGTCGCGTGTAGACCTCACGAGGGATCGAGGCTTTTGGATCTCCATTATTTTCCCTGCCCCATTGTGCGCATCGCGGAAAGCCGCCGTGGGCTTTCCGATTTTTTTTTTTTGCTCCAGTTTCTGTTTTTTTGCGGTTAGTCGGCCCGCTCGTGATTTAATCGTCGCTTTAAAGCGGCACAATTTAATTTGAATTAAGTTGAAATTAATTGAATGGCCGCGTTTAATCCACTGCTCGTGCCGCACCGCCGTTACGAAATCACCGCTGATTCGACATCGCGTGATGTTTATTTGCGGCTCTGTTGAGCGTTTCTACCCCCCCCCCCTCCCGTGCCGCCCCCTCCCCTCCCCAGCCCGCGGTTCTCCGTACAAGTCGACTGCATGAAATGAAAATAGATTTTTGTTGAAATATAAAATAATATATATTTGCAATCATGCGGTCACGGGCACGCGTGAACTCAATAAGAAATAAAGTGGTTTTTAAAATTAATCGTCCAAACGTAACCAAAGTAACTTTTTCTCACGCGTGCCTCGCCAGTGGGGTGCCTTCGCAATAAAAGTTAGTGGGGGATTGTGGGGGGGAGGGGTTTGTTTAATCGCGGGAAAGGTAATAACGTCACTGCCATACGGGGCCCTCTTCCAGATTGTTTCCCAGTGGCGATTGTGTAAACTTGTCAAATCTTGGCTCCGTCTTAACTCCTCCCAAATCATCTTCTTGGTTCTTTCGGTAAAGTCACGTAGAAGGGAAGTAATAAAATGATAAAAAATTAACCCGTAAAAACAAAGTTTTTCACTATAAATCCTTTATATGCGTGGCGGCTAGAGTCCTCTCGTCCTCTGGCTTGAAATGACTGCCACCTATGGGTCAGATGATTGTCTGCCAGCATTAAGCATTTGGTAATTAAATATTTAAAAAAATTCCCTAAACAGTGTAAAATTTTGGAATTTTTTTCACCAAAATTAATTCTCACGCACAACGAGTCTGTGTGGAAAATGTCAGCTCGATTGGATCACGGGAAGTGGGTTAAAAAACGACCGAAAGATTTGCACGGTCGTAAGCAAGCAAGCACGCAAGCAAGCAAGCAAGCGAACTTAATATAAAGGATTTAAAAATTAAACATAATAAAATAATTCTCATGACGTTTCGGCCACAACCCAAGCAGCCGTCCTCAGGTGAAGACCAGGTCTGACGCTGTCTCCCCAACAGACCTGGTCTTCACCTGAGGACGTCACACGCTGTCTCCCCGACAGACCTGGTCTTCACCTGAGGACGGCTGCTTGCGTTGTGGCCGAAACGTCGTGAGAATTATTTTATTATGTTTTATTTTTATTATTTTATTATTTCCCTTCTACGTGACTTTACCGAAAGATCCAAGAAGATGAATCCCTACAGTCACGAAAGCTTTAAATCGAAAAATTCCTCCCAAATTGCTACGGCGGCGTTTTTCATTGCAAGGCGCACGGGCCACTGGCCCTTCGTTGTTGGTCTCGGGCCGGTCACCAACGATTGCACAGGTAGCCGATCATATTTAATTTCATTAGCACTTAATGTCATTGGCTAAATTCCCACTCGGAGACGTTAATGTATTGCCGTGAAGTGGTCGAGGAAATGGGGAGAGCGCTGCCCTCTCCTGCTCTGTGAGATGGGATTTCAGACTTATCTCTGTGATGCCCTCACGCTTCCCCGCAAGAGTTCCAAATGGATTCTCCGTCTCGTGATCTCACCCCGATAGTGCGCTCATCCGTACGCCGGTGGCAAGATGTTAACTCCCTCGCCTGGCATGCAGGAGGTCTTGGGTTCAATCCCGACCCTGACGCCTGTATACAGTAAAAGCTTGGATTGCGAGTAAACTTGGCATGCGAGTGTTTTGCAAGACGAGCAAATGTTTTAAATAAATATTAATTTGATAAACGAGCGAGGTCTTGCAATACGAGTAGTACGTGTATACACTTTGTCTGCCGAGCGTCACGTGATCACAACTGATATACGAGTGCTTTGGATTACAAGCACGTTTTCGGAACGAATTATGCTCGCAATCCAAGGTTTTACTGTATTTGGAGTTTGCATGTTCTCCCCGTGGTCGCGTGGATTTTCTCTCACCGGTTTCTCCCCATTTTTTTTCCATTCGCATTTCGAATCAACGTGCGCTCAGAGTATTTGGCTGCAATAAATGTCCGCGTGATATGGGAACCACTTCGTTGAGCTACCATACGTGGCCAGGTCGCTTCTGAAAACAAGATCTATATACCGCCAGTGGGGGGGGGCCTTACTTGGTGAAATAAAAATAAAATTGTTTTACAACCGGTGTTTTCTTCGTGGGTCAGAGGTCCACTGATGGCCAGTGTATGCCAGCACTTACTTTTGGCTCGTTTAGGGAGTGGATCCACTCCTTAATGTCATCCCTCCACCCCTCCCTCCCCCCACCATGGCCACATTCATCCTGACTTTCTCCGGCCCTTCAGTCATGGCGGTCTCTGGCTCGCTACACATTCCCGATATGCCGTCTTCTTCTGGCTGACTAAGTGCAACATCGTCTGTTGGCGACTGAACCACGGGGGACCAAGTTGATTGAGAAACGATGGTTCTATATTTCTAGATTTGAAGCTTTCGTGACTGCAAGGATTCATGCTCTTAGTTTTTTCGGTAAAGTCACGTAGGTTAAAAATGAAATTTAAATTAATTAAAAGTAAAATAAAAATCACGACGTTTCGGAGGCAACACAAGTCTCCGTCATCAGGTGGGACCGTCACAGCCAGATTTGCTGTATCAAGCAAATCTGCTGTATCAAGCAAATCTGGCTGTGACGGTCCCACCTGATGACGGAGACTTGTGTTGCCTCCGAAACGTCGTGACTTTATATTTTATTTTAATTAATTTTCATTTCATTTTTTTACCTACGTGACTTTACCGAAAAACTAAGAGTGTTTCCATATTTGTTTATCCCGTAGCGGGCTTTCGCGGTCAATGTTATTCATAGTACAGGTTTTTGGGTTAGATTGCGCGAGTATAAATGTTGTGTCGTAACCCTCCACCTCCCGACACAGCCAATTAGTAAGGGATTTGTCACGTAAACAAAATCCACATTTACAATTTGAGTAAATCCCTTACTAATTGGCTGCGTCGGGAGGTGGAGGGTTACGACACATTTATACTCATGATATGAGGCTGTTCTTTTTAAGAACGGAAGCAACAGGAGAGCTTCACCATTCTTGCCCGATGAAGCTGATTGTATTTATCAGCGAAACGTCGTGCTACTCAAATTTAAAATGCTGTTGATCCTCTCTTCAGCACACCGGTGGGCTAAAGAAGTGAATTATTTTGTCCTTTGAAAACGTGACACATTTTTTACTGTTTGGCCGTGTCGGGTGGAGCAGGGTTATGACATATTTATAAATAACGCGATCTGACCCAGAAACCTTTATTATGAATAATACTGGTCGCGAAAGCCTACGTGTTACATTTATACTGACGTGATCTAACCCAAAAACCTTATATTATGAATTTATATATTTATTTATATACACAGAATACAAATAAAAGTGTGGATGTGCTAATGTTACAGCACATCGCGCATATGAGCCAGGTGGCTCAGCGGGCGAGCCATTGGCCCGCAATTGGAAGGATACGAGTTCAACTCCTGGTCGAGGGTTGACTTACCCTCATCGTCCCTCTCGGCTCTATAAAACGAGTGCCGCCGTGTGAGAAAGTCAACAGCGGCGACTATCTTATGGACGGTCTCGTCCCCTGCCATGGGATCGTGGCATGTCCACTGCCGGAATTGAGATGAGCACCACCTCACTGCTCATTCGATTGAGCAGGTAATCATTTAGCCTTTTTTAAAATCCTTTATATTAAGTTCGCTTGCTTGCTTAGGACCGTGCAAATCTTTCGGTCGTTTTTAAACCCACTTCTCGTGATCCAATCGAGCTGACATTTTGCACACAGACTCGTTGTGCGTGACAATTAATGTTCGTGAAAATTTTTTTCCAAAATTTTACACTTTTTAGGACAAAAATATATTTTATTACCAATTGCTTAATGGTGCAATGCAATCATCTGACCCATAGGTGGCAGCCATCTCAAGCCAGAGAACAAGAGGACTCAAGCCGCCACGCATATAAAGGATTTATAGTGAAAAACTTTGTTTTTACGGGTTATACTTATTTATTTATAACTGCTTTGTGCGTTTAGTTTGTTGTCCATCCCTCCCCCCCCCGCACCTCCGATTAGCACGGTTGGCTACGCATGGTGTGAAAGTGGTTCAACATACGTGCAGTCGATTGTGGGCTCGAGAAATGGATGGGGAGAGCCCTCTGCTGGACATAAGCACTGGCTGTGAGATGACGACTCTCAGCGCTTGGCACGACACACTCGCACGGAGGCCGGGGGGGGGGGGGGGGGGTGGCGGGGGGGATCGGGGCCTCGCAAAGGTGACGCGGGAGGCTCTTAAAGTCCGTTGGCCGCGCAGAGTTTTTGTTTAATTTGGGGAATGTGCCGTGCGCGTTACACTGCGGTGCGTTGCGTTCTCTTGGCCCCGTTGAGTAGTGGCAGTGGCAGCTATGACGTAAAATACGTCGCCACCGAACGGCCAAATTCCGTCTCGCACTGCCCCGGCGTTTTCCCTTGCCCTGTCACGCGAAGTTTATGAACAGAGGTTGCGTTTCAATTACTGCTCCGCCGCTGATCGTCTGGAATGGAGTGTGCTCTCTAATTTAACATATATATTTATATTAGCCCTTCAGAGTTTAACACTTGTGCGCACGTTCCCTTTCGGTCCTCCCGCAGCAAAAAAACAAGACCATCTGTGTCATTAAATCAAAACGTTCGAACGCGTTCCCGTCGATTTGAAATTGACGGCCGTGCACGCGTCTCCCTTTGCCTGCTTGTGAGAGCCCATTAACCTCCGATGCTGGCAGCGGTGCGCCTTTACATATTCATCACGTCGTACACGCACGTAGGCGGCAGCGGTCAGCGCCAACTGTGCACTCCCAAATCTGGCGGAGCCGACTTCTGTCTGCGGACAAGGCGACAAAACCATCGTGGCGAGTGCCTAACCACGTTTATGGGCCTCCACCACCACCATCCCGCCACTCCGACCAACACGCTGAAGTACTGTGCGATCATATAGCCCATGTGGTTGGGTTGGTGGGGGGTTGGGAGGCCTTCATCCAGCAGTGGATTTCCCAGCCACTTTAGATTTGCATAGACGCGTTGGTCGGCGACCAAAATAACAAGAGGGGGCATTTTTTGTTTGTGCGAATTCGGTACAAGAAAGAATGAAAAACCCCCCTCAATATTTCAAGAGCCGCAATGCACTGTCGTGAATACGAGACGGTGGGACTCGCCAAATACCGTCACCGGGCAGGTCCTTAAAGAGCCGTGAGCTGCCGACCGCTGCTGTCCGCACCGTGCAAGGTGAGGGTTATCATTTTTAAATCCTTTATATTAAGTTCGCATGCTTGCCTAGGACCGTGCAAATCTTTCGGTCGTTTTTTAACCCACTTCCCGTGATCCAATCGAGCTGACATTTTGCACACAGACTCGTTGTGCGTGACAATGCATTTTCGTGAAAATTTTTTTTCAAAAATTTTACACTGTTTAGGGAAATTTTTTTAAATATTTAATTACCAATTGTTTAATGCTGCCAGACAATCATCTGACCCATAGGTGGCAGCCATCTCAAGCCAGAGGACGAGAGGACTCTAGCCGCCACGCATATAAAGGATTTATAGTGAAAAACTTTGTTTTTACGGGTTATACTCATTAATATCGTCAAATGGCATTGCCGTGGACTGACACGGCAAACCCTCCGCATTAAAATGATGCAATTGTATCACTCGGACTGAGTGGCCGTTTCGTCTATTAAACGGGAAACTAGGACACACACACGCGCGTACACTCTGTCTGCCAACGAATTATACAGTCTTTGATCTCGTCTCTGGTCGACAAAAATGAGAGATTTTTTTTTTTAATCACATTTCTCGCCTCTGTTCTTTGACAGAAATAAATCTCGGTGCAGCCCTCCTTTTGATTGCTCAAATGCTCTAATTTTACTGGAGTTCTAACGTTCTATTTATAGATTAATGGGAAGTCACACGCTCGCCCTATAACCGGCAGAGCTGTTCAATTTCACAGCTTTCCCTGCATCCCCACCCCCCGAAATTTGAATGTTCTCTAACTTTGTTTTTTGTTGGATGAAGAGAATTTTTTTCTTTTCCTGTTACACTTTGTAAGCCAAAGTGAAATCCACTTGGGATTCATTATCTTTCCGTTTGCAAGAGAAAAACTAGGTGACGATACATGCTCAGTGGAAAACTATTAATCTTTTTCACCTATATATATACACAAATGTTTTTTTTTTGTTTTTTCGGTAAAGTCACGTAGAAGAAAAATAATAAAATAATAAAAATAAAACATTTAAATAATTCCCACGACGTTTCGGCTACAACGCAAGCAGCCGTCCTCAGGTGAAGAACAGGTCTGTCGGAAAGACAGTGTCTGAAGGTTATTTGTATAAAAATGCCTAATTTGAAGGTTTTTTCAGACACTGTCTTTCTGACAGACCTGTTCTTCACCTGAGGACGGCTGCTTGCGTTGTGGCCGAAACGTCGTGAGAATTATTTTATTATGTTTTATTTTTATTATTTTATTATTTCCCTTCTACGTGACTTTACCGAAAGAACCAAGAAGATGAATTCCTGCAGTCACGAAAGCTTTAAATCGAAATATATAAATGTTCTTTTAAAATGTATTAACAATGATAGTTTAGTGCTCTCTGTCAATCCGATGTTGGATTAAGGCCTCCTCATGCCGACGTCGATCATGCGGCATTGCTTGATCCCCATGCCTCACCACTAGAAGTTTTCAATCGAGATTGAAAGCTCATTTTTTTAAGAAGCTGTTTTTCGCGTTCAGTTGGTTGTCCTCACGTCCCATGGCACGTATATTAGTTGGAGGCCAATTTCCACAACCGGATTTTGGACATTGTAAACACCGCGACGTAAATAATCTGGTTTCTTTAATTGGCAATATTGCACGGCAGATTAACGCGCCACGGATGAAAGCGGTATTATCAACTTCTCGTGAAAAGGATTGCCTGGTATTAGATCACGCTTCTGAACCTGGCTGACATCCAAATGCGTGGCACTCTCCTACGGCCCCGTTTGCTCATTTTTCTTCTCCATATTCTGGATATCTGACAATCTAATTCCCATCCCCCACCCCGCCCACTCACCCTATCTCCTCTATTCCTACAAGAATCCGCGATAGACTGTGAAGCATTGGTGTACTGCCGGCAGGCAAGAGCAATTTGAATAATGACGTCTCTCTTCCTTGACATTATTTAAATAGTATCGGTTGATTTTCCATATCATAGGTTATTTGTATAAAAATGCCTAATCCCATTGAGATTTACGCCGTGAAACAGGTTTCGCTATTTTTTAAGCGGGCGTTCGTAGGTTTGTAAATATTCGCAACGCAAAAAAATGCCGTCTAACCCCCCCAAGTTCAATCATCGTAAAATAAGTCCGTATCACGGAGGCAAAATCGAAATGCCTCCGGTGTTTAACGCTATTAATCGAACGTTCGCGCAGCGGCGCTTACGCCTCTTGTCTTTGTTTCCTCAATTAGCGATGCATTGTTAATTTCCGAATTAATTCAAAACGATCAGGTGGGAGCGGCGATGATATTCCACCTAACCCATCGTCTCGCTGCGTCGCAAGCCGCCGCATTATTTCCTACAAACCTTACAGCACGGTTATTTAATTAAATACCACCACCACCGACAGAAATAGCAGCAGCAGCAGCCTAATCCCCCCTCCCCGCCCCCCCCCCCCCAAGTAAACTTTCTAAGGCGTTAATCCGCCGGCATCCTGCGTGCGCTCGTACAATTAGCTCGTCGCTGTTCGCTGGTTGAGCGGCGGCGGCGGCGGCGCTTGTCCGGAAGCGGCTAATTTATTCATGGGAATTTACGAGCTGGGGGGGCACGGCTATTGAGCGGACAAGCGCACCGCTGCTCCCCCCCCGCCCCCTGGCCCGGTGCGGCCTGCCGCCGTCACCGTTGCCGTGCGTCTGCCACGCGACCAGGAAGAGGGAGCCGCTTCTCGTGACGTGGCCCCCCTAGAGATGAGTCGTACGGGAGGCCGGTCCTCCACGTAGTTAAGTTTTTTTTTAGTGGGGTGGGGGGGAATGGCCAGATCGCGTGAATCCGTGTCGTTTAACCCGCCACCACCCGTGACCGCCAATTCGTGAAGGTTTTGCCACGTGAATCAACACGTGCCATTTGTCTTCTTGGTTCTTTCGGTAAAATCACGTAGAAGGGAAGTGATAACATAATAAAAATAAAACACAATAAAATAATTCTCACGACGTTTCGGCCACAACGCAAGCAGCCGTCCTCAGGTGAAGAACAGGTCTGTCGAGGCGACAGCGTCTGAAATTTAACGTGCCATTTGGTTACTACTTCAGCACTAACCGGTGTGTTGGAGAGCAAACCCACGACATTTACGAGTTTATCTCTAACACACCGGTGTGCCGAGGTAGTAACTCATTGGCACTTGTTGTCTAACGTGACAAATCTTACTTGTCGGCCGTGTCGGGTGGTGGCGGGTTTAACGACACAATTACATTCACTCGATCTAACTCGATCAAAACCCTCTATCATTGGTCGCTGAAAGCCCTACTACAACCACGCGTTTAACTGCCCTCCAGAGTCTGCCCCGCTCCCACGGAGGGCATCCTCGCAGTATTGCACGACCCGCAAGTGGTGGCGAATCCATGGTGTTATCCGTGAATGACGTGTAACCAAATCGTCAAGGAACGCGCGCGCACCATTGACAGATCTCTCCCGCATTGCGTGGTGCGAGCCTGGGCATTGCTTCATTGGGTGAAAGCGGTTGCATCGCACGGCTGTTCTAGGCTGCTGCGGGACTATGTCGTAGGCCGCAGAGGGTGGTGTGGTGAAATCGATTGTTGCACTGTTCTGTGCTCCCGTGTTTATGCTCACAGCTTTCGCCAAACACCGCACTGATCGTGGTCGAATAACCCCCCTACCGTGTTCAGTCGCACGCTTCTTCACGTGCGTTAAACATTTTTTCGGGAAAATGTGTGGTTTTGCTGTTGATTAAAGAAATCGCTCACGGTGTAAATTCACAACGGTGGGGTGGCGCTTGTTGGGGTTGTTGTTGTTGTTATTCGTGCCGTGCTTTTTGTGGAATCGTTCATCATGCCTGCTCCCAACCATCCCCGGCCTCCTGCTGCCACCCTGGATTTAAGCTTTGTGTTTGACCTCTCGGTCCGTTTACCACTTAGTGGGCTTTCGCAACCAATATCATCCATAATTAGGTTTTTTGGGGTCTGATCGCATAAATATAAATGTCGTTTTAAACAGAACTGTGCCAATCCGTCACGAGTACAGCCACAACATTTACAATCTGAGTACGGCGTTTCGCCAGTGATTAGAACTCGCTTCATCAGGCGACAGCCAGATTTGTGGAGAAATCCTCCTGTTTCGTTCTCTGAAATAGATGAGCCCTTCACGTGCGAAGGGAGAGTGGTGGGGGGGGGGGGAATTAAACACATTCCTGCGGAGGGAGCTGGTAGGAACGTTGGGTTGCTCGGTCAATGGCCAGGGTCAACGGCGGCGTGGTGTATTCCGCAAATATGCCCGACTGTGAGGACGGGCACAAGCCGGCGTGAGTAGGTTAAATGTTGAGTTTTATAAGGGTACCACGGGGTGACCAGCCCCTCCCCACCCAGCCCCACCCCTCCCACCCCCCACCCAGCCCTACCCTCCCCACCCAGCCCCTCCCCACCCTCCCCACCCAGACCCTCCCCACCCAGCCCCACCCTCCCCACCCAGCCCCACCCTCCCCACCCAGCCCCACCCTCCCCACCCAGCCCCACCCTCCCCACCCAGCCCCTCCCTGCACGACGGACGGACGGACACAATAATCCCCTGTGGGCTAGTGTAACCAGAGGTTCCCAGCAGTATGAATGCATATAAATTACAATGCGTATCCATTGCCGGTTGGGTTATTCATACGGTAATCAACGCACATTACGCATGCACGTGCATGTACATTGTTCTTGTACTGCCTGAATCAATTGTGGCGAGAAAACCCGGCTTTAAAAAACGTGACGCGGCTCTCGCGGGAGCGCGTCGCAGAGGTTCGCGGTTCAAAATCCGCCGGCCGCCCTGATTAAATACTGCGGGCATGATGGTTAAACAGTTTAACACGTAGGCTTTCGTGACCAATATTATTCATAATCAACGTTTTTTGGTTTAGATCGCGTTATTTATAAATGTGATTGGCCGTGTCGGGTGGTGGAGGGTTACGACACATTTATAAATAACGCGATCTAAACCCAAAAACGTTGATTATGAGTAATGGTGAAACATTACCTTGACGTCGTTGGGAAGAGCAAGCCAAATCCGAAATAGCAAATTATTCTATTGAGTCTTTCCGTAAAGTCACGTAGAAGGGAAATAATAAAAAAATGAAAATAAAACATAATAAAATAAAATTCTCACTACGTTTCGGCCACAACGCAAGCAGCCGTCCTCAGGTGAAGAAACAGTTGCTTCTTTTATAATGTTTAAACTTTATTATTTTATTATTTCCCTTCTACGTGACTTTTCCGAAAGAACCAGGAATATGAATTTAAACGAGTTTAAAATCTAGATCTAAAAGTGGCTTCCTAATATCGGAAGGAAGGGCGTTCCAGACTGCCGCTGAAGAGCATCTGAAAGCGCGCAATGCGCTGGCCGTCTTTGTTCGATGGCCAGCCAAACAAAATAAAACCTGATGATTTCAAGCGCGGCGACATCAATCGTAGTGGAGGGCTGATTTCATCTCGGTGGGAAAGCACAATGTTCATCTCCTCTCCGATCCTATCTCAGCCGAGACTGACTATGACGCTACATCCACAAATGAAGCAAACACTTGCGTGTTGTTGTTTTTTTTTTCACTTGCTGCGACGAGCCGTCAGACATCCGCTTCGCGAAAAACGCGCGAAGTGGTTTTGTGGATTAATTTTTTTTCCAGATAACTCGTGTGATTGTGCGTAAGTGTATTTTTTTCGTCGTACATAGATACTATTGTTCACATGGAGTAATGAATATCATTGGGGTGCAGCGGTGGCGAGATGTTAACTCCCTCGCCTGGTATAAAGGAGGTCGTAGATTCGATCCCGACCCTGACGCCTGCTGTATATTTGGAGTTTGCATGTTATCTTTCCCCGTGGTCGCGTGGATTTTTCTCCGGGTCTTCCGGTTTTCCTCCTCCACATTTAGCATCAACATCACGCTTTTAGAGTATTTGGGCTGCTTGAGATTTCCGCACGATAAGCCACTCCGTTGAGCTGCCATTTGTGGCCCATGTCGCTTCTGGAAAAAGATCTACCATAGCGGAGTGGATAAATAAATCAAGAGTCTGGAACGGTGAAATCACCCCATGGAACTAGACGGAACAGTCACATCACGGGACCACGGGACACATGGCACCAGCTCGGGGAGGCTTTCATCCAGCAGCGGATTGATCGTGACTGATGATGATGATGTTGTTAATAATGATGGAACGCAAGCCGAGGACACGCGGTCGGGTTGGCGGCCTTGCGATCACCGGCGACTCCGCGGCGCGAACGCTCCCTTCGCCGCAGATTAATTTGTGCCGCGGCGACACAATTTTTAAACGGTCGTCAAAGCGAGCTGGGAGCCTCGCTCGGGCCGGGGGGCGGGCGGGGGGGGCGGGCGGGGGCGGGGGGGGACGGCCAGCATTCCGCTGCGGATGGCGGTGGCAGTCGATAGGAGCACCGCGTAATAATCGCCATTTATCTATCGCGAGAGCGGTAACGTCGTCGCGCTCTTCCAAGCCATTCATCATCTTGCAAACAAGCAGCCCCCCCTCCCCCCCCACCTTTCGAGTCGTCAAGATTTGAGAGCCTTGCACGCGATTATTAACCCCGCTCTCCCGCTCTGAGACGCGTCCGCAAGCTGGCGGGGTTTGCCGCTGTCCCGTTCACCGCCGGATCTCCGGGAAACGCGAGAGCGCCGTTAATTTTTTATTTAGAGAGGCGTAGTAGCAGCGCCGTTGTTTCTTTTTAAATCCTTTATATTAAGTTCGCTTGCTTGCTTGCGCGCTTACGACCGTGCAAATCTTTCGGTCGTTTTTTAACCCACTTCCCGTGATCCAATCGAGCTGACATTTTGCACACAGACTCGTTGTGGGTGACAATTTATTTTGGTGACAAAATTTTCTTAACTTTACACTTTTTAGGAAAAAGAAAATTATATTTAATTACCAATTGCTTAATGGTGGCAGGCAATCATCTGACCCATAGGTGGCAGCCATCTCAAGCCAGAGGACGAAAGGACTCTAGCCGCCACGCATATAAAGGATTTATAGTGAAAAACTTTGTTTTTACGGGTTAATCTTTTAAAGACGTTACTCGCCGCGGAGAACCGATAGCCGGCGTTAAACCGTCTTGCCGCACGCCCTCCCACATGGCCTTGTAGGAGCCTCGGTAGCGATAGAGTTATTTTATTTTTGTTTTTCTTCCGGTTCGTACGTGCATGGCATCGGAACGGAATCGGAAGGAAGAATGGGAAACGGTTAAACACCCAAAAAAAAATAATCTTCCGTCATTAACGGACCTGTGCCCAGAGCAAGTTCGTGATAGCCGTGTACAATTTAGATTTTGGCGTGTGCAAGCTTGTGTGTATAATGTGTGCGCTTGAGTGTGTTTGTGTGTGTATACGCGCGCCTACCCTGTCATAAACGTCGTGACGAGGTCACCTCCACTTACCACTGAATCTCGGTTATTATCTCTGGTTGTTATTTATCTTGTGCGATGGGGAGCAGTGGCTTAGTGGTTGGCAAACTGCGCTCTTAACCTGGTGACCTGAGTTCCGTTCCCAGCCATGGTTAAGAACATCGATGCCCAACATCAGAGGTTGGACCTCCCCTTGGCCATTCATTCATTCATCACGCACAGACGTTGTTACCTCTTGCCGACAGCATTCGCCATAAACCGGCGTCTCGAGGCATTTGATTGAGCCACTGATCACGGGGGAGCTGGGGGGGTGGGGGGCTGGGGGGGGGGGCTGGGGGGGGGGCTGGGGGGGGGGCTGGGGGGGGTGACCACGGGGAGAGCGGCGCCATTCCTTTGGGGGTCGCAGTCGTCACTTCGAACGTCGCCCGCCAACTGAAGTGAGTGCAATTTGCTGCAGGAGTTTGCCGATCAACTCAGCCGTAAATGAGTGCCCGGTGCAATGTGTATACATCGGCCAAAAATGGTGAATTATGCGGTAACCAATTGAAGATTGTCGTCTTTCCTCCACACCTCGAATTAGCACGGTTGGCCACGTACGGTGCGAAAGAAGTTAAACATACATACTTGTAAATACATCGATCGGACTAAAGCTTTGCTGCATTAGGTGGCACCACGAATCTGCTCTGGCTCACGGACTCACATGGTTTTCCTCGGGGCGCATTCATACACGCACAGCTCTCAGATGTGCACGCTTGCATTTTAAACGCCATTCCACCGTTGGCTAAAGAAGACAATTATTGTTTCGACTGCACACAGTGTGGTCGCTCTCTCTCTCGTAGACAGACAGAAAACGACGGCTCGGAGGCGCAAGGAGGAACCACAAACCGGCAGGAAGGCAGCAGAAGTAGCAGTTGCCCGAGCTCTGCGGTTCTCTGCGTATGACGGTTGCTATCGGCCGGTGTAATGAGTGTTCACATGTGGAGGGAAACCGGAGCACCCGGAGAAAACTCACGCGTGTAAGGGGGAAACGCTCGATCCCGTAGAGGCTAAAAAGGTGGAGTCCACATTCTTGCTGCGCTGCGTTCTCCTGGCGAGCCAGGCGTACATGGCACCTCGTCGATGCCGACAGGAAGGGAGTTTCACAACAACGTTTGTGTGTGGGTGTATGTGAGGAGCGGTAGTGTAGCGGTTAGCGCGCTGCACTATGAACCTGACGACCCGGGTTCGATTTCCGCTCACGGCTAACACCGGTGATGATAATTTGAACTGGTCCTAGGCCGCCCCGAGGTCGACTAAACCTCAAATAAGTCCCTGGCGCTATGTGTAAACATTGCCACTGGACAGACAAAGGCGGTCAGGCGTGGTGCTGGCCACCCACTCCCTCGTGTACCGTTCCGGCCTTCATAGGTGCTCGCTAACAGCACTTGTCCCAACAGTCTGTTCAGGCTAAACGGGGGATGTCTTTGTGTGGTGGTCCACCAACCCTCGCTGCTGCCCTCCGCAGTACCGGATTACAGGCAGCCATGCGCATAGCCACCACCGCCATTGGCTAATGAAGGCCTTTCTTTGCCACGTTTAACCGTAACTTCACCGAGGACTGGTTGATGGCGAAGGGGAGGGCGGTGGTGAATCAGGACCCGGTTGATACGTCGGCAGCCACTCGTATCAGCCGTGGCTGGGAACCGAACTCGGGCCGCCGCATTCATTAAGCGCGCCGCGCTAACCGCCGCTCCGCTCCCCAACGATGCGCGCGCGTATACAAAGCGGCCGGCCACGTTCGCATGGTGGCGTTCGTGTCGACGGCTGTTGCGCTCATATTTAATTCACCGGCCTTGTTGGGATGCGAGCGGACACGCCGCAATCCGAAATCTGATTTATTCAACGTTGTGTTTTTTTTCGTGTTTTTTTTACTTATTCATTTGTGCCTATTTGTTGTGCGTTTCTGGGGAAAATCCCATGGCACTTAATGCCCCCTGCGTGCGTTTGTCCTCTACTCTCATTCCTTAACTGCCGATTTAACTGAAGAATAAAAAATAAACAACCCGTACTTTGGCGGTTTGATTAAAGAAAAAAAAAAATGAAATAAATTCTAACGTCGCCTAAATGCTCCCTAATGACATCGCGAGCAACGCGGTGGGCTCCTCGATTTGTCTGCGATAAACACGTTAAATTGGGGAATGAACGAAAACAAAAAAACGCATTAATCTCACGAAGCAAAAATTGCATTGGAAGCCCCCTGGTGTGTGCGTTTCGACTCTCCGGCGTAAATTGACGAGTGCGCTTTTTCGCCGGGCGCTTTTCGCGAGACGTCTCCGCTCCAAAGTTTTAGACAACCGATAACACTCTGACCTACGATTTGCCGCGATGTAATTTCTCGTAACACGATCGTCATCGTCGTCGTCACCGTCCTGAGCCGTGATAGATCCACTGCTGGGTGAGTGGCCTCACCCAAGACGCCGCCGCTTCTTGCATGTCCTTTGTGGATGCCCTCTTAGATGCATTCCATTGCACTTCTAGGAGACAATATGATAGCTAACTTGGCGATGTGACGATTGTCGTCATTTTAATTTCCTTGTAAGTGCATTCCATATGTTTATTGTATCCTCAGCCCCTTTGCTGTACTCTCAGCGTCCCTAAAGATCACTTAAACTTTCTGCCCCTGCAGTTAACCCAATATAAGCCTTCAATGCAAATGCTGTCAGCTAAACAAGAGAAATAATACAATTTCTTACTCCGATTGTCTAGGCTTACTTTAAGTTGCGTTACGTGAAAATAGTCCTGCTTAATGGGTACTGTGATCATTATTATCATGTCCAATTCCGCAGTAGAGGCTCACTGAGGCTCCTGACTCTTTATCAGAAAGGCGCCCTGCCAAGTTTCAGCAGTAGGGCGCGATGATTGCCGTGCATAAGCCCGTTTGAGTAATTTGCGGGCGTAACATTGTTTCCCTCTCTCTCTCTCTCTCCAAAATTTGCCAAATTCTAACCACGGCGCCAGCACGCAACAACGGCCTCCTCCTGCGAACGCGGTCACGGGAGGGCCTTCAACGTCCACCGCGTAGCAGGCGATTAGGAAGTTTTGACGGTTAACGCGCCCGCGGCGGTGATCAGAGTCATGGGAATCTCTGTTGAGGCCGGAGGAGGGAGGGTTAGTCCGTTGGGATGTGAAGATGCCCGGCAAGTTACAATGGCAAAACGATTGGGAAGCCACTGAAGCTATGCGCTTTTAAAATTAGATTTGATAACTCATTTATTTATAACAGATTTTTTTTTTGCGTTTATTTTGTTGTTCCACCCCCCGTCCCACACCTCCAGTTAGCACAGTTATCCATTTTTATAGCGCTTCTATCCAAGGTGCTTTACAAGGGTTTATGAGTGGTACAATTCGGGTAACTAAAAGTGAGATGGTGAATAGGGATGGGGGGGTATAGGGAGGGGCGGTTAATGGGTACCGGAATTACGGGGGTGCCTCGGGATGGAAGGAAGGAATGGGCCAGGCAGAAGAGGTGGGGTGGGTCTTGAAGGAGGAGCGGAAACGAGACGGGGAGTGGAAAGTTTATTCCGGTGCAAGGGGGCAAGTAGGAATAAGTATAACCCGTAAAAACAAAGTTTTTCACTATAAATCCTTTATATGCGTGGCGGCTAGAGTCTTCTCGTCCTCTGGCTTGAGATGGCTGCCACCTATGGGTCAGATGATTGTCTGCCAGTATTAAGCAATTGGTAATTAAATATTTAATTTGTTTTCCCTAAACAGTGTAAAATTTTGGGGAAAAAAAAATCACGAACATTAATTGTCTCGCACAACGAGTCTGTGTGCAAAATGTCAGCTCGATTGGATCACGGGAAGTGGGTTAAAAAACGACCGAAAGATTTGCACGGTCGTAAGCAAGCAAGCAAGCACGCAAGCAAGCGAACTTAATATAAAGGATTTTAAAAAGAGCGTAAACGGGACTGTGCACAAGGAGAGGGCGGAGCGGTTATGAGTATTTACACCATTGGAACCTCATTTTCCAGTAAAAAATATGATGATTGTTTTTTTTACCCTTCTATCTAGCAACAAAACTGACACCTTTTTTACAAGGAGTCATGTTTACATAGACCACCTGCAGTCATAATGCAAACAAAAAACATAACTCTGATAATGTGCTCTCATACTCTGATGGTGCATTGTCTTTGAGTTGTGCGCCTTTTAGCGTCATCTGGTCCAACCCATGTGAGACTAGGCTCTAAGGAAAGCTGTCTCGGGTGTGGACCAATCAACTTCAGCACCCTGAAATTAGTCTAAAACAGCTGCAAAAGTCCAGGCCAGAAAAAAATGTTTTTTTGTTGTTGACCAGTGTTACGTGCGTCAATGCCCCATGGCACACCGTGCCCTCCAAGATTGGCGCCACCTGTGCGCAGACGAAAGGGCCTGGACGCTCCTCTGCGGTGCAATCGAGCGGACGCGTGGCGCGCAAAGGGCGGCGGTGCGCTTCCTCCGATCTGCACCCACGAGTCGACCCCGCGGGGAAATCCGTGGCGAGCGGCTGGATGCGATGCCCCCCTCCGGTGCGGCGTGTTTCGCCGCGGTTTAATATTAACTCGTCAAAAAAAATGTATTCCGTTAATGTTCTTCGCGTTCTCCTTGGCCGCGGCGCATTCAATCAGCGGAGTTGCGTATCCATTACGAGATAACAACCCAATCTCGTCGCCGACAACAACTCATTGTCGCGCGCATTAGCGTCGAAATATCTTTCCTGCAATGTTTTGCTCCTTTGTTGTTAACTTTATTACATTTTATTCCCTCCTGTTGTGCCATTGCCCTTGTGTTTTTTTAATCCATTGTTATGTTGTGACTGACTTGGAGATGTAACTTCTTGGCAGGCAATTATTTAATTAACCGCCGAGCACACTTTGTACACTTTATACAAGACACACTCTACACTGTTACACGCTCTCTGTCACTCGCTCATACGCAACTCTACCCTGGTTGCTAGCCAACACACAACGCTAGCCGTCTGACACTGACGGCGCTGAACTGAGACAGACAACTACGTCTAGCAGCGCAGTTATCAAGTGATGACAACAGCGACGATGGCACGAGACGACAGCGACGATGGCGACGATCTTCAGCAGCAACGACGACAACGGGGATTCCACTCCAAACGACAGCCCCGACGTCCCCTCCCAGGGCCCTTCTTTTACTGCCGGCGTGGCCTGGCTCCGCCCCCGGCCACTTCCCCCTTCTGGAACCTTCCAGCGGGTTCTTGACGTGTCCCTTCCGTAACCTTTCCCCTAAATCCCCCTCTGGTCTATCACGTGGCCTGCTGTCAGTTAAGGCTGTTACAAGCTGAAGATCCCCTTTCCTGCCAGCAGCCAGCGCTATGCTACTTAGTGACCAATTGTATGTCACTACAGTTATATTACACCCATTAGAAAGTCATCGTAAGGAAAAAATAAATACCCAGTCGCCAACATCCTCACTTCTTCAGAAGTTATTCTAACGTGGCCTGAATGCAGCGGAAGTTTAGCTTCACCCCCCCCCCCCACCCCGACTACGTTGTAACGCATTGTGTAAAGTGGAGTAACGGGTTGAAGCGTTGACACGAAGTGTGCTGAAAAACCATGAACTGTTTTTCTAGTTTTACACGTAGGCTTTCTCGACCAATATTATTATATAAATAAAGGCTTTTGGGTTAGATTGCGTACGTATGTGTCGCAACCCTCCACCACCCGACACGGCCAATCAGTAAAAAAAGTGCCACGTTAACAAAAGGCCAATTAGTTACTTCTTCAGCCCACCGGTGTGTTTGAAGAGTGAGTACACAACATTTAAAATTATTAATGCTGCATTGACGATGATTGTATCATTGGAATGGAGTGCTGATCAGTCATAACTCTCAACGGTAGTGAATAATATTTGAACCGGTCTTTACTAAACAATGATCAAACCCGTTGTCGAGATGTGAATTCCCTCACCTGGTATGCAGAATGTCGTGGGTTCGATCCCGACCCTGACACCTGCTGTATATTTGGATTTTTCTCCAGATCCACTGGTTTTTCCCTCTGCATTTAGGAACATACGTTTTTTTTTTCGTTGAGCTATCATTTGTGGCCATTTCGCTTCTGAAAAAGAGCTGTATATCTCTTACCTGGTAAAATAAAAATTGTTTTAGAGTCATTGTAAAAAAAAAAACATGACCAACATGGCTTTGGAGAGGCCTTCATCCAGCAGTGGATTGACAAAGGGCCGTAATCTATTTCACATTTTTTGTTACACCATTAATACGTAAACATTTTGGATTGTGAACGAATCTCAAAACGCCGTACCAAAAATGTGCCAGCGCTATTAACAACAATTACAAACGACGCTTCAAAATTACGATGCTTCACCGCTTGCGTAGTTTATTTTTTTCTTCATTCGAACGAAGGAGAAAACAAGCCGACTGCGGTCGTCATTCCGACTTTTTCTCCGGGCAAAACACTATCCCTTAATTTTTTTTTTTTACATTTACATACCGGGGTTTCGTTTCTGAGAAATATTTATTTCTTCATTGCTGTTGAAGCCGCCGCAATTCGTAAAGGAAATGCGGCCTGACAGAGTTGGCCCGACTCGTGAAATTGCAGGCGAAGGTGTGGAACGCGCGCGCCCGCTTCGGCTATGCAAATCGCACGTGAAGGATGCGCTTTTTCACATCATCTGCCAGCGCCGCGTGCTCCCCGTGTCCATCGATGTGCAATGCCACGGGGCTGAGTGTAAAAAAAATATATATAGAAATGCCAGAACCACAAATATCCCTGCCACAAAATATCCATCCATCTAAATTTCCAGCTGACGCCGGGCAAAGTGGTTTGTGACCGCCGTACGTCTATCGGCTGCCCTTCGCGTGCCGTGCCCCAATGTGTCGGAGCGGGAAGACCTCCGCGCTGCCGGCTCGCGCGCCCAGCCGTGTGTTGGCCTTCGAGCTCAGCTGGAGAACACACGTGAACGCTCCGGTGTCCGTGTGACTCGGGGGGGCATCGACGTGTCCCAGCGGTCCCCGCCAATCGCCGCTTGGTGCAGAGTTTTTGTGGTTCGTCCGCCCCGGTTAATACGGCCGGTGGTATTAACACTTTCCCATTCCGATGACGTACACAGTTGTACGTACGTACGTGTGTACGTCATCGGAATGGAATCGGAAGTTAAAGGACCCCGCAGGAGGGCGTGTGCCACAGTTTGGCACCAGCTGTCGTAGAGTGTTGCGGTCGTGTCGCTACAGTTCTCTGCAGTGAGTACAATGTCTTTAAAACCAGCGGCGCTGCTGCACCTCTCAATGAAATTAACGGCAACAGCTCGCGCGTTCTGAGAATCGGCGGCGGTGAACGGCACACGCCCGCCCTGCAACTTGCATGCTACTCGGAAAGGGGTTCTTCGCCGTTCAATCGAGCGGCGATTTTAAAAGGCTTTCTGCCACGGCAGACACTTGCAATAGAATGGGATTCGATTGTGATTCTAATGGGATTATAGCGTCAGCATCTTTGCTTTGAAGCGTATGGCCGATGCGCAGTGAGTTTCAGCGGCAATTTCACTGGACTTGTCAAGCCTCATATGTGGTACCGCCTTTTTTTGCTCACCGCCTTCCCCCGTGAAATCTACAACTCTGCCCAAAGCCACACTCCCGCTGGGAATTGCATTTGCTTCTGAAATTGGAATCAAAACACTCGGGGTGTTTTGATTAAACGCGAGTGCAAAACGACGAGTGCGAGTTTGAACGCACACACACACACGCAAACTATGGCTGCGTGTGTGGGTTTCAGGGAGGAAATAACATGTTGTGAAGAGCGGCAGTGTAGCGGTTTGCGCATTGCGCTACAAACCTGGCGATCCGAGTTGGATTCCCGCTCACGGCCAACATCGGTGGCGATTGTCGGACTCGATCCTGGGCCTCCCCGAGGTCAAAGACATCGCCACTGGAGAGACACAGGCCGCCGGGTGTGGTGCTGGCCACCCACCCCCTCGTGTACCGTTCCGTCCTTCATAGGTGCTCGCCAACAGCGCTGTTCAGGCGATAAGATGGTCCTCAGGCGCAGTGAGTTAATGGCCTTAGTCTGATCACCAATGACTTGCACACGGCAACACCAGAAACCCCAACAATGAAATTCCGCACGTTTAAAATATTTGTGAAATATTTTAAACGTGTGCCGTACGACAACCCCACCGCTTCCCAGTGCCATGTGTGGATAGGAGGCGATTGAAGAGAACTCGGCAGTAGTTCTTTGGCGTGACCTTCCGGAGGTCATTTTTTGGCGCGTGGATTTGTTAGCGTTTGTCGGTTTCTGAACAAAGTTGGGCCAATATTACGGCTGGAATTATTGGAGTTGGGTGGAACAATGAAAAAAGCACCCCGAGGCCATGCATATATGAATAAAATCGTACAGATTTTACAACTGAAATTGTTCCTGCCTGCCCAACAATTGCAGCGGCATCTTTCAATTGTTTTCAGAATAAAATGCGCGCGAAGCTTGCGGTGGATTGCCGCACCTCACCGCCCACGAAACAGCTTGGGGGGAGGCCTTCATCCAGCAGCGGATAGATGATGGCCTCTGGCGATGACTTTGACGACGACGACGATGATGATGATGACTTAGCCGGTCTCCCAATTGAGCGACGTGCACGAGGAATCAGAGGGACTTGGAGCGACGGACGTAGTCGGAGCGATGTCCGTCTGTGGCCATCACCCGCTTATAGCACAGAGCCAGTGGTGGAAATTCCACATTCCTATGGCTGGGGGGGGGGGGGGGTGCGAAGGCAACCGCTGGTGACTTCCCCGCAAAAGTGCTATTTATAAAACCAAAAATTAACTCAACAGTTTTTTTTTTCATTTCATCAGGTGTAAGGCCCCCACTGAGCAGTGTGGCTCTTTTCAGAAGCGGCCTGGCTGTCACAGACGACGGCTCGACGGAGTGGCTCACCGCGGGGAAACCTTTCTAAGCAGCAATCAAATTCCCTTAAAAAAACAACAACGCAGGAACGACGTTGCCAAGTCGACACCCCGACCAGAATTTGAACTCCGCGACATTTCGATCGCGAGCCGCTCGCCCTACAGCCGAGCCCCCCACTCCCCTTATTAATCAAAGGCAGGAAGGCGCCCGTGATAGGAGTGTGTGGGGGGGGGGGGGCAGGATTGGGTAACCAGTTGACCAGAAAGGCTTCAAATTGTGTTGCCCGTCCCCGGCGCGCAGTGGATCCAGAAAGCCGCTGCGGATGGAGCCGCTCCTTGGCAGGATGCATCAACCCCCGCCAGTCCCCACAGCGGTGAAGCCAAGCGGCACATTGGTTTTTGCAAGGATGGTCCGGGGGAGGTTGTTTATTTATTAAATTCCTCTCTACGCCACCGCTACCCGCCCCCCCCCCCGGAGCCCCTGCACAGAGGAGGAGTAGTTGCATTTCTCCTCCGCAAAGCTCCCTTCGGAACGAAGCGTCACGCACCGCCGTGCGGATCGAGAAAGCCCCCCCGCCCGCCCCCCCCCCCCGCCCGCCCCCCACCCTGCAGCGAATTTGTTCTGCTTTGACAGATTTTGTAACCTGGGACGAATTGCGGTGGCCCTGGAGAAAATAAATAAATAAGCAAACCCACCCCCCCCATCGCGCCCCCACCGCCCCCCCCCCCCCCCCCCAACGCACAACAAAGCGATTGATCCGCGGTTTAGGCCGGGAGCGAGCGTTTCCCGAGAGCGAGGCGCTGTCCACAGCTCCCAGGCGTTTAGAGAGAGAGAGGAGAGATCGGGTCGGGCTTAGCTCCGGTGCCGCGTGTCCCCTTCTCCCCCCAGCCTGATCATGCCCCGTGTGCGTTCCCTCCGATGTCGTCGCATTCCGTGTGTGTGTGTGTGTATATCCCCATCGCGTTTCGGATACCCTCCCCCCGCTCGACTTTGGTAAGCGTCCTCCCAGAGTGCGATCGCTGCCCCCGCCTCCCCTTCCCAGGGGCCTTTGCGGCTCGCTTTACCCTCATCCGCTCGTACGTGGACTACCCACGTGTGTGCATCTATTCACCTTGCTGTACGAGACTCTGTGTGTGTGTGTGAAACCAAACTGCGTCATTCACTCGTGCGTTTACTGCCCGCCTATGCGAGCACGTTACTTATCTGTTCACCTTCCGTTGTGAGAGTGATTGTTTGTGTGTGAAACTAAGCTATAAGTTTACTTTTAAAAAATTTTCACAGATGTGACGTCACCGCTCACAATATATCCATTATTGCGCCCCCCCCCCCCCAAAAAAAAATACAAAAGTCTATTTTTATTCTTTTTGCGTTGTGTACAGTCTGCAAGCTACCCACATGCCAAATTTCAAGTCTGTTGCATGTTGGGAAGTATGCTAAACGTTTCGAACAGACACACACATATTCACAAATCTCCCTTTTACACGTGTATATTAAGGCCGTGTTTACGAACGAAACGTTCACCAAGTTCGATTCGAATGCCACTCGCCGCCGATGTGTCGTCGTGTCTCCTTCAGGCCCTGTGTAGCATTTCACTCGACAATCCCTTCTGATCTGAAACAAAAATCCAGAAAAATCCCTTCCACACCCCACCCTCCATTCAATCGCCCCCCCCCCCCCCCCGCTATTTGCACAGAACCGTGAGAGACGCGACCGCACAAAGACGCTCCATCATCCGCCATTGCATTGCAGCATATCGATGTGGTTATTTACGTGTGTTGTGAAATCTGTCTGAGAAGCCCCTCTGCTGTTGTGTATAGCGTGTTGGGGGGGGGAGGAGGGAGCGCAGTACTCTAACCGGTGCGCCACCGCCCCCCCTATGAATCCCGGCGGGTCCCCGAGTTCGATTCCCGGTCACCGCCAACGTCGCTCGCCAACACCTGAAACCGGTCCTGGGTCCTCCGTCGGGTCGACTCAGCCTCAAATGAGCACCTGGTGCGGCGTGTAAAGCATCGCGCTCGGGAGACGTATAGATGTATGTTGAACTTTTTTTGCACCGTACTTTGCCAGCCGTGATAATCGGGAGGTGTGGGGGAAAGACGACAAAGCAAAAACCCCAAAAAAGTGAAGTATCTGATAACTAAATCGGTTTGAATTGGTTACCGCACAATTCACCATTATTGGATGATGTACGCACATCGCACCGGGCACTCGTTTACGGCCGAGTTGACGCCCAAACTCCCGCGGCAAATTGCGCTCGCCGCAATTGGCTGGCGACGCTCCAAGCGAGGACTGCCACAAACTGAACGCAGGGAAAGGCTGCGACCACCGCCACCAGCCTCGCGCGCCGTACAGGCCTCAAGGGGCGTTCGCAACAGCCCCTTGGCCCAACAGCCTGCTGAAGGATATTACGGGGGGGGGGCAGCACCACATCTCGGGTATCCTTTATTTAATAAGTAACTGGGGGGGGGAGCAAAGCGGGGGTTCATTGTTAACGGTGGCCTGCATCCAATTCGAAGCAGGGATTAAGTGACATCCCACAAAACTAATGGGCTAATGCATAGTCATCAGCTGATCTGTGCGTGGGTGGACACCGCACTACTGAATTTTTTTTGTATTTTATTATGTTTTATTTTTATAATTTTATTATTTCTCTTCTACGTGACTTTACCAAAAGAACCAAGAAGATGACTGCACAACTGGTTTGTCCCTGAACGTGACCGATCGTGGGCACGGGCGGGCATCGCCGTGCGGTGCCACGTGTCCGGCTGTCTGCGTTGTAGTAGTTGTAAAAACGAATGTACAATGTAACTGGCGTTGGCACGTACATCTGAAAAGTTACCTGCAGATTACTCGATTGGAATTATGCAGTAGCAGCAGCAACAGCAACAACATCGCCATCTGGTGCAAAACATTGGCAGGACCCTTGAGACTCGGTGCGACTTTCCTGGGTAAAATAATAAATAATGACATGAATATAATAACGTACAGCTCTTTTTAACACATCGCACCTATGACCCATTTAACACATCACACCAAGCACCCATTTGAGGCTGGGTCGACCGAGGAGGGTCACCGAAGCAGCTCAGACATTCGTCGCCGTGTTAAACTGATTCGTCGCCGTTATTGGCCACGAGCGGGAATTGAACTCGGCTTGCCGGGTTGGCGGCGCAGCGAGCCACACGCTGCGCCACCGCGTGTAGTAAACGCACGCACAATTGGTGTGCAGGCGTGTTGTGCGTGTACGCTTGTGCGTGTGT
>NC_083833.1:5598183-5633183 GCF_015708825.2 Lethenteron reissneri | reverse complement strand
TTCTTGCTAACAGCACTTGCCCCACTAGTCTGTGAAAGGCCTTAATACGAGAAAGGTGTCTTCGTGTGTGTCGCCAGACGTGCAATCGTTCACGGTCAGCGCGCCGTAATCAGAACCTGATGACTCGAGTTCAATTCCCAGTCGGTCTCGGCCGGCTTCGTGTGTCGCTTGTTTTTTGTAGGCCGGTTCGTACGAATTAGGACACCGCCATACATTACTTCCACTAAATGGTCCGTGCAAAACTAAAGTTACCCGCGCTTAATTGGGTAAAAGTGACAGTAGCATGGCCCTCCCGGCGAATATAATTGGCCGGGTTTTTCTCCGAATTAATTTGTACCCAGAGGAAGTGATGAAGGCCTCCCCCTTAGCCGGACTTCCCGCAAGGCAATAATTGGTTCACCCGGCAATTAGAGCTACGTACGTGCATGCGGTGTTTTTGTGAGGTTTAAGAGACTTTCATGAAAGTAACGACTCAAGTTTTCGCGTTGAGTGCCTGGTATAATTTTGTAAGTCGTGATAATAATGCCCTTACATTATCCAGGAAAGCCTGAAATCGAAAACAATTCAAAAGCATTGAACCACGCCTGAGAAAGCACCCTCTTAAAATAAGATGCAAAGCCAAAGAGTTGTAATCATAATGATGTGCTTTAGTTATCCAACGTAGCAATCTACGAGGCTCAAAAATTATATTTCAGGAGGATCTTGCATTGAGATGTTTGGCCAATTCCACGCTTGAAAGTTTGGCTTTGTGTGGTGGGAAACCGGAGGATGCCAGAGGGACAAACATAGACAAAGATCCCCCATATAGCCTTAACATACTGTCGGGCCAAGTGCAGTTGGCAAGCACCTGTGAAGGCCGGTACGGCGCACGAAGGGGTGGTGTGGCGATGCTTACACCCCGTACCAGGTACTCATTTGAGGTTGAGTCGACCTAGAGGAGGCCCAGGATCACTTCGGATCATCCTCACTAGTGTTGGCCGTGAGCGGGTATTGAACTCGGGTCACCGGGTTTGTCGCACGCTAACCCCCCTACACTACCGCTCCCCAGAGGGAAGCCACACGCGCACACGCACGCACGTATAGTGGTAATGCCCAGAGCTCATGGCACGATTAGATTCACAAATCCATTGCAGCATGCAGCCTTAGCGATGTCTGATATACCCCGGCAGTGCCTCATCCACGTACAGCCAGGCTTCAAACTTGCTCAGCCTGCAAGAGCTGATGAAATATCGGGTGCATTCTGGGTGATCTTGTCGTACGAAGCAATTTGAAGTGTTGTTTTATTTCTTTCTAAAAATGCTCAATGTGTTGGTTGCTGTTAGACTAAAATATCGAGAGCGCGTGCACCCGTACCGTGACGTTACATTTGCACTGGGTTGTTTTATTTATTCAGGTGCGTTTCGTTTAGAGAAGTCAAATACCTTGTTAGTTGTGCAATATCTCCCTTAAAGGACCCTGTACACGCTCCCTGCAACATTGATGCTTTTGTCTTTTGTTTCTGTTGTTACTGTGTTCACGCACCATACATCTCGGTGATAGAATAGCCGGGAGTTTGGCTAAATGGGATCATCCACGAGGCAAATTTTTTTGTTATCACGTAAACTCAAACTCCAGAAAAAACTCTTTGGTTCTTTCGGTAAAGTCACGTATAAAGAGAAAATAATAAATTAAATACTAGCATACGACGTTTCGATTGCAACACAAGCAATCATCATCAGGTATAAATGAAATAGAAACACAAATCTAGTATACTTAGAAATGTAATGTAATACAAAAGAGCGTCGGATAACATAACAGTCAACACCCTACGTGGTTGATTACGTTCTTCCTGAGAATGCTAAATTTGAGAGAGAGATAAAACACAGAACCAGAGACATATAGACAGACATATAAGTAGAGACAGATATCACAGAGATACATAGAGAGAGAGAGAGACATACATAGGCCTTTATACGTGACTTTACCGAAAGAACCAAAGAGTAATTCCTGCAGTCACGAAAGCTCCAAATTAATTATCTCCAGAAAAAAAAGTTCTCAAACGAAAACGGAACCTTGCACGGATCGTTCATCTCGTGCGTCTCATTTGTTCCGCCGCGCCGTGGCGCCAGGTACAAGAAGTACGTGATGCTGGACCCGCTGTCGGGCGCCGTCACCAAGACACGCACGGCTCTGCAGGACGAGGTGTACAATGGACCCGGGGAGGCGCCCATCTCCATCGCACAGCGCGAGCAGATGGAGCGCATGGTACGAGAAGGGAGTGGCGGAGAGGGTGGCGGGGGGGTGGCACGGAAACGCGCGATGGCTCTTGCCGGTTCAGCAACGCACGCTCACAAGCTCCCAAGCTCGCTTACTCGCTCACTCACTTTCATACATGCTCGCGCTCTCATTCGCACATTCGCCATGACAAGCTCATTAAATCGTTCACTCGCTCACTCGTTTGTGTGCACACACGCTCACTTGATCTCACGTTCTCGCTCGCTCGGCTCCTACGTGCACGCTGAGATGTTTGTTTTCATGTGCATGCTCGCTCGCTCGCTCACTCATGTGCAGACACGCTCACTCGAACTCACATTCGCACTCACTTGTTCGCTCACTCACCCTCACACGTGGCCCTGCATGTGTCGACTGCACAGCAGGGACAGCGGCCAACTTCCTGAGTGGCTTCGCGGTCGGGAGAATCACTGAAGGCTCGCGCCGTGGCTCAACAAGATTTGTATTTTTTCCCACAGAGATATAATGAGCTCCATGCTCCATTCCTTTACCCGCTCCGGGGACTGGCAGCGATCGACAGTGCAAGCCGTTGTGGTGTTAACATTGTCGTGAAATGTACTTTTTAAAAAATATATTGAACTTGCGAGGTTCACTTTTTTAATGGGAAGGCCGGGGAGTTGAGGTGTCGGAGCACTGAAGTGACACTGCTGAGATTTTTCTTGGAATCTGGGTTTCAATCGACCCGTGGTTAAAAACCCAGGTTCTCAGGTGGAACGGGGTTGATGGTCTCAGTCTGATAAAGCAGGTACTGCTCGCAAAAAAAGTCATTACATTTTAGCTCTGAGAATTATATTTAGTTTAAACGCCATGGGCCAAACGTTCTCTTTGTAGCAGGATGTGTGAGAAAGATCAGCGCCGCCTCGTGTGTGTATGTGTGTGTGGGTAAAGAGAAATGGTCACCCCCAATGAATTTCAAAAGTAGTTCGTGATATCTACTTACACGGGGCAATTCTCTGGCACACCGGGTAAAATTAATTTCTCCAAATTGATGCCTCGCCCTTCCGTCATGGTGTTATTGGCACAATTGTAAATAGTGTTAAAATTGTTTTACTAGTTTGACAGTAAGCAAGCTCATAAATAAGTCAGCTCATGAAAAGCTCGTAGATATATTGCTCTGAACGAGGACCATTTGCCCGAAACGTCACCTGTTACACGTTTTATTTTTATTTTAAGGCCACAGTGGTATTGAGGGATTTGTTAATTTTGTTTCTATTTTCATTCATTGTGCTTGTGCACCGCTGCCAACGTGCCATCTCAGAATTATTCGCAAATGCGCCAGTAGGAAGGCAAGCGAGTAAATAAATAAATCGCGGTCGATATTGCGATGTGGCGGACGATCTTCGTGCTCTCAGCTCACAGTGGTGACGACGGTCATTTGCATAACGAAAGCTTCAAATCTAGAATGAAACCGTCTTTGTTCGATGGCTAGCAGCCAAAACGTTGTCCCGTGAAGACCATTGCCCCCAAGATGGTGCAAACTTTGCGTGCGCGGAGCCGGCAGACGGGATGCTCTTTGAGACAAGCCAGGCACGGTCTTCTGTGCCGGTTCCTCGCTAATGTCGTTCCATTGGCTGTCGCTAGCCAACTGGGCCGTCGACAAATTACACGGCAAACCGTGTGTCTCGGATTCGGTCGAAGACGTCAAATGAGACGGTGAATAGGACCCTATTCACCGTCTCATTTGACGTCTTCAACAGCCACCCATCGCATCTTGCGCTCGCTGGCAGCAGAGTGCTGACGGAATGAGATTGCCGGCGTATTTGTAGAGAGAATCGGCGCTTGGCACGGCTTCCTTCGCGTTACGTCCTTCCATTTTCCACGGGACGCTTGAAGCGCTGTATCTTTTTTTCGCGGCTGTGCTCGGCTACAAACTTCCCGCCCTCCTGGGTTCGCCCCTTCATCATCCCAGACCTCGTCGAAGCTGCACGCCCTCCCTCCCCCCGCTGCTTACTGTGATGACGGTGATTACCGATGATGGTTCAGCTGGAGATTGTGAGAGGTGGCCGAGTGAATCACCGCTTGAGAGTGCTGAGCTAGCACCTCTTGAGATTCCTGGAATCGGTATTTTCCAGCCGCACATCTGCGATTTAACTGGATTTCTCAAGCGTCGTGGGTTTATCGTGTCAGCCCCGTCACAGGTGACTGCTCGATGAATTGCCTTCACGTAAAGTTTTGGTTTCCGCGCTGAATGTGGCTAAATCCCAACTCCCGAGGAGCAGAGGCATTTTCGTTTTGACTGTCGCGCGACAAGCGAATGCGGAGCGGGTGGGAGGGGTACCGCTGCGTAGCTACGTGATATCCGTGGGCTGTTCTCTGCTCTTGCACAAATGTCGCACTGCTGCGTAAAATATCGAAGCGGATCCTCTGTCTCCTGATCCGGCACTGATAGCACGGTCAAGATAAACATCCGGGAATGAACAAAATAATGTTTTCGAGAATTCCTCTGATCACAATAATTGCGGTGTTGATGATGGTTAGGATGGTGGTGGTGGTGGTGGTGATGTTGATGTCGATATCGATGATAAAAGTGGGAGGCACGGCTTTGGTGATAATGATGACGATATTGGTGCTGATAATGGTGGTTGTCATGATGATGATAATATTGGTGACGATAATGCTGGTGACCATGGTGATGATGATGATAATAGTGGTGACCATGGAGATGAAGATGACATTAGTGATGATAATACTGGTGACCATGGCGATACCGACGATAGAGACGATGATAGCAATGCTTCCGTTAACAACACCACACACGACCCTAACCCGCGTGGCACCTACCTCTCCTCTCCCATCGCTCAGACCTTGGAGAGCTACTTCTACGTGCCGGACCTGGGCCAGGTTCCCGAGATCGATGTCCCGTCGTACCTGCCCGACCTTCCCGGCGTGGCGGACGACCTCGCCTACACGCTGGACATGGGCCCCAGCATCGCGCCCTCCGCCATCTCGGCGGCCAGTCTCCCTGAACTGCCCAACTTTGAGCCGGGGCCCGGTACGGTTGCTCACCGAAGTCGGCACGGCTGCCACAGCCGCCACCGCCATCGTGATTCTACCCACCTCGGCGTGCACTTAGCTTATCTATTTACCGTCCGTGTACGGGAGTGTGCGTGCGTGCAACTGGACTCAAAGTAAACTATTTTTATTTTACCAGGTAAAGTCCGCTGAGCTGTATCGCTCTTTGTTTGATAGCTCAACGGAGTTTCTCATCATCACGTGGACAATTTGTAGCAGCCATAATGCCCTTGAACATGCGTTGATTTTAAATATGCAGGACCCGGAGAAGAATCTACGCGACCAATTAATAGGGAAACATGTAAACTCCTAATTATATGCGTAAGTGTTGGGATCGAACCCACGGACTCCTGTATATTAGGCGAGGTAGTAAACATCTTGTCACCGCGACTACCGCCAACAACAACAACAACAGCCGCCATGTGCCACTAAGTGGCGATGACGTCACCAGGGCACTTGTGCCAGGCCAGGTGCACTCTGAGGCCCTGTGAAATGTGGATGGCTCGTTGATAGGAGGTCACGGGACAGACCCAGGTGCCATGGGTTGACTGATTGAGATGACTGGCAGATGCACCGGCTGTGCCCCCTTCTGTGCCAACTTGTTGTATTTTAGCGACCACCACCACTACCATCACCACCATCACCACCACCACCACCTTTACCACCACCACTATTATCGTCACCCCCACCGCGGCCACCACCGCAAGATCACCATTGGACATTATGCAACAAATCACAACCCCCCCTCACCCCTCCCCCCACCTGTTGATCCCATTAGTTTGGCGATTGATCAATTTGTTACTTTTGCCATCGTGGCAAATTCAATCCCCCCCAGTGGCTGCAGGGTTCACACACCACGCGCGAGCCAGAGCCCACGCGTGCGTACGCTTCAACTCCCTCGGTTTGTTGTTTTGTTTCCTCCGTCTTCGTGTGGCGACAGGCGATGGCCTGCTGCTGCCGGTTCCCTCCGGGGCTGCACCCCCTCCGCCTCCGCCGCCTCCTCCACCTCCTCCTCCCCCGGGGCCTCCGTCCGGGATGCTCCCACCGGGCCCCTCGCCCGGAATGGCCGGCGGCGGTCTGCCGGGCCCACCGCCTCCGCCGCCCCCACCGCCGCCTCCACCGCCGCTCTCCGGCCCGGCTTCCGGCACAGACGTCCCTCAGCCGGCGCTCGGTACGACACGGGAGCGGACGAGGGAGAGAGAGGCCTGAGGGCGCCTCTACGGTCTCGCTGGCCGACTGCCGGCTAGTCACTAGATCGGTTCGGTCGCTCGACCGATACGATCGCACGGAAATCGTTTGCAAGTCCCACCCCACCCCTGTTCCCCGACGTCCCCGCGCGTGTGTGCCGCCGGACGGGAGGTGACGTCATCGGCCGCATCGGCGAGAACCGGTTGTCGACTGTACCTCCATGCACAGTCCACCTCCGATTAGCGCGGTTGACTACGTGTGGTGCGAAAGACGTTCAGCATCCATACATGTCCTCTCCGCCTCCGCCAACCGGTACTTACCAACGTGGGGAAGTACGGTTAAAAACCCCGAGGTGGCCTTCATCCAGCAGCGGATTGACCAGGGGCTGTGGATTATTATCCGTCTGTCCCGCCACCCTTCCTGACCGACCCCGAGCCCTTAGGGTTAGCGGCGCCGTTTCGTTTCCTCGGCGGCTCCTCGGTGTGCCTGCGATCGCGTTCTCTCGGAGCTAGGCAGGCGGTCAAGTCCGTCCGTCCGTCCACGGTACGGGGGCCCCTGCGTTCCGTGCCAGGAATCAGAATCAATGCTTTTTGTCCTTCGGTGTAATTACCAGCCTCTCTAAAAGCCTCTGTGGGAAACAAGGCTGGTGGGGGGGGGGGTGGTTAGGGGGGGGGGGGGGTTAGAAAAAGCCCCCGAACCTTCACACCACCAGATTACTCTCGAGATGAGGTCAATAATTCGAGCGCATGGGTGTTTGCGCTTTGAAAAACGGCACTTATTTGTTTGGCGCGCATTAGACAGCGGTTGATGTCGTTCCAGGTGCAGATAAAGGGTGGAAATTGCCCCTTAGATGCGGGCTCACATTTATCTGTGAATCGTGAGTCCCCGTCCAACCCCCCCCCCCTGTTCCTCGTTTCTCCCACCTTGCACTCCCCCCCCCCCCCCCCCCCCGTGGCTCACCTGTGGCGAGAGCATTGCGATTGGATGAGTTAAAGCTGCTTTTGAAGAAGCAAAGTTCGCTATCTCGTTGCACGCGCGCGCGTGCCCTGGGGCGCCCTGCGAACAATCGCGGGAGCGCATTCCGCGCGCCCAACTAAGTGGATTCTAATTCATCGAGTCACAAAGTTGCGGGGGTGCGGGCGGGCGGGGGGGGGGGCGCTGTTCGCTCGGTGGGGCCCTCGCAAGCGCCACGCGCAAGCGCGTCGCGAGTGCCGCCCTCTTTCTGTCGATCTCTCTCTGCGCGTGCCGCGTCCTAATAAGAAGTTTTGCCGGCGTCACGCGTCGGTGGAGGGAATTTCGATCTGTTTTACACCACCCCCCCCCCCCACGCCGCCCCCAACTCCATCAATCTGTCGCGGTCGGCTGAGCTTGGAGCTCGCGAGGCGTTTTGAGTCACGAGCGCTCCGGCTAGGAGCAGCAGCAGCAGCAGCAACAGCGTGGGATTTCCTGCAAGCCGCCCGGCGTTGCGAGATTAGGCCATCCATCTCTGCTTGTGCAAAGCCATCAATACATCTCGTCTGGCCACAGGTTAAGGATTTATTTTTAGGAGCTAATTCCTTTTGGGTTTTTTTTTTTTTAACCGATGATTACGAGTAAAAAAAATAATGTATGTTTATAAAACTATAAGCTTTTTTTATCTCACCAGATAGGGTCCAGCTGAGCGACGTGGGCACAAATGTCAGCTCAACCAAAGTGGCTTATCACGTGGAAATGTATCGCAACCAAATACTCGAAACGCACGTTGATTCTAAATGTGGAGGGAAAAAGTGCAGGGCCCGGACGAAAATCTACGCCACAACTGAGAGAGAGACATGTAAACTACAAATATACAGCAGGCGTCATCAGGGTTAGAATTAAACCCACGACCTCCCGTATACCAGGCAAGGTATTCAACATCTCGCCACCATGGTGGCCCTATAATAGTAACAATTTGCAGCCGTTTTAAAATCTACTGCTGGATGAACGTCTACCCCCAACCGGATTGATCGACCGTGCTTAACCATGCTGGTTAGGCTGGGCTGCTCAAGGGAGCAAGATAAGGGACCACTTCAAATATCACGTTGACCCTGACGGCAGCAGTGGCGCCGCGAATCGAACTCGGGTCATCGGGTTCTCAGCACGGCACTCTCAACCGCCGCGCGACCTCTTGTCGCCCGAGCGATGCTGTACCACACGTCTAAATTTACGATCGTTAATGGCAATTTTTTATTGTTGTGAAAGTGGCATCACGAGCTCTCAAGCTCCGTCGATAACTTTTATCGCGATAACGTTTTGGGTCCTCGTTTGTAACCTCACGTTTGTTCGCTTGGGTGTGGGGGGGGGGGCGGAGAGAAAACGTTCGTGTAATTTGCGCCGTTATTGACCGAAGAGCGGCAAATAAAACGATAGGTCTCGGCTCCATCTTGACCCTGGACGTCACATGACAGAGCCTGCTCTCTGTGCTCCGCCGACGTTTCATCCTATCGAGGAATCGACCGAGCCGTGCGGTGGCAAGCGATGCAGTGAGACTGCCCAGTTCCTTGCTGCTGTGTTACCCTTCCTGTTTGGTGAGAGCGCACGGGTTTCTCTCTGTCTGTCTGTCCGTTTGGTAAATATCTTTTTCTCTTCACGATTTTTATCCCGATCGTGTCGGCGAGATGATAAATCATCGAATCCGTTGCACTCCCAACGCAGTGCGACACTTTGCGTTCGAGAGCGGCCCACATAAGCGGATATAATAAGAGGTTTTTGGGTGAGACCGCGAAGATGTATAAATGTGTCGTTAAACCCGGAACCACGTGACACAGCCAATTAGTAAGGTTTGTCACTTTAAAAAAAAATTTAATTCGTCACTCGTTCAGCACACCGACGTGTTGGAGAATCAACCCACAACATTTACAATTTGAGGACCGTGACGGTTCGCCAGTAATTGCAACCAATATCATCGGGGCGGACAGCCACAGTTGTGGAGAAATCCTCCAGTTTCGGTCTTACATCGTGCTAAAATCTCACATCCCTTCATATTCCTTGTTACCCTCTGGTCAGCACGGTAGGGGGCAGCAATTCGAGTAATATTTCCATGGCAGTAAAACAAATATTTAAAATTTTCAGAACTGGAATTTAGGCCAACTTTGTTATTTACCAGCGCCACATTTGAACGTGAAGGGTATTGTTGTTGTTGCTGCTGTTGTTGTTGTTGCTGTTGTTGTTGCTGCTGTTGTTGTTGTTGTGCCAACCCTGTGAACATCAACTCCACTGCGCTGCAGGAGTCCGATTGAATCACAGGTGGCCGACACCCAGGTTCCCATCGCATCGCCCTGACCACTTAGCCACCTAGACACCTCGAGAGCACAACACATGTTAATAAACTTCCAGGGTCATGCGCGCACGTGCGTGTGTGTGTGTGTGTGCACGCGTGTGTACTTTCATGTGTGTAGCGGTTAGCGCGCTGCGCTATGAACCTGGCGACCCGGGTTCGATTCCCGCTCACGGCCAACACCCAGTGACGATTATCTCAACCGGTCCTGTGCCTCCCCTAGGTCGACTCGGCCTCAAATAAGTACGTTTCCCCCGTTTGTTTGCATTGGGTTTGCGGTTCGAATCCGGCAGGGAACCCCGCCCTCGGTAAAATCGGTGCGGTCGTAATCGTGAGGTGCGGTGCCATCTTTGCTTTCGCGGTGGGCCTTTCACCTTGCAGAATGCAAAAAGAAAACAGTTCGGAGTTCAGGGGGGGCGATGTTGCTGCGCCTAATCCCGATCGAGCGATTTGCCCGCGTCATTTTCAAACCCGGCAAAAAACGTAGAACGTGACGTCGCCACACGCCAATCGGCCCCGCCCTTGCCCAACGACGTCACGTTGTAAGTTTTTTTGCCGGATTTGAAAATGACGCGGGCACATCGCTCGATCGGGATTGGGCACGGCAACATCGCCCCTAAATAAGAAACAATTATTTTTTCATTTCACAAGGTTAAGGGCCCACTTGTCTTCTTTTCCGCAGGGGTTTTGCAGGGCGCCCCGAGCGAGATAGCGCAGCCCTCGGGGAACCGGGCCAACCTGCTGGAGTCGATCCGCCAGGCCGGTGGCAAGACGTCCCTGCGCAAGGTGAAGGAGCGCAAGTTCGAGAAGAAGAAGCAGAAAGAACAGTCAGGTACGACCAGTGGCTCCTCCGCTGCTACACAAAATAAGTTCGAGAATGCATCCATATTTTCTTGGTTCTTTCGGTAAAGTCACGTAGAAGGGAAGTAATAATATTATGTTTTATTTTTATTATTTTATTACTTCCCTTCTACGTGACTTTACCGAAAGAACCAAGAAGATGAATCCCTGCAGTCACGAAAGCTTTAAATCGAAATTTAATGCATCCATACATACGTAGTGGGTTCGAATTAGGTGCACACACACACACACACAGCTTGGAGGCAACACTATTTATTAAACGGTAAGTAATATAACACTAATCTTAGGTTTTTTTCGGTAAAGTCACGTAGGTAAAAAATTTAAATTGATTAAAGTACAGCTATCGTGCTGTGACGGTTCCACCTGAAGACGGACGCTTGTGTTGCCTCCGAAACGTCGTGATTATTTTTTTATTTTATTTTTTATTTTACTTTTATTAATTTTAATTTTTTACCTACGTGACTTTACCGGAAAAAAACCTAAGAATATGAATCCTTGCAGTCACGAAAGCTTCAAATCTAGAATTAATATAACACTGTACATGAGGTGGTGACCACCTTCCTCAACTCACTAATCACTCTGGAACACGACACAGACTGGACCAGGCAGGCTGCGGCCTGCCTGGCCCAGGACGACAACCCGGGACTTGACGACCGATGATGTCGTCTTCACTTCGGAGTACAGTACAACAGCCTCGCTCTGCGTTCACACCACGCTTATATCCGCTACGGCGTGGCCGGCTCTGCCCAGGCCACGCCTCCCTTCCCCCACCTCACGGGAAGGTCTGGGTCCCTCCACCACGTGACCCCCCAGGCACCCCCTTGTGGCCCCCAGCCCTCGTACGGGCTGACACAGTAGTGACGTCATATGTCACTACACATACGTAGTGAGTTCGAATTTAGGCACACACAACTTCTTGGGAGGCAACACTTATTTCTTACTGGACACAACAGTTATCTCTTACATTCCACAAAGGGTGGTGACCACCGCCCTACTCCGGCTAACACACACACACTCCTCTCTCAGATACTCTAGCGGGACCCAGCCAGGTGGGCTACTGGCAGGTCCGCTGACTGGAGGCCTTGACTCTTCTTGGCGTCTTCACGATGCGTCTTCATTCTTGGCACGGGCAGCCCCGAACCTCGTGAGGAGGCTGCTGATATGGGCCTCGGCGTGCCCCGGGCCCCACCCCGGCCACGCCTCCCTTCTAGAACCCTCTCGAAGCTCCCCCCCCCCCCCTGCTGTCCACGTGCCTCCCGATGCCCCCCTGGGCCCCCGGCCCCCACTGGGATCCGGTCACGTGTCCAGCCGGGATCACAGAGAGTGCCACGACCTCACAGCACCTCCCGAGTCCAGAATCGGCCCTGACGTCATTCCCGCCTCCAGCCGGGATGACGTCATGTGTGTGTGTAGACCTCCCCCGCACGGTGACGTGACACATGTGCGTGCGTACACGGTAGTGATGCTACACATACGTACACGATGCCACCATTCTTATTTCACCAGGTAAGGCCCACTCAGAGCTACGTAGCGCTTTGTCAGAATCGACTCGGCCACAAACGACGACTCGACGAAGTGAAGTGGCTTATCAAGTGGAAATGTATCACCACCGCCGTCGTCATCATCATCACGATCCACGGGCAGATAGCCCGTAGGCGTCCGCTGCGCATTTCGTCATTTATTTCCACTTTCCCGTGTCGTGTGCGAACTTGCTCAAGCAGTGGGCCAACATCTTCCTGGCACCGATACTTTAACGGTGCTCGGATGGGCCACCAGCCATGCGTAACAGGTGTCAGAGGCTGCTGTGATGGAGCTATGTTTGGGGCGGTTGTTGAATTGCACTCCTTTGCACTATGGCGTCCGCCTTCGCCAACCCTCGCTGACCAACGTGGTGAAGTGCGGTCAGTGAACTCCTAGCAGCGAATTGGCGAGAGGTCCCGTGCACGTGTTCAATGTGAACGATGGTAGCGCGGCTTTAACGGTAATAGCGCGCGGCTGGAGAGCGATGTGATTAGAGTGCGTAACTCACTGCTGAGAGGTTTCGAGTTTAAAATCCCGGTTTGGGGTATTGACTGGGTCCGGTGTCGCTCGAGGGATAGATTCAATGAATTCCGCTTTGTGGGGGAGTCAATAGCGGCCGTGGTGCCATCACGGAGATCAGCCAACGCCGTTAAGAATCTGGGACGTTTCTGACACTGGCTGCGGGTAGAGCCGTCCGTAGGTGGGGAGGGAGTGGTGGGTTGTGGATCCCGAGACGAATCGCACACGGTGTAACCCGCCCCCCCGATTGCTTTCAAGCTAAACCACAAGTATTACATCTGACACGGTGACGTCAAGCCGCGGCGGGGGGGGGGGGGGTCGCCAAAGTGCGGGGCCCGGGGCAGTCGCCCTGGGGGGGGCTGTGGCTGGGGGTCACGAATAGCAACAATAGTTTGCCCACACCGATTTGAGCTGTCCCAGACGATTTGACTTAATGCAGAATAATATTCAGAAACGGACAAATAACAGGCACCGCTGCTGGTTTTCAGTTACACGTACATGTTTCATCGAGGGAATGTGGAGGAATATGATTATAATAATAATAAACGTATTTACCCAGGAAAACCACACCGAGTCCGAAGACTGATTTCAAGGAGGGTCCTGCTACATTGTGATGGTTGCGTGGTTGCGTGACACCAATCCCGTCGCATGTTACTCGCTATGGGAGGAAACCGGAGAACCGGGGAGGGAGCTTGGAGACGCCGGAGGAAACCCGGACAGAGCAGGGGAAGAACATACAAACCTCCACACAGAGAGGGGCGCTCCAGGCGGGGAACCGAACCCAGGCCCCAAGCTGCCTTCGAGGCACGGGCACTACCGCTGCGCCACTTTCCGCCGCTCGAATGAGAACCACTTTGGCTCACGGACCGGCGCATCTCCGCTAACCGTGCGTACGTATGTACGTACGCACACACGTACGTAGCCAACCGTGCTTATCGGTGGTGCGTGGGAAGGGCATGGGCCTCACCGGGGTTGACTCGGCCCCTAACCATTAACCGACGTGTCCCCATCGCCGCCTGAGTGGACTTCCTCTCGCTCTTACCTCGGCTGTATGTATCGACGTTGAATTTTTTCACACCGCACGGGGTAAGGGCAACAAACTGAACACAAAAGGAGGTCCCAGAGAAACGAGTTGACCGCGCGGGCAGCAACGGCGGCAACGGCCGTCGACACGCCCCGCCCTGTTGCCTCTCTCCCGTCCACCATCGCTATCCGTTCTCTCTCTCTCGCTCCTTCCTTCCTTCGTGAGCGATTACACCCCTCAGTTGTTAGGACGTGTGCTGTCGAAGCTGGGGGGTTGTGGGAGGATGGGGGGGCGGGCAGGATAGAGAAGCGGATGATGCCCCCGGAGAGGGGGGTGGTGGGGGAAGTGGGGGGGTAGGTGGGTCGATCGATGTCTTGAAAAGGTCGTGTGCGTTGAAGACGAATAATGCAACGGTATCGATCCGAGACGGTGCCATTTGCTCCCCGCTTGCTAATTGAAGCCGCTGCGATGTGTGCAAGACGCTTAACCATCGCGAGCCAGGGCCGCGAGGACGGGCGGACAGCGTCTCAACGCTGTGTGCATCAATTAGAGAGAGAGAGAGGGACGTGGAACGACGCAGTGCCCCGATCCACACATAGGAAGGAGACGTCACGGCGATGATGCACTACTCCTCCGCTGTCTCCTGACGCGGTTACCTGGGCTTGGCCACCTGAATGTGAAATTGTCGTCGTTTGCTCGGCGTGTATACATCAACCCAGCTTATAGATACGCTCCAAGCTTGGCAGTGTCTCATTCTTCACCTGAAGACGGCTGCTTGCGTTGTAGCCGAAACGTCGTGAGAATTATTTTATTATGTTTTATTTTTATTATTTTATTACTTCCCTTCTACGTGACTTTACCGAAAGAACCAAGAAGGTGTATACGTCAGCCGTACGAAAGAAGACGAACGGAGAGAGGGAGAGAGTCGTTAAGTTTGGTCCGCGTGTTCAGGCTCACGTGGTTGTGATGTCTACATCTCCCCCGTGCTATCCACCGAACACTTCTCTTCAAGGTCTTCCATCACGGGTGTCCATCATTGCCGCCAACCCATTGCTGCAGTATCACCTAGAATGTGTATTCATAATCAACGTTTTTTTTTACGAATAATATTGGTCGCGAAAGCCTACGTGTCAAACTAGAATGTGTATGCTGAACTTCTTTCGCACTCTACGTAACCATCCGGACGTGTGTTGGGGGGGGGGCGAAGCACAGAAAACTAAACACAAAGAGCACTTGTAAATAAATGAGTTTTAAAATTCCGATGATTTCAAAGTGCATAACTCCAGTGGCTTGCTAATATCGGAAGGAAGAGCGTTCCAGACGGCCGTAGAAGCGCACCTGTATGCATGTTGAACTTCTTTCGCACCGTACGTAGCCAGCCGTGCCAATCGTAGGTGCGCAATGCGCCCGATTTTGTCAGAGCTCGGAGGCCAAGCTAAGCAGGCTTGAGCCTGGATTGCCCTTGGATGGGCGACCACCATTCACGGCTTGCGAGAGAGGGGCTGCCGGGACTCGGTGGTGGGTATCAGCGGGGCACACGCAACAAATCCATAGTTGCCCTGTACTTCTATGCTCCCGCGTCTACTCTCCCCAAACCTCCCCCACCTTCGCCAACCTTCAGTTTAACACCTACTGTAGTAGGTTTTCACAACCAATATCATCTGTAATGTAGTTTTTGTTTGGGTAATATGTGTCGTTAAACCCGCCACCACCCGATAGCCAATCAGTAGGGTTGTGTTATGTAAACAGAATGTGGCCGTATCCTTTGGGTCTTTGGGTAAAGTCACGTAGAATGGTTAAAAGAACAGAACAAAAACTACGAAGTTGCGATCGAAACGTCGTAGTTTCTGTTTTTTTCTTTGAACCTATCTACGTGACTTTACCGAAAGACCAAAAGGATATGAATTCCTGCAGTCACGAAAGCTTTAAGTCAAGAACGCGGCCAATTCGTTACAGTGTAATGGGTTCTGGAGACACTTGTAGAGGTAACTTCTTTATTACAATACAACACTCCAACAGTCCTGATACTCTGTTACAGCCTAGGTACACAGCCTAGGTACACAGCCTAGGTACACAGCCTAGATACGCTCTGGGGTCCTCCGGCTACAATTACCCTAGGGGAGGCTACCTGACCCGTCCCAGCCAAGGTGCGGGTCTGGACTCTGGCTTCCTCGGAACTCGCCCTTACAAGGACGTAGAGCCGGGAGTCCCAGAGTCCCACCACTGGCCCTCACAGCGTCCCGGCCCTTACAAGGACAAGCGGGACGAGGGAGTCCAGGGTCCTAAGCTGGCTGGCTGGCGGGTCTTGGGTCTTGAGCTGCGACTGGCCCCGATCGGCCAGGGAGCTGCCCTTTTATACCTCGTCCCCAACGAGGGGTGGGGTTGTGTGCACCCCCAGATATCCCACAGAGCACACACAGCCCCCCCGTTGGTGGCGCCAAGGGGCTTAACTGTCTGGGTTGTCTGGGATCTCAGCGCTTGGCGCCGAGGGCTTATCTGTCTAGGGTCCCAGAGCCCCCAGCAGCCCCTCTCCTCTTATGGCACTACACTAGTACAGCACACCGGCAATCCAGGCTCAGCCCTTACTGGCAAGCCTGTCGAGGTTGACTCACCCCCACGACCCGCACGGCGTGGGCACAGAGGCCGTCATCTGGCGGTGGATTTGCAAAAGGGCCGCGAAAACGTCCACGCACGCACAGAGCGCGTAATGAGTTTTTTGTACGACTATGAAATAATTTTTATAAGCGTTGCTGCGGTGATATCACTGGTCAACACACTTTTTCTGGCATAAGGTATTCCAACGGTTTTAAGGTAATTTTGGGGTGCTGATTCCAAATCTGGCATCAGTTTTTTTTGTCTATCACATCAGGTTTTTGAGATATTTAAATATTGCATTTTCAATAAAAACTGCAGAAGAAAAATATTGAATTAATGTGGATGTCTACATAAAATTATATTATAAACGCACTATCCTAAACATACAGCACCATATTTTAACACTAAATCAGTCACTGACTCGCAACAACTTGCAATCATAAATGACAGAGTGAATTTCGGGTAAAATCAATGAAAATGGGGTATGCCGATAGCATAAGAATGAGATGTGATAGAGCAAATCTGAGATCAGATTTGGAATCGGCACCCTGAAATTAGTCTAAAACAGCTGCAAAAGTCGAGGCCAGAAAAAAATGTTTTTTGTTGTTGTTGTTGAGCAGTGTATTCGGTTATTGAATTCAAGCGTCGCTTCATTCACGACGCGTTGATCGACGGCGCAGGCGGGGCTTGGCACGCTCCCTCAACGCCAGCATTTGACGCGAATCAAATTACGTGCCAGTTTTATTTCACACTTTTATTTTGCATTCCAGAAAACACGCGGTATGCCCCCCCCTGTCGGTTTCTCCCCGGCACGACAGATGGCTCCTGGTCCCGTCTTGTTAAGAGATTTTCCTAATTTGCGCGCTGTCTGTCCTAGAGACACAGGTGGGGGCCGGGTCAGGTATAATTAGCAGAGATGGCACGTTGGAAAAGAATAATAGTACATCCGAGCCAACGCTGACGGGGGGAACGCACCTCTGGTGTATGGAGCGTCTGAACGCGAGGCTGCTGCAAAGATATCGTTTGTTTGGGCACGTGTGTGTGTGATGGGCAACAGCAGTGAGGGAAAAAAATATTTGATCCCCTGCTGATTTTGTACGTTTGGCCACTGACAAAGAAATTATCAGTCTATAATTTTAATGGTAGGTTTATTTGAACAGTGAGAGACAGAATAACAACAACAAAAATCCAGAAAAACGCATGTCAAAAATTGTATAAATTGATTTGCATTTTAAAGAGGGAAATAAGTATTTGACCCCCTCTCAATCAGAAAGATTTCTGGCTCCCAGATGTCTTTTATACAGGCAACGAGCTGAGATTAGGAGCAGGGGATCAAATACTTATTCCCTCACTGTAAAGTGGCGTTGTGCGGGAAAGAGAAGAAAGACATGGCAGAGAAATGGCTTGTGCCAGAAAGATGTGTCACCACCTGAGCATATTGGCGCAAGACGGAGGAAAGTGGAAACAAAAGATGAAATTTTATATTATTAACATTCCTTCCCTTTATTAATTCTAACCTTACTCCCTCCCTTTGATACTGCTAATCCTGCATAATGCACGGGCATAATGACTTTATACCCCTCGCCAAACCTCCTACGCACTTCACAAGTAGTACTAATCGCATATCTGCATTTACCATAAATATGCTAAATTCCTATTGATATGGAAATTATTTTGTCAAGACGCTCTTCACCCCTCCATCCCAGCTTAAATAGTCGCTCCAAGCCTGGGGCGTGCCATTCAGACTGTCTTCTCGACAGACCTGTTCTCCACCTGAGGACGGCTGCTTGCGTTGTGGCCGAAACGTCGTGAGAATGATTTTATTATATTTTATTTTATTACTTTATTATTTTCCTTCTACGTGACTTTACCGAAAGAACCAAGAAGATAAATGATGAAATGTGCAGTGGGACACCTCCTGGCTATCTGCCCGTGGATCGTGATGATGATGATGATGCAGATTGTCTATCCGGGAGAGATTCGTCAAGTCTCAAGGCTCTTTTTGTTTGTTTGTTACGAAGGTTCCTTCAATTCTAGATTTGAAGTTTTTGTGACTGCAAGGATCCATACTGTTTGGTTCTTTCGGTAAAGTCACGTAGGTGAAAAAAAAAAAGAAAATATTTTTTTAAAATAAAAGATAAGAATAAAAATAAAGAATAAAAATAGAAAAAACTTAATTAAATCACGACGTTTCGGGCGCAACACAAGCGTCCGTCATCAGGTGAGGACAAAATGTAGTTATTTCTATTTTTTTTTTTCATTTTATTTATTTATTTTCACCTACGTGACTTTACCAAAAGAACAAAACAGTATGGCTCCTTCAATGCCACTGCTGGCCCTTCTACCAGCGGTGGCTCGAGCAAGCCATTGCAGGGCTGCACCTCTAACTCCTGCCTCTTCACCTCCATTGCCATGCTTGTGGGTGGCCACTGCCCCACCGCTCCACCCCTCTCTTATTTCTGCACCACGAGAGTGTCCGCTGCTACTTTTATCGCAACGTAGCAAAACATTTTCATCGAACCTTGAATCTAATAGCAACCCTGAATCGGGACAACTCGTCGAAACGCCCGGGAGAGACCGGGAATGAATCGCTCATCTTTGCCATCGTCATCATCATCATTGTCATCATCATAATCATCGTCGTCGGCCACGAGCTAGCTACTGCCGAATGAAGCCACCTGTCAAGCCACCGGCCGTCTCCCGCGATCCGGCAACGTGACAATCCACCCAGGACCTTCACGCGAGCTGCTTCCATCTCTCCCATCCCCTTCCTCGGCGCGGACTTCCTGTACGATTTTCTTGCCAGGCCATTACGGATAAGGTGCGAAGAGCCACGCAGCGTTTTGCCTCTTTACTGTTGGCTCATCTTACTCGTGGTGTCATGCCCCCCGCAGTCCCTCTCTCTGGCCGCCGCAGCTCAGGCCAGCGAACATCAATCTCGGCAGCCCGGGGCGGGCCCAGGCAACAAGACGAACGGGGAGGGCCCTTTGCTCGGACTGTCGGCAAAGCGTTGACGAGGAGCACATCCCGGTCGTCGGCGTTCACTGAGCGAGATTTGCGAGTTTCACCCCGAGGGTGTCGCGGAGGAGACATACGAACAGTGGCCCTCGACCGATTTTAAACGTCGTCACCAACGGCTCGCGACGGCGCGTTGACACTGGCGAAGGGCGCGGCGGCGGCGTCGTTGTCGTCGAGCTCGTGCGGAAGCGCGCCACCTGCGCTCGATCGCGTTGGATCGTGGCGCTGAACGCGCCCGAAGCGAGAGAGAGAGAGCGAGATAGAGCTCAAGAGAGAGAGAGCGTGCGAGAGAGAGCGAGATAGTGAGATAGAGAGTGAGAGAGCGAGAGCGCAAGAGAGAGAGTGAGAGAGAGAGGGCGAGATAGCGAGAAAGAGCAAGAGGGCTAGAAAGAGAGAGAGGTTTGTCACGAAGCCGGGCCGCTGCTGCCGCTTGGTGGAGGTTTCTGGGTACTGCATGCGTGGCGGGCACCGTCGCCAAAATGAGGGTAGTGGGCCGTGACGGCCACCTGCAAGCATCTCTCACTGTCTCTCTGTCTGTCTCGTATCTCTTACTGGCTCTCTCTCTCTTTCTCTCTGTCTGTCTCTCTCGCTGGCTCTCTCGCTGTATGTCTCGTATCTCTCACTGGCTCTCTGTCTCTCTGTTATTTGGCAGTCACCTTATTCCAGTGGTGACCACTGCACAGGGCTCATCGGTTTTTGTGTGTGTATGTCTGTCATAGGTGCTCGCTAGCAGCCCCGATAATCTGTTAATGTGACACGGGGGATCTTTTGTCTTTGTCTGTGTGTCCATCGGGTCTGTGCGGAACAAGTCCTGGGCCTCCCCTAGGTCGACTCTGGTGCGATGTGTAAACATCGCCACTCGGGAAGCAAAGGAGGTCACGAGTGTTGCTGGCCACCAACCCCCTTCGTGTGCCGTGCCGGCCTTCATAGCTGCTCGCTGACAGCGCTTGCCCCAGCAGTCTGTTAAAAGCTCTGCGGGGGGATGTTTGTGTGTGTCCATGTGTGCATATGCCTGCCGTGTGCAGCGTCTGGCGTGGCGGCGGGAGGTGACCTGATGTCCGACCTCTTTAACAAGCTCCAATTGCGTCGTAAAGGTGAGCGAGCGAGCGAGCGATGCGAGAGCTACCCTCCCCCTCTCCCGACCAATCAGCCGGCAAGCGGCTCACCGTGGCACTGGAGAAGAGCGTGATTGGGTGGCTCAGAGGGCAGAGTCCTGGGGTCAAATCCGTGCTTCTTCAGCCCACTGCACGTACTTCGACGGGGTTCTCAAGCGCCGCGAGTGAGTTGGCGATCGACCGGGACCGGTCACACCAACGCGTGCGCAAAAAAAATCCGTCGCGCCAAATTTGATGCCGAGCTCAAATGGGATCGAGTCCAGGTCTCGCCCTCACCCCCGATGAGCACGTTTGGCTACGTACGGAGCGAAAAAAGTTCAACAACCCAGCTTAAATATACGCTTCCAAGCCTGGTGGTGTTTCATTCAGATGCTGTCTTTCCGTCCAGACCTGTTCTTCACCTGCGGACGGCTGCTTGCGTTGTGGCCGACACGTCGTGAGAATTATTTTATGTTTATTTTATTTATTTTATTATTTCCCTTTCTACGTGACTTTCAGAGGTGTGGACTCGAGTCATGTGACTTGGACTCGAGTCAGACTCGAGTCATGAATTTGATGACTTCAGACTCGACTTGGACTTGCATAACAATGACTTTGTCCCACCTCTGAGGTGTGGACTCGAGTCATGTGACTTGGACTCGAGTCAGACTCGAGTCATGAATTTGATGACTTCAGACTCGACTTGGACTTGCATAACAATGACTTTGTCCCACCTCTGAGGTGTGGACTCGAGTCATGTGACTTGGACTCGAGTCAGACTCGAGTCATGAATTTGATGACTTCAGACTCGACTTGGACTTGCATAACAATGACTTTGTCCCACCTCTGGTGACTTTACCGAAAGAACCACGAAGAAAAAAGTTCAACAATTAAGACTATCAATGTTGGTTGTATCGTGCGGGTGGGAAAGTACCTCCACCCCCCCCTGCCCCTTTGTCGACCAGAGGTCAAGTTGAAAGGGGTTTCAGAGGCAGCTCTGTGGTATCCGCTTCCGTGCACCGTTCTCGTGCCGTGCAGTGATGCCCATAGCGCAATCGGGAATTAATTTGGGGGAAATGACACGGATATTTTAAAATGCCATTTTGGAGTGAACCGCTGAGGTTCCCTCACCCAACATGTTGTGGTGCTAGGGATGGATCGTAATTATACGAGACGAGAGGGGAGACGTAGGAGAGTGCGAGGAAGGGATTAGAGCGAGGTGAGAGGGGAGAGTTAAGTCGGGGCGATTCTGGAGGGGATACTGAGAACGGTGAGTGGTGCCATCTTGAACTTAATCCCAGATTGGGTTGGGAGCCAGTGGAGGGATTTGAGTTTCGGTGTGATGTGTGATCTCATAGTGGTCATCTGTGGAAAAAAAAAGCTTCATAGCTCATCAGATGCCTCCAGTCGAAGTCAAGATTCTGATTCTGATACCGCGCTGAACGCGCGCAATTGCCGAAAGATGCAGCCGCGACAAACTCTCACGATAATTGTTTTTTTTACCCTTCTATCTGGCAACAAAACTGACACCTTTTTTTACAAGGAGTCATGTTTACATAGACCACAATACCTGCAGTCATAATGCAAACAAAAAACACAACTCTGATAATGTATGCACTGTCCTTGAAGTTGATTGGTCCACACCCGAGACAGCTTTCCTTAGAGCCTAGTCTCGCATGGGTTGGACCAGATGACGCCAAAAGGCGCACAACTCAAAGACAATGCACCATCAGAGTATGAGAGCTCGGGGTAAGCATTTACACCATTGGAACCTCATTTGCCAGTAAAAAAATATGATAATTGTTTTTTTACCCTTCTATCTGGCAACAAAACTGACACCTTTTTTACAAGGAGTCATGTTTACATAGACCACAATACCTGCAGTCATAATGCAAACAAAAAACACAACTCTGATAATGTATGCACTGTCCTTGAAGTTGATTGGTCCACACCCGAGACAGCTTTCCTTAGAGCCTAGTCTCGCATGGGTTGGACCAGATGACGCCAAAAGGCGCACAACTCAAAGACAATGCACCATCAGAGTATGAGAGCTCGGGGTAAGCATTTACACCATTGGAACCTCATTTGCCAGTAAAAAATATGATAATTGCTTTTTTACCCTTCTATCTGGCAACAAAACTGACACCTTTTTACAAGGAGTCATGTTACATAGACCAAATACCTGCAGTCATAATGCAAACAAAAAACACAACTCTGATAATGTATGCACTGTCCTTGAAGTTGATTGGTCCACACCCGAGACAGCTTTCCTTAGAGCCTAGTCTCACATGGTGTTGGACCAGATGACGATTGCAAACGTCCCAACGTGTGCCCCCCATTCACCCTTTCCCGTTCCGAGAAGTCTGCAAGTCGTCGCAGGGTGTCGGTGTCGCCGTTCGCCTCCTGAACCTCGGCACGAGCGAGCCGCATGGTGTTAATTTTATTTTGAGAGGCGTAGTGGCGGCGCCGTCGTTTCCGAAGACATTGTTATTCACCGCAGAGAACTCTAGCGACACGACCGCAGCGACGACAGCCGGCGCCAAACTGTGCCACGTGTCCTCCTCACGTATGGCCCATGAAGCTCTTCTTCACAGAGGTCCAGATCAGCTCAAACCTGACCCTGCGCGGAAGTCGTAATAAAAAATTCAGAACACGAACGCCAACGCGAAGAAAAAAAAAACACGGCCACGCTAAGGAAAAAGAACACATTACCGTAATGGGATTTCTCAAAATTTGCCGTGCATGACTCAATTTAGAAACACGGAGATGATCGTTATTTGTTTTAAAACCCAATTCCCCGGTGACTACGCGCGCGCCATTACAATCGCGGCTGCCACCCTGTGTAACGATGCCGAAGTGTTAACCACCTCGCCTGGTGTACAGGAGGCCATGGGTTCGATCCCGACCCCGACGCCTGCTGTACATTGGTGTTGGCATGTTCTCCCTGTGGTCGCGTGGATTTTTCTCCGGGTCCTCTGGTTTTTTTCCTCCGCATTTTGAAACATGCCTTAGAGCAGGGGTCCCCAACCCCCGGTTGTTAGGAACCGGGCCGCACAACAGTAGGGGAGCGGTGAGTCCGTGCGTGGCCCGCCCCCATTATTTTATTATTTACCACTTCCGTCCGCGCTTCTTCCCGCACTGCGCACTTGTCACAGTCCAGTCACAGTGTTGGTAATGCCACAAGCTGTGAGCCCTAGCCAAAATGAGTAAAAAACAAACGTCGCTGTGACCCAATGATGACCCCCCCCACCTCCCGGTCCGTGAAAAAATTGTCTTCCACGAAACCGGTCTCTGGTGCCAAAAAGGTTGGGGACCACTGGCTTAGAGTATGTCTTTGTGAAAATGGGCCTCCCCTAGGTCGACTCCCGCTCAAATGAGCACCTGGTGCGGCGTGTAGTAAACATCGCCACTTGGGGAGGCAAAGGCTGCCGGACGTGGTGCTGGCCACCCACCCCGTCTTGTGCCATCGCAGCCTTCAGAGGCGTTCACAAACAGCCCGATAAAGCTTGTCAGGAGCTACATGGGGGGGGGGGATCTTTTTCACTTTGCGTGTGAAAATGAACGCACTTGTTAGATTGACTCCCCCCCTGCACTTTCACGCGCGATATTGGGAAGCCACCGAGAGCGCTGTGCGCTTTTCAAATCGAGATTGAAAACTCATTTCTTACCAACTGCTCTTTGTGTTAGTTTGTTGTCCTTCCCCCGCACCTTGGATTAGCACGGCTGGCTACGTACCGCGCCAAAGAACTTCTACGTACGTACGCACGCCGCCTCTTCCAGTGCGTATTTTGTCGTTGGGATCCATGCGCTTGAGGTGCGAGCGGTCGGGAATGAGCGAACCAATCCGCCGGCATGGGGGCACCCAGAGCCCAGAGCAATCCCATCTAAATAACCTCCTCCTCCTCCTCCTCGTTTTGTAAAATCCAATTGAATCTCGCATTATAATTTTATCGTCGGCACTCCGCCACGCCGTTACGGACTAATCCGCGCGCTTACATAACGGCCACTCGGCACGCTCCGTCGCCTCCGCTCGCCGCTTTCTTATTCCCCGGCGGTGACGGCGGTGACGGCGGTGACGGTGGTGACGGCAAAAACTTTCCAGCGCGCTCGCTCACACCTCATGTTTTATTCACGAGCCCCGGTCACCCACAATTCCCCACCCACCGAACCACCCACCGAACCACCCATCCACCACCCACCGAACCACCCACCCACCACCCACCGAACCACCCACCGAACCACCCATCCACCACCCACCGAACCACCCACCCACCACCCACCCACCACACCACCCACCACCCACCGAACCACCCCCCACCACCCACCGAACCACCCACCCACCACCGAACCACCCACCCACCACCCACCGAACCACCCGCCCACCACCCCCCGAACCACCCACCCACCGAACCACCCCACCCACCACCCACCGAACCACCCCGCCCACCACCCACCGAATCACCACCCACCACCCACAGAACCACCCGCCCACCACCCACCGAATCACCCACCCACCACCCACCGAACCACCCACCCACCACCCACCGAACCACCCACCCACCACCCACCGACCCACCCACCACCCCACCGACCCACCCCCCCACCACCGAACCACCACCCACCACCGAACCACCCCCCACCACCCACCGAACCACCCGCCCACCACCCACCGAACCACCCACCCACCACCCACCGAACCACCCGCCCACCACCACCGATTCACCCACCCACCACCCACCGAACCAACCCGCCCACCACCCACCGAATCACCCACCCCACCCACCCACCGAACCACCCACCCACCACCCACCGAACCCCCCAGCCACCACCGAACCACCCACACACCACCCACCGAACCACCACCCACCCCCCACCGAATCACCCACCCACCACCCACCGAACCACCCGCCCACCACCGAATCACCCACCCACCACCCACCGAACCACCCGCCCACCACCCACCGAACCACCCGCCCACCACCCACCGAACCACCCACCCACCACCGAATCACCCACCCACCACCCACCGAACCACCCACCCACCACCGAATCACCCACCCACACCCACCGAACCACCCGCCCACCACCCACCGAACCACCCGCCCACCACCCACCGAACCACCCACCACCCACCGAACCACCCACCCACCACCGAATCACCCACCCACCACCCACCGAACCACCCGCCCACCACCCACCGAACCACCCACCCACCACTCGCCGAACCACCCGCCCACCACCCACCGAATCACCCACCCACCACCCACCGAACCACCCACCCACCACCCACGGAACCACCCACCCACCACTCGCCGAACCACCCACCCACCACTCGCCGAACCACCCACCCACCACTCGCCGAACCACCCACCCACCACCCACAGAACCACCCACCGAACCACCCACCCACCGAACCACCCACCCCCCCACTTTTGCGCCAGTCCTTGTGGAGGGCGAAGCGCCTTTTCGCGCGGCAGATTGGGAACGGGACGTGGCGGTGATGCGGCTGTCTCCGTTTCGGTTTTCGGGTGGGTTGGGGGGGGTGGACGTGCGACGCCGTCGTAATTGCAACGCCGTCGTGAAGCGCTTTGAAATTGCGCGCCATGTAAGCCCGCAAACCCGCGCGGTTTACCGCGAGGGTACACCGGATGACTTGAGGTTGTTCCTCCCGGGGGCAGCGTAGCGCAGTGTAGTGCAGCGTAGTGCAGCGTAGTGCAGCGTAGTGCAGCGTAGTGCAGTGTCCGGTGCGAGGCCTGCGTCATGCTAGCCGCTCTGTTTGTCGTCCCCTTTCCTACGCACCCTCCTCCCGTGATCCCCACTGATCTTCCCTGCTGCCCCCCCCACCCACCCCTCCCCGTCTTCTGCCCCAACTCCTCTCATTTGTCGCGCTCTTACGATCCCCTTGACCACCGAGTGCACCGTGGTCGTTCGCCTGCGACGCTCTCGACCCTCTCCCCGTCTGCCCCGCACCACTTCTACCCGTGCCGATCTTCGTCTAAACAGCCTACTTGCTGGGCTGTGCAGCGACACCCATTGTTATACCGTACCTCGACGGCCACCGTGACTACGAGCAGCGGATCGTCACCGGGCCGCGACACGCCGTTGTTCGAGCGAGCGGGGCGGAGGAGCAGGCTCCGTCGGCCCCCTGAACTCACGTGCCCCTCTGCCCCCGTGCCCTCTCCCCCCGGGCCCCTCCCCCCATGCCCCTCCCCCCCGTGACCCCTCCCCCCCGTGCCCTCTCCCCCCGTGCCCTCTCCCCCCGTGCCCTCCCCCCGTGCAGGCATCTCGGGCTCCAAGGCGAGTGGCGGGGATGCCTCGACGGCCGCGGGGTCGTCGTCGTCGTCGTCCGGGGCATTTGCCCGCATGGCCGACGCCATCCCGCCCCCTCCGGCCGTCGCGGGGGGGAGCGGCAGTCCCGGAGGCGGCGGTGGCGGCGAGGAGGACTGGGCTGACTGAGACTGCACCCCCCTGCACCACCCACACCCCCCCCCCCCCACACCGGGATCTTACCGGGTGATGGGCGGCACGCCGGATAATCCCGCCACCTTCGCACCCCCCCACGTTGCCGCGGCGTATCCAATCGAACGGGAGGAGGAGGGGGGGGCGGCGAAAGCTTTGTCGGCTCGCGACGGCCAAACATTAAAAGTGGAGGAGCACTTTCCGCGCGCAGGTGGGCCCCCGAGCGGGAAATCCGCCGGGCTGCTCATTGATTTCCGATGCCTGTGAGGGCGCCGCTTAGTTTCGGGGGTGGGGGGGGGGGGTGTGATATGCACCTCTGCCGCTCGTCTCCGCGCGAGGCTTTTGAAGCTGCTGTTCTCGCCCCCCGGTGTCGCGGAGAACGATTGGATGCTGTGGTGCGCAGAGTTCCTGCGGACGGCGTAGATCCCGCAGCCGTGCTTCCTGCGCAGTCCTTACGTTTAAAGCACCCAATTGGCACTGCCCGCCTCGACAAAGCCGCGTTCGTGCCGACATCATCATCGGCATCATCGACATATTCTTGGGTTTTTTCGGTTAAGTCACGTAGGTAAAAATTTAAAATCAAAATTAATAAAAGTAAAATAAAATAAAAATCACGACGTTTCGGAGGCAACACAAGCTTCCGTCTTCAGGTGGAAGCTTGTGTTGCCTCCGAAACGTGATTTTTATTTTATTTTACTTTTATTAATTTTAATTTTTACCTACGTGACTTTACCGAAAAAACCTAAGAATATGAATCCTTGCAGTCACGAAAGCTTCAAATCAAGCATCATCAACGTCATCGTCGTCATCATCACTGTGAGCCAATGTATATCCACTGCTAGATGAAGGCCACTCTTCTCGACCATGCCCACAGCTTCATCAGTAGGTCGATGCGATATCTCTTGATTTGCGTTCGATACCTGATCCGTGTTTCTTTTTTCTCATTTTCGCCACCCGGCATAAATGCGGGCGACCGTCTCCCGCGATTTGCGCATGATTTAGCTCGTGTTCCATCCATCTCTCTTGTCATCGTCGGTGTTTCTTGATCTACGCCATGGCTGAAAATGTGGACTGATTTAAACGGTGGATTCTCGAGGAAGATTCATGATCCTTTTCATTACCTAATTCAGTTTGCCTATTGCACTGCAGCCGACTTTTAGTCGCTGGGTTATTTGATAATCTGGTTCTGATCCGCCTTCAACTAATTGCCCTAAGGATTCAAATGTCGCCTCCGATGAGGCGGGGCCGGGCGACTCGGAGCTCGGACCAACTCATCTGGCACAGCTGCGATCCTGGCTTCGAATCCAGGGTTCACCACTGGTTGATCGTCTTAGCCCATTCACCAATGACTGCAGAACGCAAAGAAAAACCCCAACACATTAAATTTTGATTTAAAGCTTTCGTGACTGCAGGGATTCATCTTTTTGGTTCTTTCGGTAAAGTCACGTAGAATTGAAATAATAAAAAAAAAATGTATCAAACTTAATTTGGAGCTTTCGTGACTGCAGGAATTATTCTTTGGTTATTTCGGTAAAGTTACGTATAAAGATTAATTTAATTTATTATTTATCTTTATACTTGACTTTACCGAAAGAACCAAAGAAAAAAATGTATTTTATTATTTCCATTCTACGTGACTTTACCGAAAGAACCAAGAAGACATTACATTTTTGTTCTGCATTTAATTGGTCTGCATTTCCAGCTCTTAAGAATTAAATACATAATACATCGGTTTTGTTGCGATGCGACCGACCGCACTTTCTGTTGCAGGGCGGCGGGAAAGTACTGCCCCCTGATGGGATGTCAGGAGTTGTTCCCGGATAGAACCGCCGAAAGCACAATCGGGATAAAATTGGGATGAAGTACAAAAAATATAAATCATTACGCGGGTGCTCGGTAAATTTTCCTTTGCAAATTTATTCGCGAACGCACACGCCTCGATCAGCACCGTTGGTTACGTGCGACACTCAAGAAGTCCAACGTGCATACGTAACGTGTTGTGTTTTGTTCTTCATATGCAAATATACCGGTCAACGCGGCCCGAGCAAGCTGCCATACAGGGGCTACGGCTGTCACTCGTCCGCGCATTCACACACGGACACACACAAAGACAAAGATCTCCTGTATAGCCTTAACAGACTGTTGGGGCAAGTGCTGTTAGCGAGCACCTATGAAGGCCGGCACGGCACACGAGGGGGTGGGTGGCCAACACAACGCCTGACCGTCCTTTGTCTCCCTGGCGGCGATGTTAACACACCGCACCAGATACTCATTTGAGGCCGAGTCGACCTAGGGGAGACCTAGGACCGGTTCAGATAATCGCCACGGGTGTTGGCCGTGAGCGGGAATCGAACTCGTGCCGCCGGGTTCGTAGCTTAGCGCTAACTGCAACACTGCCGATGATTGGCACACGCACGCGCACCCACTCACAAGTGCGCGGACGGCGAGTTTCACCAGCGATCGTTACCAGCGATCGTCACCAGCACCATGATGTACTCGAACGCGATCGCAGCCGCCCAATCGCCACGTTCGGACCTTCGCTGTAATTATCGAGCAATAAACGCACGTTGTGACCAACTTAATGCGCGTTAACGATTTGGAACGCCGCGCGCGTTACACGGTTTGTAAATCGTTGCTTTTATTCGTTTACGAAGGGAGGAGTGCCCCGAATTGCGGGCGCGTTCGTGCGCGAACGCCCTTTGCGATTGCCGCAACGTAAACCATCCCTGTTAGAGGTGTTGCAAGGCCTCTTACGTGCAAGTTAGAAATTAGCGGAATAAAAGCGTTACCGGAGGGACCGACCGCTCGTAGTCCATTCGACGTACGCCGACCTTGCCTGGAACTTTACCCCGCTTTTGCTTGGCCGTGCGTTTGCCGAGGACCACCGGGGGTGGGTTTGCGTGGCTCAAGCTTGAAATGCCAACCGCAGTGAATGGGGTTCGCATCTTCCACGTCAACTCGAAATTGAAGGGTTGACTTGCAATGGGGGGGGGGGGGGAGGGTGGCGTAACTTTGCAGGTAACGGATTTTCACTGTGACGTAGCCAAAATTGTGGGAGCCTTGTTAATCCAATGTCACGTTTCGATTGCGGGCATCCTTGAAAATCTCCAGACGCAAACTTTCGTAGACCTCAATTCAAAAGCGATTTTTTTTCTATCCCCACCCGTGGCTTTTAAATTAATAATACATTCCGATGTCATCCTTTGTATCCAGCACCCTTGAACATCTAAAAATTATCAAAAATAATGAAAATGTTAAGGTTGTAAGTTTTCTTTTTACACGAAATATGTTATTGAGATTTTTCGGGGGGGGGGGCGGAGGGGGGGAGTAAAACCAAACCGTTTTACTTTTTAAATCCTTTATATTAAGTTCACTTGCTTGCTTGCTTGCGCGCTTACGACCGTGCAAATCTTTCGGTCGTTTTTTAACCCACTTCCCGTGATCCAATCGAGCTGACATTTTTGCACACAGACTCGTTGTGCGTGACAATTTATTTTCGTGAAAAAAAGATTTCCAAAATTTTCCACTTTTTAGGAATTTTTTTTCATATTTAATTTAAAATACCAATGTGATAAAAATGAAACTCTTACTCAAGAAAAACAGAAATGAATAATAAAATAAAACCGATGCCACGCATATAAAGGATTTATAGTGAAAAACTTTGTTTTTACGGGTTAATTTTTTGTATTTGAAAACTTGATGTCATATATTGATTCAAACCCTTCAAGACCTTCATATTAAAAACGTCTCCATGCCACGATTCTAACTCAAGTCCCCAGTCGACAATTCAGTTTTTAATTTGTCAGGCGCATGAACGTAGACCCGACTGCATTCACACACAGCTTCACTTCTCCATGCCTTACAGACAGACCAATATTAAACTCAACTAAAACTATGTTTAAAACTATGTTCTAATAATTGTGTTTTTTTACTCTTCTATCTGGCAACAAAACTTAACACCTTTTTTCACAAGGAGTCATGTTTGCATAGACCACAATACCTGCAGCCATAATGCAAACAAAAAACATAACTCTGATAATGTATGCACTGTCCTTGAAGTTGATTGGTCCACACCCGAGACAGCTTTCCTTAGAGCCTAGTCTCACATGGGTTGGACCAGATAACGCTTTTTGGCTGCAGGTATTGTGGTCTATGCAAACATGACTCCTTGTAAAAAAAAGGTGTCAGTTTTGTTGCCAGATAGAAGGGTATAAAAACAATTATATATTTTTACTGGCAAATGAGATTCCAATGGTGTAAACTATGTTCTATTTTACCAGTTAAGCCCCCCCCCTCCACACGAGCTACGTGGTTTTTTTTCAGAAGCGACCTGGCCGTCGCAAATGAGAACTCCACCAAGTGGCTTATCGCGTGGGAAATCACCGCAGACAAATACAACTCAACGCGTGTAGATTCTCAACGTGGAGGGAGGGGAAAAAAAAACTCGGAGGATCCGGAGAAACGTCCACACGACCCCGGAGACAACACAACCAACTCCAAATATACAGCAGCAGCAGGCGTCAGGGTGGAGATCGAACCCACGACCTCCTGTAGACCAGGCGAGGGAGTTAACAGCTCACCACATCAGTCAGGCACCATCCACTATGTATCGGGAGGAGGTGGGTGGGAGTTACGTTCGAGCTTAACACACGATGTGCCACAATTCTAAACCCAGGACTGCTTCCGCAGCGCATTGACGTAAATAAAAAAACAATCTACGGCATTGCAGGCAGACTGGTAAGCAGCAGAATTAACCCGACTTCTACCAACACCCCGTGTAGCACATTGTCCTGCGGAGGGAGCTGGTAGGAACGTTGGGTTGCTGGGTCAATGGCCAGGGTCAACGGCGGCGTGGTGTATTCCGCAAATATGCCCGACTGTGAGGGCGGGCACAAGCCGGCGTGAGTAGGTTAAACGTTGAGTTTTATAAGGGCACCACGGGGTGACCAGCCCCTCTCCACCCAGCCCCACCCAGCCCCTCCCAACCCAGCCCCTCCCCACCCAGCCCCCTCCCCACCCAGCCCCTCCCCAACCTCCCCACCCAGCCCCTCCCCACCCTCCCCACCCAGGCCCCTCCCCACTCAGCCCCTTCCCACCCAGCCCCTCCCTCCCCACCCAGCCCCTCCCTGCACGACGGACACAATAATCCCCTGTGGGCTGGTGGAACCAGGAGGTCCTACCGAGTAAATTCCTGTATATGGGTGGAGCGGTGCCAGAGTGATAAGCGCACTGCACCATTAATGGGAAAAACCCCGAGTTCGATTCCAGGCCACGTCTAAAGTTGGTACCGATATCCGAACCACTCCTGGCCCCGGTCCTGGGCCAGCTCCTGCGACCCTCACCGACGGTGTGTGGTGAAGTTACGTTGAAACAGCTCCCGCCACCGACACGGCGTGCAGAGGCAATCATCCAGCAGTGGATTTGACGAACGGACGCTTGTAAAACGCCCGTTAGATTCGGTGTGAATGTTTGTCCCACGCTGTGTTATTATCTTGACTGTGTTCGACCCACTGTGGCTAGCAACGCACGGCCAGGTTATGGATTGTTGTGTGACAGTAATTTCGTGAAGCAAGCGCAGCAAAACGTTTATCTTCTTGGTTCTTTCGGTAAAGTCACGTAGAAGGGAAATAATAAAAAATAATTCTCACGACGTTTCGGCCACAACGCAAGCAGCCGTCCTCAGGTGAAGAACAGGTCTGTCGAGTAGACAGAGTCTGAATGACTCTGTCGTGAGAATTATTTTATTATGTTTTATTTTTATTATTTCCATTCTACGTGACTTTACCGAAAGAACCAAGAAGATTAATCCCTGCAGTCACGAAAGCTTTAAATCGAAAAGCAGAACGTTTGCTTACGCATACCGCCGATGATTGGCGTGCTGCTGCTGCTGGCTTGGGGTAACGGTCAGCACCACACTGGACTTGCAATCCAAGAGGGTCATCAGTTCGACTCTACCCATCTCTCGGCGCGGAAGTTGAGAAACTTCGGCAGTTTTATTAACTCGGCGAACCGCTACACTACCGCTCCCCCCATTCGAGTAATTATTAAATGTCAAGCCCTTAGCGTCTCTTACAAATGTCAATACACGCGCTAAATATTTGAACATTATTTGCATCGCACACTTCGTCCGGCCGTCAGGCCAGTGGCGAGTGCTTGCAAACATTCTGTTGCTTCTTAAGCCGAGATAATCAATTGTTGTTTAGTTTTATATCTCGGGGTTTGATCAGTGCCGGTTCAGCTAGTGCGGGGCCTGTCGCATATGTTATAAAGAGGCCCTACATTAAAAATCTAAAATAAATATTAAAACACATTTTTTACTTGCATAGTAAAGTAATTGTATTTTTTTATTTGCTATACAGCCAGATAATGACAAATCGATAACCTTAAACACCCAGTCGTTCATAAAAGTCGAAGGCAATATAGTACTATAGTAATCGAGCAAGTGCAGAATCACTGAACTGGAATTAATAGGTTTTTTTCGGTAAAGTCACGTAGGTAAAAAAAAAATTTCATAAAAGTAAAATACAAATAAAATAATAAATAAAATAATATAATATTTACTTTAATTAATTTTTACCGAAAAAAACCTAAGAATATGAATACTTGCAGTCACGAAAGCTTCAAATCTAGAATGGATTAATAGTTTTGAAAGCATTTCGCGCGGGGCCCTTGAAAGTGCGGGGCCCGTAGCTTATGTAGCTACTCGTGCTACGAGGATAATCCAGCACTGTGTTTGATGTCACTTGCACGGGCGTTTTGACACGATCCCAGTCGGAGTGGTGGAGGGTTACGTAAGGCTACGGCGGTGGTGGTGGTGGTGGAGGCGGGTGGGGGGCACACGATTTAATTGCTTTATACCTTGGTGGCCCAGTTTTTAACAAATGCCTCGTCTCTTAAGGGAGTGCTTAATCTCAACCGGAACGGCTCCGGAACGCTGTTCCAAGAATTGATTTGGCACGCCACACCATCTCAATCTCGCCTCATTGTTTGCTGCTGCTGCCGTTGTTGTTGTTGTTGTCCTCATTGTACCCGATACTCCGATGAATTTCTTTTTCAGCAGCTCAACAATTGCAGCCCGCCAGGACGTCGCCCTTTAAAATTGAGAATCGTTAATCGAGCGCAACTGCGCTCCCGACAGGACTCGATTCACGGTGCAATAATATCTCAATAGGCGTGCCTTGTTCACTATAATCGTGTTCGTAATATATTTTATTAAACTAAAACGTGTTTTTATTTGACCAGGTAAGGCCCACTGAGCTATACAGTTCTTTTCCAAGAAGCGACCTCGCCGCAAATGATAACTCGACTAAGTGGATCATCATCACGTGGACATTAAATTTCGATTTAAAGCTTTCGTGACTGCAGGGATTCATCTTCTTAATATGACTTCGAAACCCCCCCGCCCACCTCCTACGCATTTCCCATAAATATGCTAAATTCCTCTTGATATGCAAATTATTTTGTCAAGGCGCTCTTCTTCCCCCTCCAACCCAGCTTAAATATACGCTCGAAGCTTGGTGGTGTTTCATTCTTCACCTGAGGACGGCTGCTTGCGTTGTGGCCGAAACGTCGTGAGAATTATTTTATGTTTTATTTTATTCTTTTATTATTTCCCTTCTACGTGACTTTACCGAAAGAACCAAGAACAAGTGGACATTATTTGACCTTATGGCGAGACCCCTGGGTCCCATAAGCCAGCCCCCAGCTCTCGCATAAACTGCGTTGCGACGTCATTCTGATGATACTATGTAGTTTATACTTTAGTTGTTTACGTGGTGGTTTTAGTTACTGCAGCTACATACTATTAACACTCCTTCCCTTTATTAATGCTACCCCTATCCCCTCCCTGTGATGCTGCTAATCCTGCATCATGCACGGGCAAAGTAGCACTAATCACATATCTGCATTTCCCATATCCCCTCCCTTGGATGCTGCTAATCCTGCATAATGCACGGACACAAGTAGTACTAATCACATTCCTGCATTTCCCATGGGTATGCTGGATTCCTCTTGATATGCAAATTCTTTTGTCAAGGCGCCCCCGTTCCTCCCCCTCTTAACCCAGCTTATATATATGCTCCAAGCACGTGTGCTGTTTCATTCAGACTCTGTCGCCTCGACAGACCTGGTTTCACCTGAGACG
>NC_083833.1:5532848-5597683 GCF_015708825.2 Lethenteron reissneri | reverse complement strand
GGCCGAGGCTACACGGTGGAGATGGAGCGGTCACGTGGGGCTCGCACGCAGATGGATCGTCTGCGACCCGAGACCCGTGAGAGATGGAGGTGGGCAGGGGTGGGAAGCTTTCATCCAGCAGTGACGAAGACAGGGCTGACGACGATGACGATGACCGGGTGACGATGGGATTTACAAATATTAAGGCAACTATGCCCAGGTATAGCATGCAACATACTGTTGGGGCAAGTGCTGTTAGGGTGTCGCAGCAGCTACGAAGGCCGACACGACACACGGGGTCATGGGTGGTCAGCACCACGCCCGACAGCCTTTGTTTCCCCAGTGGCGATGTTTACACACCGCACCAGTTACTCGCTGGATGTAGTAAGGCAAATATCCCCCGTACAGCCTTAATAAACTTCGATTTAAAGCTTTCGTGACTGCAGGGATTCATCTTCTTGGTTCTTTCGGTAATGTAACGTAGAAGGGAAATAATAAAAAATAAAAATAAAACATAATAAAATACAATTCTCACGACGTTGCGGCCACAACGCAAGGCAGCCGTCGTTGTATTATATTATGTTTTATTTCTATTATTTTATTATTTACCTTAATAAACTGTTGGGGCAAGCGCGGTTAGCGAGCAGCACCTATGAAAGCCGGTACGGCACACGTGGGAGTGGGTGGCCAGCACCACGCCCGGCCGCCTTTGTCTCCCTAGTTGCGAAGTTTACACACCGCACCTGAAGGGACTGTTGGGGCAAGTGCAGCTAGAGAGCAACTCCAATACCCGCCATTCGCCACTAAGTGGCGGTGACGTCACCACGGCGCCTGTGCCAGGCCACGTGCACCCTTAAGCCGCGTGAAGTGTCGAAGGCTCGCTGACGGCAGCTTACGGAACAGACCCAGGTGCCACGGGTCGGCCGACTGAGATGACTGGCAAATACACCAGCGGTGCCCCCTACTGTGCCAATTTGCTGAATTTTAGCCGCCTGCTCGTTGTTGTGAGAATCGCTTCTCTGTCCCTCCGTTGTTGTTTCTGGAGGGCGACTGCCTCCAACTGCCCAGCAGCAGCAGCAGCGTCCTTCGCGAGCCTCCATATACCCACACTCCAGGTGTTCTTTCAACGCTGTGCGATTTCACGTTCGTGCGAACTTGAGCGGGCATACATGGACAGGTTCACGCTGGGTGTTTGCGGTGGAGAGGCCTGAACCGCCACAGCGAATTCAAGGACGTGGCCGGCCACTGGCTCGAACGGAACCGTTCGTAGTGGCTCGTCATAACACACGTGCCCTGGAATGGCGTGGGAGTCACCATTACCATTTGGGCGCTGAAGGGAGTTGCATTTTCATGGACAAACTTTGAAACACAACAACAACAAATAAGTATAACCCGTAAAAAACAAAGTTTTTCACTATAAATCCTTTATATGCGTGTCGGCTAGAGTCCTCTCGTCCTCTGGCTGAGATGGCTGCCACCTATGGGTCAGATGATTGTCTGCCAGTATTAAGCAATTGGTAATTAAAGTATTAATTTGTTTCCCTAAACAGTGTAAAAATTTTTGAAAAAATTTTCACGAACATTAATTGTCTCGCACAACGAGTCTGTGTGCAAATGTCAGCTCGATTGGATCACAGGAAGTGGGTTAAAAAACGACCGAAAGATTTGCACGGTCCGTAAGCAGCAAGCACGCAAGCACGCAAGCAAGCGAACTTAATATAAGGGATTAAAAACCACGCCAACAATGAGAGCACGATTACAAGTGTCGTAATCCTGCACCACCCGACACAGCCAGTAATGTTGGTCACGTGATCCAAAACGTGGCTCCAATTGGCGACTGCTTCAGCCCACCGTTGTGTTTGGAGAGTAAGTCCACAACGTTACAATTTGAGTAGTTCGACGTTTCGCTGGTAATCCATCACCCAGTATCATCCGAAGTAGTAACTGATTGGCGCGTGTTGTTCACGTGACACCCTTGCAGGCTGCCTCGGGTGGTGGAGGATTATGACACATCTAACCCCTTCCCCCCAAAAAAACCCTTATTACGAATCAGATTGGTCGCGAAAGCCTGCTACAGTGAGGGAAATAAGTATTTGATCCCCTGCTCCTAATCTCAGCTCGTTACCTGTATAAAAGACACCTGGGAGCCAGAAATCGTTCTGATTGAGAGGGGGTCAAATACTTATTTCCCTCATTAAAATGCAAATCAATTTATAACATTTTTGACATGCGTTTTTTCTGGATTTTGTTGTTGTTATTCTGTCTCTCACTGTTCAAATAAACCTACCATTAACATTATAGACTGATCATTTCTTCGTCAGTGGTCAAACGTACAAAATCAGCAGGGGTATCAAATACTTTTTGTTTCCCTCACTGTACGAATTAAACGGATTAAAGCAAGGTTGGGATTGGCTACTACGTCGTACGGTGCGATAGAAGGTTCAACACGCACACACACAGCGGGGAAAAGGTGCCGTGATACGTGAACCTGACCTGTTCCCCGCCTGGGTTAACTCAGCCTCGCAACAATAGAATTAAAACAGCAAAAGGGTCATCTCAGATCTTCAAGGTAGGGAGAGACAAGGCAAATATGTTTCTGGCCACACCAACGCTCACCCGCGTGACAACGGCGGCCTTAATAGGAGCTCGCTAACAACCCCGCCTGTTCGGAAAGTCGGTAGGCGCCTCTCAGAGGTGGTCTATGTAAACAGCGGCAACAACAGCAATTGTCATGCTTTCAAACGCTCGCTCAACTCGCGCAGATGATTAACGATGAGACTCAGCGCATCTGACTTTGCAAAAGTAAGGGAAAAAACTTGCATTTCCATAGATACCCTGGGCCCCAATTAATTGGGGGTGTGACGGTGGTGAGATGTTAACTACCTCGCCTGGTTTACAGGAGGTTGTGAGTTTGAAGCCGACACTGACGCCTGCCGTATTTTTAAATCCGTTATAGTAAGTTCACTTGCTTGCTTGCGTGCTTGCTTGCTTTGCTTAGGACCCGTGCAAATCTTTCAGTCGTTTTTAATCCACTTCCCGTGATTCCAATCGAGCTGACATTTTGCACACAGACTCGTTGTGCGAGACAATTATGTTCGTGAAAAAAAAATTCCAAAATTTTACACTGTTTAGGGAAAACAAATTAAATATTTAATTACCAATTGCTTAATACTGGCAGACAATCATCTGACCCATAGTTGGCAGCCATCTCAAGCCAGAGAACGAGAGGACTCTAGCCGCCACGCATATAAAGGATTTAGAGTGAAAAACTTTTTACGGGTTATACTTATTTTGAGTTTGCATGTTCTCTCTCCCCGTGGTGGAGTGCATTTTTCTCCGGCTCCTCCGGTTTTTGACAATCCACATTCAGAATCGACATCAAGCGTTTCGAGTATTTACCTGCTGCTATAAATTCACACGTGATGATGATAAGGGGCCGTCCTAAATGACGTCACGCGATTTTGGACGATTTTTGACCCCCCCCCCCCTTCGTTCACACGGCGTCACAAAAAGTCAGACCCCCCCCTCAAATATGACGTCACAAAGCTCTGCCCCCCCAAAAAAATAAAACATGCTTCAAATCGCTTTAAACAATTGTCATTGTAGTGCGTATTTAATGTGGCGCTGCACTCTGATGTTGTAGAAGAAAACAGTTATTGAAAAGTCTATTTAATTAAGTAGAACGTGTTGTCTGTATTTATCTCATTTTGCGCAATTTACGTGACGTCACATTTCTCAACACCCCCCCCCCCCTCGTCACACATCGTCACAAATGTCTGACCCCCACCCCCCCTAGGTGTGTGACGTCATTTATGGACGGCCCCTTATCCGCTTTGTCGAGCTATGTATTTGCGATTTGCCAGATCGCTTCTGGCAAAAGAGCCACATATACAGAGAGCTCACTCGGTAGCATTATTCATAATCAACGTTTTTTGGGTTTAGGATCGCGTTATTTATAAATGTGTCGTAACCCTCCACCACCCGACACGGCCAATCAGTAAAAAAGTGTCACGTTGACAAAAGACAAATAGTTCGCTGCTTTAGCCCACCGGTGTGTTGAAGAGTGAAACCACAACATTTACAATTTGAGTACGACGTTTCGCTGGTAATTCATCCAGCATCATCGGGCAATTCTGGCTTCAACATTCCGGTGGGCTAAAGCAGTGAACTATTTGTCTTTTGTCAACGTGACACTCTTTTACTGATTGGCCGTGTCGGGTGGTGGAGGGTTACGACACATTTATAAATAACGCGATATAAAAACCCAAAAACGTTTATTATGAATAATATTGTGTGGCGAAAGCCTACACGTGTTAAACTCGGTAGCATTAGTTGGTGAAAATAAGAAAAAAACAACAGGAAAATAATTGTTCAGTTTAATTGCATCGAGGTGTCCTTTTGTTCGTAAGATGTCACGTCCCAGTGGCATGTCCTCGGTGGGCTGTCGTCATTTCATTCACCACCTGCTCTCAGAGATTTCGAGCTCCCCTCTGTGTACCGTACTTCAAGTTTGAGTGTGCGTACCCCCTTGGTTTAACCAAGGTGAAACTCCAGAGACCGTGCATACTCTCGTATCATTTTGCAAGAGTGACGTGGGGTGGTACATTTGTTCCGCAGCGGTGGTGGGGCGATGATGGCTACGGTGTGCGCTCAGTCCCCGCATACACTATGAGACATCTCCTTACCAGTGGCAAAATATAGTAGTAGTTTTTACCCTTTTAACTGGTACAAAACTGACACCTTTATACAAGGCATCATGTTTGCAATAACCGCAACACAAGCAGTCAAAATGCAAACAAAATGAAACAACTCTGATAATGGTAATGATATGCACTGCCCTTGAAGTTGATTAGTCCACACCCGAGACAGCTTTCCTTAGAGCCTAGTGTCCATTGGTGTTGGACCAGTGGCGGTGGCGCAGCGGTTAGCGTGCGGCGCTAAGAACCCGCCCCTGCTGGACATCGGTATGAACAAATATTTCTGATTTCGCTCACGGTCAACACCGGTGACGGCTATCTGAACCAGTCCTGGGTCTACCCTGGGTCGACTCAGCTTGAAACGAGTACCCGGTGTGGTGTGTTAACATCGTCACTGGGGAGACAAAGGCGGCCGGAGGTGGTGCTGGACACCCACCAACTTGTGTGCCGTTCCAGCCTTCATAGGTGCTCGCTTACAGCACTTGCCCCAACAATCTGTCAAAGGCTATACAGGGGATCTTTGGCTTTGGGTGTTTTTATTTCAGTGCGCGTATGCGTGCGTGGGTGGCGATGCAAGGTTGCGGTCATCACGGTCAATAAACTCAGAACACCGGGGTCTGTCCAGTGGCAAATATTTGAACTGGTCTTGAGCCCCCCCTAGGTTGACTCAGCCTTAAATGAGTTCCAGGTGCTACGAGTAAACATCAGTAATGGGGAGACAAAGGCGGCCAGGCGAGATGATGGCCGTCCACCCTTTGCGTGCTGTGCCGAGCAGCACTTGCCCCAACAGTCTGTGACAGCTATTCGGGGGATCTTTGCCTTTGTGGATGTGTGTGTGTGTGTGCCTATGGATGTTCGTGCACTTTGCTGTGTTAGCTTATGTGCATGTGTGTGATCGTGTCTCTGTATGTAACTCTGGGGGTAATAAGACAGCGCGTGTTTTGACTCCAGCTGTGTTGCTGAGATTCAGTTTCTGATTTGAGATGTTGTGGTTTTTTTTAAATTTATTTTTATCTCTCAATCTTTGCTCGCACCAGATGTGACTTTAACTGTGTTCAACAAACGCTGAATTGATAAACGTCCAATTCTGATCGCGTGGGTGAAAACTATCAAGTGGGGGGGGGGGGGGGGGGGGAGAACACTCTAAACAGGAGCATGAGAATGCTCACAACTTCTCACCACTTTGCCGACCCCGCCAGCTCGCTCACCCACCAACTCACTCATCTGGAAACTCAATCACCCACCAGCTCACTCACCCACCAGCTCACTCACCTTGAAACTCAATCACCCACCAGCTCACTCACCCACCAACTCACTCATCTAGAAACTCAATCACCCACAGCTCACTCACCCACCAATTCACTCATCTAGAAACTCAATCACCCACAGGCTCACTCACCCACCAGCTCACTCATCTAGAAATTCAATCACCAACCAGCTCACTCACCCACCAACTCACTCATCTAGAAACTCAATCACCCACCAGCTCACTCACCCACCAGCTCACTCACCTTTAAACTCAATCACCCACCAGCTCACTCACCCACCAACTCACTCATCTAGAAACTCAATCACCCACCAGCTGACTCACCCACCAATTCACTCATCTAGAAACTCAATCACCCACCAGCTTACTCACCCACCAGCTCACTCATCTAGAAATTCAATCACCCACCAGCTCACTCACCCACCAACTCACTCATCTAGAAACTCAATCACCCACCAGCTCACTCACCCACCAACTCACTCGTCTAGAAAACTCAATCATCCACCAGCTCCCTCACCCACCAACTCACTCATCTAGAAACTCAATCACCCACCACCTCACTCACCCACCAGCTCACTCATCTAGAAACTCAATCACCCACCAGCTCACTCACCCACCAGCTCACTCATCTAGAAACGCAATCACCCACCAGCTCTCTCATCCACCAACTCACTCAGCTAGAAACTCAATCACCCACCAGCTCCCTCACCCACCAACTCACTCATCTAGAAACTCAATCACCCACCAGCTCGCTCACCCACCAACTCACTCAACTAGAAACTCAATCACCCACCAGCTCACTCACCCACCAACTCACTCATTTAGAAACTCAATCACCCACCAGCTCACTCACCCACAAACTCACTCATATAGAAACTCAATCACCCACCAGCTCACTCACCCACCAGCTCACTCATCTAGAAACTCAATCACCCACCAGCTCACTCACCCACCAACTCACTCATCTAGAAACTCAATCACCCACCAACTCACTCATCTAGAAACTCAATCACCCACCAGCTCACTCACCACCAACTCACTCATCTAGAAACTCAATCACCCACCAACTCACTCATCTAGAAACTCAATCACCCACCAGCTCGCTCACCCACCAACTCACTCAACTAGAAACTCAATCACCCACCAGCTCACTCACCCACCAACTCACTCATTTAGAAACTCAATCACCCACCAGCTCACTCACCCACAAACTCACTCATATAGAAACTCAATCACCCACCAGCTCACTCACCCACCAGCTCACTCATCTAGAAACTCAATCACCCACCAGCTCACTCACCCACCAACTCACTCATCTAGAAACTCAATCACCCACCAACTCACTCATCTAGAAACTCAATCACCCACCAGCTCACTCACCACCAACTCACTCATCTACAAACTCAATCACCCACCAACTCACTCATCTAGAAACTCAATCACCCACCAGCTCACTCACCCACAACTCACTCGTCTAGAAACTCAATCACCCACCAGCTCACTCGCCCATCAATGCACTCACTCACCAGCTCAAAAACACACTCAGAAACCCACCTACCAAACCAATCCCCCACTCACAAATCAGCTCATTCTTGCTCCCAGCAGCTCACCGAACACAGCAACACACTCGCTCAACCACTCACCCACCCACCCCAGCAGCTTGCTTACCCATTCAGAACCTCACTCGTCCACCCACCCAGCATCTCACTCACTCCCGCACCTCCGATTATCACGGTTGGCTACGTACGGTGCGAAGGAGGTTCAACATACATCGTTTGTTGCCTTTCCCCCGCACCTCCGACAAGCACGGTCGGCTACGTACGGTGCGAAAGAAGCTCAACACATTTCGATTTAAAGCTTTCGTGACTGCAGGGATTCATCTTCTTGGTTCTTTCGGTAAAGTCACGTAGAAGGGAAATAATAAAATAATAAAAATAAAACATAATAAAATAATTCTCACGACGTTTCGGCCACAACGCAAGGAGCCGTCCTCAGGTGAAGAACAGGTCTGTCGAGAAGACATTCAGACTCTGTCTTCTCGACAGACAGGTGAAGAACAGGTCTGTCGAGAAAACATTCAGACTCTGTCTCTTGAAAGACCTGTTCTTCACCTGAGGACGGCTGCTTGTGTTGTGGCCAAAACGTCGTAAGAATTATTTTATTATCTTTTATTTTAATTATTGTATTATTTCCATTCTACGTGACTTTACCGAAAGAACCAAGAAGAAGCTCAACACACACACACAAATACCCCCCCCCGCCGGGCCCCGCCCTTACCGCACGGCACACAGGCGAGGGAGATGCCGTCGCTCCGGTCTCTGCTCCGGGGCAATTCCTCAGCGTGAACATTTTCCCGGCCACGACCTTCACAGCGGTGACGGGGGCAGCTGCGGCGTCTGCGGCGTGGCTTTGACTCGACGGTGTCCCGAGCACCAGCATCACCATCATCATCAGCAGCAGCAGCAGCAGGCAGTGAGAGACGCACAGCAGCGCGAGTTGGGGCTGCTGCCGCTGCTGCCACCCCAGCGAGGCGCGCCTCCTGTTCCACGCGCGGATGTGCGTCCAAAGCGTAGCCATGCGAGGGCGAAGAGAGTGGTGGAGTCGAACCCGTGGAGTGTGGTGGTGGGTTAAGGACGACGCGGGTGTCAGCGGCGCTGGGTGGAGGTCGCTCCTGGCAGGAGGAGGACGACGAGGAGGCGACGGCCTCTGGGTTGGGTCAGGCTCGCTCCGCTGCTAGTCTCCATCGCCAGCCGCGCTCGCCCCGTGGCTGCGAAGGACACAGAGAGAAGCTGTGTGGCTCGACGACGCGAATGTCGTGCGATCAAAATGAGCATCGGATGCTCATCTGTCGTCTCCAGCCCTGAGCCAGTGGTGGTAATTCCACATTCCTATGGCGCTGGCCGAGGTGGGAGGGGTGAGTCGACCCACAGGACAACCGCCGTTGATTTCCCCGCAAACTGCCACCAAGTGGTGCTCGATTTATCGACCCCGGGAGTGATGATGGGACGAGTCAATAAACCCAAGCAGGAGTTGAACTCGAGGCCTTCCGATTAAGAGCCGCTCTCCTCTGATAGTGAGCAACCCGGCTGGCTGATGGTAGTTCCCTAACAGCACTTGCTCCTACAGTCTGCTAAGGCTATACGGGTGATCTTTGTCTCTGTATGTGTGTGTGTGCATTTGCAGTGTGTGTTCTTGTGCATCGTATATAACGTGGAACAAAGTGATTTATTAACCTCTGACCGGCGCTATATTTCCCGCTGTTATTTACTTGTGAACCCTTAGCTGCTAATCCAACCAAAGTGTAAAGCATTCCGAATTTTCGACCTCTATATTTAATATTTGGGGAGGGGGGGGGGCGGGGCATGGGTGGTGTGAGGGTAAGGAGTTGGGGGGGGGGGGGCGCAAAGGGGGGAGGTGAGGGGGACGATTGTGCAGTGGTTAACGCACTGCGAATCCGAACAGCTGAGTTCGATTCCCAACCACCGCTAACATCACAACAAAGAGGGAGTTCCACTCCCTGAAGAACCTGGCACACCTGAGATCGATTCCCTGCCACTGCTAACATCACAACACAGAGGGAGTTCCACACCGTGAAGACCCTGGCACACCTGATTTCGATTCCCTGCCACTGCTAACATCACAACACAGAAGGAGTTCCACACCGTGAAGACCCTGGCACACCTGAGTTCGATTCCCTGCCACTGCTAACATCACAAAACAGAGGGAGTTCCACTCCGTGAAGAACCTGGCACACCTGAGATCGATTCCCTGCGACTGCTAACATCACAACACAGAGTGAGTTCCACTCCGTGAAGAACCTGGCACACCTGAGTTTGATTCCCTGCCACTGCTAACATCACAACGCAGAGGGAGTTCCACTCCGTGAAGAACCTGGCACACCTGAGTTTGATTCCCTGCCACTGCTAACATCACAACACAGAGGGGAGTTCCACTCCGTGAAGAACCTGGCACACCTGAGATCGATTCCCTGCCACTGCTAACATCACAACACAGAGGGAGTTCCACTCCGTGAAGAACCTGGCACACCTGAGATCGATTCCCTGCCACTGCTAACATCACAACACAGAGTGAGTTCCACTCCGTGAAGAACCTGGCACACCTGAGTTTGATTCCCTGCCACTGCTAACATCACAACACAGAGGGGAGTTCCACTCCGTGAAGAACCTGACACACCTGAGTTCGATTCCCTGCCACTGCTAACATCACAACGCAGAGGGAGTTCCACTCCGTGAAGAACCTGGCACACCTGAGATCGATTCCCTGCCACCGCTAACATCACAACACAGAGGGGAGTTCCACTCCGTGAAGAACCTGGCACACCTGAGTTCGATTCCCTGCCACTGCTAACATCACAACACAGAGGGAGTTCCACTCCGTGAAGAACCTGGCACACCTGAGATCGATTCCCTGCCACTGCTAACATCACAACACAGAGGGAGTTCCACTCCGTGAAGAACCTGGCACACCTGAGATCGATTCCCTGCCACTGCTAACATCACAACACAGAGGGAGTTCCACACAGTGAAGAACCTGGCACACCTGAGATCGATTCCCTGCCACTGCTAACATCACAACACAGAGGGAGTTACACTCCGTGAAGAACCTGGCACACCTGAGTTTGATTCCCTGCCACTGCTAACATCACAACTCAGAGGGAGTTCCACTCCGTGAAGAACCTGGCACACCTGAGTTTGATTCCCTGCCACTGCTAACATCACAACACAGAGGGGAGTTCCACTCCGTGAAGAACCTGACACACCTGAGTTCGATACCCTGCCACTGCTAACATCACAACGCAGAGGGAGTTCCACTCCGTGAAAAACCTGGCACACCTGAGATCGATTCCCTGCCACCGCTAACATCACAACACAGAGGGGAGTTCCACTCCGTGAAGAACCTGACACACCTGAGTTCGATACCCTGCCACTGCTAACATCACAACGCAGAGGGAGTTCCACTCCGTGAAGAACCTGTCACACCTGAGATCGATTCCCTGCCACCGCTAACATCACAACACAGAGGGGAGTTCCACTCCGTGAAGAACCTGGCACACCTGAGTTCGATTCCCTGCCACCGCTAACATCACAACACAGAGGGAGTTCCACTCCGTGAAGAACCTGGCACACCTGAGATCGATTCCCTGCCACTGCTAACATCACAACACAGAGGGAGTTCCACTCCGTGAAGAACCTGGCACACCTGAGATCGATTCCCTGCCACTGCTAACATCACAACGCAGAGTGAGTTCCACTCCGTGAAGAACCTGGCACACCTGAGATCGATTCCCTGCCACTGCTAACATCACAACACAGAGGGAGTTACACACAGTGAAGAACCTGGCACACCTGAGTTTGATTCCCTGCCACTGCTAACATCACAACACAGAGTGAGTTCCACTCCGTGAAGAACCTGGCATACCTGAGTTCGATTCCCTGCCACTGCTAACATCACAACACAGAGGGAGTTCTACACAGTGAAGAACCTGGCACACCTGAGTTCGATTCCCTGCCACTGCTAACATCACAACGCAGAGGGGAGTTCCACTCTGTGAAGAACCTGGCACATCTGAGTTCGATTCCCTGCCACTGCTAACATCACAACACAGAGGGGAGTTCCACTCCGTGAAGAACCTGGCACACCTGAGATCGATTCCCTGCCACTGCTAACATCACAACACAGAGGGAGCTACACTCCGTGAAGAACCTGGCACATCTGAGTTCGATTCCCTGCCACTGCTAACATCACAACGCAGAGGGGAGTTCCACTCCGTGAAGAACCTGGCACACCTGAGTTCTATTCCCTGCCACTGCTAACATCACAACGCAGAGCGAGTTCCACTCCGTGAAGAACCTGGCACACCTGAGATCGATTCCCTGCCACTGCTAACATCACAACGCAGAGGGGAGTTCCACTCCGTGAAGAACCTGGCACACCTGAGTTCGATTCCCAACCGCCGAGTGTTCGTGGATCGATGCGTGAGTTGAGTTGGCTGTGAGCCGTCAGTGAGCGCCAACTACCAACACAGCAGCGGCAGCATCGCCGCATCATTTTACTTCTCAACCGGTTTTGTATGTTGGGAGGCGGAGGCGGTCATGCAGTGATGAGTGCACTGAGCTCACGGTCTGGTGAGCCGAGTTAGGGAGTTGAATTCCCAGCGACGGCTCACATCAGCGGGCCGTGACATCCATAACCGTTTACGGACACTCGCCCCACTCCTTCACCAATCCGCACTGACCGGCGTGGTGAAGTACGGTCATTAAACTGCTCACATAATGAAGGGACGGCCTTCATCCGTAAGTAGATTGATCGAAGGGGCTACGAAGTGTTGTTATTATTATTATGATCACGAGGGTTTTGGTCTAAGTATTTGATGGTACTGCTGCAGCTGACATCGCTGCGTGGTCTTAAAAGGAAATGAATATGCAGCGTTGCGGACAAATTACCTTCATGGGATCAAATTAGTACACCGAGCTCATTATCCGGTAACACGAGCCTCACTACGATGGTGGGCTATTGCCCGAAACGTCGATTATTACGTATCTTTTTTATTTCAAGGCCCCAGTGTTATTGACGGGTGTGGTAAGATTCATTATTTTCTCATCTTTTATTAATTTTAATGTTTTACCTACGTGACTTTACTGAAAACACCTAAGAATATGAATCCTTGGAGTCACGAACGCTTCAAATCTAGAATTATTTCCTCATCGTGTTTTGGCTTGGCAAAATAAAAAGTAATTGATTATTATTTAATAATTTCTTATTGTTCAACGCTGTAGTTCACAGTATGACGAAGTCTTCTTAGGGGAGGAAACACGTGGGAGCCCCGTGCTGCAGTCGCTACTCGAGAGAGACCAGCACAGGCCAGCAGACCACTTCGATTAGACTCTTCATGGACCCTCACCACCACCACCACGACGATGATTATGATTATGGCGATAATGATGATAATGATGATGATGACGATGATGATGATAATGATGATGACGATAATGATGATGATGACGATGATGATGATAATGATGATGACGATAATGATGATGACGATAATGATGACGATGATGATGATGACGATAATGATGATGATGACGATAATGATGATGACGATAATGATGACGATAATGATGATGATGAAGATAATGATGATCATGATGATGACGATAATGATGATGATGATGACGATGATGATGACGATGATGATGATTTTGATGATGACGATAATGACGATAATGACGATAATGATGATGATGACGATGATGACGATAATGACGATAATGATGATGACGATGATGATGATGACGATGATGATGATTATGATGATGACGATAATGATGACGATATTGATGATTATATTGTTGATTATGATGATGATTATGACAATAATGATGACGATAATGATTATGATGATGATAATGATAAAGACGACCACGTAACCAGGACAAAATCCATGGCCTCATTCCCTAAATCCCTGCGCCAGCCCTCTTTGTTTACCCTCAAATTAAATTAAGCATTTAAACTCGCGTGGGACGAGTTAACGTCAAGCACACTGGGACACGGTGTCACGCGAACAGGCGATGCCGACTTGGCAGAAGCGAGCGCAATTGTTAGCGAGCACCTATTATAACAGTTGCACGATGGGGTTTGTGCGATTAGAAGCTATTTAAACATTTTACATTTTAAGTGGAAATGCATTCGGAGCTTCTGGAAATCTGTGGGGGGGGGGGGCGAGGGAAAGAATTTACCTTATCATCGGATTCCTCCGGTTAAAAAACAAAAATCTATATTCTGATTCAGAGTAGCGGCTCAGGTTTGAACTGGCAAGGCTATGGCGGTGGCTGGGTTGACAGACCACGTGTGCCCGGCCGCCTTTGTCTTCCCGCTGCTCGTATCGATCTATCTCGCGAAGGAATGGTATTGGGGCTGAGTCTACCTAGAGGGAATGTTAACCCCCCGCATTATAAGGAATAATTACGGAGAGCTCGGCTCTTAGAGGGTGATGCCAACGAGCGTGAACCCGACCTGGGTGTAGATGGTCAGGGAACACGATGCCACGTGTGATGTTACGCATGCAACGTCTCACCCCCCCCCCCACCTCGCCCCTTAGACAAGAACAGGCTGTACGTAGCAGGGGCAAGTGTGGTTAGCGAGCACCTATTAATGCCGGCAAGGGTGCATGGCGGAGAGTGTGTGGTGGTGGTGGTGGGGGTGGCGGAGGTGGTGACGGTGGCAGTGGTGGTGGCGGTGGCGGTGGTGGGGGTGGCGGTGGTGGGGGTGGTGGTGGGGGTGGCGGTGGGGGTGGCGGTGGTGGGGGTGGTGGCGGTGGTGGGGGTGGCGGTGGCGTTGGTGGCGGTGGTGGGGGTGGCGGTGGGGGTGGCGGTGGTGGGGGTGGTGGCGGTGGTGGGGGTGGCGGTGGCGGTGGCGGTGGTGGGGGTGGCGGTGGGGGTGGCGGTGGTGGGGGTGGTGGCGGTGGTGGGGGTGGCGGTGGCGTTGGTGGCGGTGGTGGGGGTGGTGGTGGCGGTGGTGGCGGTGGTGGTGGGGGTGGTGGCGGTGGTGGCGGTGACGGCGGTGGCCGCGGTGGCGGTGGTGGCGGTGGTGGCGGTGGTGGTGGCGGTGGTGGCGGTGGTGGTGGCGGTGGTGGTGGTGATGAGGGTGGTGGTGGCGGAGGTGGTGGTGGTGGTGGCGGTGGTGGCAGTGAGGCAAGGACCACAATCATACGGCCTCCGTTGGTTTCTGATACCCCCCCACCCAACAATTCTGATGTCTACATACTGCACCAGGTAGTAATTTAAGGCTGCGTCGACCTAGAGGAGACCCAAGACCGGTTTAAATACGTATAGCTTACACAAAGACAGAGACACATTTTTCCCGTATAGCCTTAACAGACTGTAGGGACAAGTGCTGTTGGCGAGCACCTATGAAGGCCGGCACGGCACACGAGGGGGTGGGTGGCCAGCACCACGCCCGGCCGCCTTTGTCTCCCCAGTTGCGATGTTTGCACACCGCACCAGGTACTCATTTGAGGCTGAATCCGAACTAGACGATACCCAAGATGAGCTTAAATAAATATGTAGCTGACACACACTCATACACACGCGTGTGAGTGGAAGATCAATTAATGCGCTGCACCTACCTGGCGACCCGGGTTCGATTCCCGCTCACGGCCAACATCAGTGACGATTATCTGAGCCGGTCTTGAGCTTCCCCTAATGGCTCACCCACCCCCTCGTGTGACGTGTCGGCTTTCATAGGTGCTCGCTAACAGCACTTGCCCCAACAGTCTGTTACAGGCTATTCGATTGCTGCAGCAGTACACACCGTTTATGGCTTGCCGGGTGTGTTCGCTCACAGCGCTATGAATCCGGCCACCTGAGTTCGAATCCAGGCCACGGCTGCCATCAATAGCGAGTCAATGATCTGAATTGGGCCAACCCACCCACCCCCCCCATCGTTCACCAAACCCGCACTGAACAGCGTGGTGAAGTATGATCAAACAATCCCACAAACGCCGGGAGAGACCTCCTCCTTAAGCGTACTGTCAAAGGAATATTCATTGTAAATATGCATGGCTTTAGTTTATGATACATTCGTTTAGATCGTATACAAATGTTCAACACTCACACGTGTTTGATTGCCTATGGCGTGCAGCACTCTAAACTAAACTGTAAACTATTTTTTAAACGTTTTTGGGTTTAGATCGCGTTATTTATAAATGTGTCGTAACCCTCCAACACCCGACACGGCCAATCAGCAAAAAAGTGTCGCGTTGACAATTTACAATTTTTGAAACCACAACATGTACAATTTGTGAGTACTCAAAAATTGTAAATGTTGTGGTTTCACTCTTCAACACACCGGTGGGCTAGAGCAGTGAACTATTTTGTCTTTTGTCAACGTGACACTTTTTTTGCTGATTGGCCGTGTCGGGTGGTGGAGGGTTACGACACATTTATAAATAACGCGATCTAAACCCAACAACGTTTATTATGAATAATATTGGTCGCGAAAGCCTGCTACGTGTTAAACTGTAAACTATTTTATTGTTGCTAGGAAAGGCTCACTGAGCTGCATGAACTCCCTTTCAGAAGTGGCTTGTGACATGGAAATTGACAGCATCCAGATACCCCCCAAACGCAAACTCCAAATATTCAGCAGCAGCAGGCGTCATAGATCGAACCCAGGACCTCCTGCATACCAGGCGAGGTAGTTAACATCTCGCCAAAGCGGCACCCCTAACTCTAACGGGGTGTGCAGTTGCGTGCCTCCACTCACCTCTGCCCAAGGCAGCCAACAAGTCGACCGAAACGTCGGACGTTTACAATCTCGGCGCCTGCTTTAGCTCACGCAGCTTCAATGGTTTAAAAACGAATCACTGCCGGGGCTTTGCGTGTGCGTGAGAGATGATAAAAGATCCGATTGCTTGGTCCGTATCATCGGTGTTGGGTGCGAGGCTGGTGACGGAACGTCAGTCAAAGGATGCAAACTAGATCGGAGAGAGAAAATCGACGAAAGGTCACCCACGCAACACCGCGGGGGGTGATGGATCGTGCCCTAGCATCGCGTGACAGCCAGGGATGACGACGAATATCGTGATGCCTTCATTCAGCAGTGGATAGACCATGGCCAATTATGATTACTACAGCGGTGGTGTTACTACTACAACTACTACCACCATCATCATAATACACTGTAGGTTTTAATCTCCCACCGTGATCTGGATAAGCTGGGATCAGCCAGATCAGCACCTCAAGATATTGGACAGTGACTACAATACAGGACAGTGGCTACAGGACAGTGACTACACTACAGGACAGTGACTACACTACATGACAGTGACTACACTAAAGTGACTACACTACAGGACAGTGTCTACAGGACAGTCTCTACACTACAGGACAGTGTCTACACTACAGGACAGTGACTACACTACAGGACAGTGTCTACAGGACAGTGTCTACACTACAGGACAGTCTCTACACTACAGGACAGTGACTACACTACAGGACAGTCTCTACACTACAGGACAGTGACTACAGGACAGTATCTACACTACAGGACAGTGACTACACTACAGGACAGTGACTACAGGACAGGACAGTCTTTACACTACAGGACAGTGACTACACTACAGGACAGTCACTACACTACAGAACAGTGTGTACACTACAGGACAGTCTCTACACTACAGGACAGTGACTACAGGACAGTGTCTACACTACAGGACAGTCTCTACATTACAGGACAGTGTCTACACTACAGGACAGTGTCTACACTACAGGACAGTCTCTAAACTACAGGACAGTGACTAGACTACAGGACAGTGTCTACACTACAGGACAGTCTCTACAGGACAGTGTCTACACAACAGGACAGTGTCTAAACTACAGGACAGTGACTACACTACAGGACAGTGACTACACTACAGGACAGTGTCTACAGGACAGTGTCTACACTACAGGACAGTGTCCACACTACAGGACAGTAACTACAGGACAGTGTCTACAGGACAGTCTCTACACAACAGGACAGTGACTACACTACAGGACAGTGTCTACACTACAGGACAGTGTCTACAGGACAGTCTCTACACTACAGGACAGTGTCTACACTGCAGGACAGTGTCTACACTACAGGACAGTGGCTACAGGACAGTGACTACACTACAGGACAGTGTCTACACTACAGGACAGTCTCTACACTACAGGACAGTGACTACACTACAGGACAGTGACTACACTACAGGACAGTGAATACAGGACAGTGACTACACTACATGACAGTGACTACACTACAGGACAGTGACTACACTACAGGACAGTGACTACACTACAGGACAGTGTCTACACTACAGGTCAGTCTCTACAGGACAGTGTCTACACTACAGGACAGTGTCTACACTACAGGTCAGTGACGACACTACAGGACAGTGTCTACACTACAGGTCAGTCTCTACAGGACAGTGTCTACACTACAGGACAGTCTCTACACTACAGGACAGTGACGACACTACAGGACAGTGTCTACAGAACAGTGTCTACACTACAGGACAGTGTCTACACTACAGGACAGTGTCTACACTACAGGACAGTGACTACACTACAGGACAGTCTCTACACTACAGGACAGTGTCTACACTACAGGACAGTGACTACACTACAGGACAGTCTCTACACTACAGGACAGTGACTACACTACAGGACAGTGACTACACTACAGGACAGTGTCTACACTACAGGACAGTGTCTACACTACAGGACAGTGACTACACTACAGGACAGTCTCTACACTACAGAACAGTCTCTACACTACAGGACAGTGACTACACTACAGGACAGTCTCTACACTACAGGACAGTCTCTACACTACAGGACAGTCACTACAGGACAGTCTCTACACTACAGGACAGTATCTACAGGACAGTGTCTACACTACAGGACAGTCTCTACACTACAGGACAGTTTCTACACTACAGGACAGTCTCTACAGGACAGTCTCTACACTACAGGACAGTATCTACACTACAGGACAGTCTCTACAGGACAGTGACTACACTACAGGACAGTGACTACACTACAGGACAGTGTCTACACTACAGGACAGTCTCTACAGGACAGTGTCTACACTACAGGACAGTCTCTACACTACAGGACAGTCTCTACACTACAGGACAGTCTCTACAGGACAGTGTCTACACTACAGGACAGTGTCTACACTACAAGACACTGTCTACACTACAGGACAGTGACTACACTACAGGACAGTCTCTACACTACAGGACAGTGTCTACACTACAGGACAGTCTCTACACTACAAGACACTGTCTACACTACAGGACAGTGTCTACACTACAGGACAGTCTCTACATGAGTGTAAATCCCCGATGTCCCGGTGATGATTGGTGACCCAGAGCTGCCTTCATGATCCATTCATGTGCGCGAACATTCACTCACACGTGGCGCTGTCATCCTCTTCCTCGCTGCTGCTGCTCTTGCGGATGCTGCTGCTGCTGATGATGGTACTGCTGCTGTTGCTGATGCTGATGATGCTGCTGCTCTTGCTGATGATGCTGCTGCTGATGCTGCTGCTCTTGCTGATGATGCTGCTGCTCTTGCTGATGATTATGCTGCTGATGATGGCGATGCTGCTGCTGTTGCTGATGATGCTGCTCTTGCTGATGGTGATGCTGCTACAGCTGCTGCTGATGATGATGCTGCTGCTGTTGCTGATGATGGTGATGCTGATGATGGTGATGCTGATACTGCTGCTGCTACTGCTGATGATGCTGCTACTGCTGCTGTTGCTGCTGCTGATGATGGTGATGCTGCTGCTACTGCTGATGATGCTGCTACTGCTGCTGTTGCTGCTGCTGATGATGGTGATGCTGCTGCTGCTACTGCTGATGATGCTGCTGCTGCTGATGCTGCTACTGCTGCTGCTGCTGATGATGATGGTGATGCTGCTGTTGCTGCTGATGCTGCTGCTGTTGCTTCTGCTGATGATGCTGCTGCTACTGCTGATGATGATGATTCTGACGGTGTCGATATCGCTTGTGCTTCCGCTTTCGATGGCGCTGTAGCTGCTGGTCACCGCTTATTGCGCTGTTGACAACGCCGATGCTGATGATGATGACGCCGTGGTGCCAACGCCGTTGCTGCTGTTGGCGATGCTGTCCAGCTGCTGCTGCTGCTGCTGCTGCTGCTAAAGCTGTTGGTTCTGTGGTTGAGGCAGCTGTTGTCGATGTCGCTTCTGCTGTTTACTTCTGCCGATCTTTGCCGTTACCCGCGGTGACGATCCTCATTCAGTGCCCTCCGTGGTGCCGCCGCTGATGATGCATCGTCGATTCTCTCGGTCGCATCGCTGTCCGCACTTTGCTGACGCGGCTGCTGCTTGTGATGATGATGCTGCTGCTGTTGTTCGTCGCGCCAGGCGATGCCGATGGTGCTGTCCACGAAGCTTCGGGCTATATCACTCGGCAGATGTCCTCTGTCTTGTGCCACGGGAGTTCTTGTTCCATTCGCTCCTCCACCGCCACCGCCTCGGATCTCCTCCTCTAGACGCGCTCACAACTTCGCTTTCACGCCGCCTCTCGTATCGCGTCCACCTCCCTAGCGGCCGTCAGTCAGCTCGTTCATCCATCCTCGCCCAGCCCCTTTGCCCGCCTCTCGTGGGGCGATTTTGAGACACGCGAGCGCCCGTCAACAACAACAACAGCAGCAGCAGCAACAACAACAACACAAACAGACGCCAACGGAGAGCACGACGAGCGTGGCAGTCGGAAAACGTCAGTAGAGCAGCCACCCCCCGTGCTGTGCCGGAGCACCACAGCCTGGACATGCGTGTGTCACTCCGATCGCGTGCTCGGAGGTTCCTGCTGATGAGGAGCGAGAGACAGAGAGGGAGCGAGAGACGGAGATGGAGCAAGAGAGACAGAGAGAGGGAGCGAGAGACAGAGATGGAGCAAGAGAGAGAGAGAGCGCACGAGGGAGCGAGTGATCGGGCGATGCGCCGCAACTCTGCCGATCTTGTTGAGCTGGCGTCGTGGATAAAGGGTATTCCACCTCCTCCTCCCCTCCCTCCGCTTCCTCCTCCCCGCGTCTCCCCAAACCGGACCCCCCCTACACCCAATCCCATCTACCACCCCTCCCCCCCCAACATTCTCGTACCCTCCCCTCGCCGCTAGCACCACCTCCTCCTCCCTCCTACAATTACCACACTCACCATCCACCAGACACCCCACCCCACTCCCTTGCCCTCCTCCCCGGCTCACCCTACGATTCTCCCCCACCCTCTCTCGCTCTCTCCCACCAACATTCTCGCTCTCTCTCTATCTCTCTCTCCGTGGGCGAGTGTTAGCCTCGCATCCATGGTTACAGCAGCCCCAGAAACACTGCTCGCACGCGCACGCACGCGCGCTCGCACGCGCCCAGAGAGAGGGAGATTGTGTCCGAGGAGCAATCACTCCAAATTAAATCATTAGGTACATTAGGTATTCCCTCCATTCCTATAGCGGCGAGGTTTTCACAGTGGTGCTTTTGTTGCACAGATTGGTACAGGGGGTTTGCCAGTTGTCTTGCAGTAGGGGGCGATGCTGATGTGTGTGGTTTTTTTCGCGACGTGATATATTTCGTTTTCTATCTTTCTTACAATTTTTTGCCAAATTCGGATCCGTGTACGCGGGCACACAATTTGCCTATTTTGTTGTTGTTGTTTTGGGTTTAGAACAACTTCACTCCATCTCACGCCAGCTGTTCACGGTTAATTACGCGCGCTGTATTAACCAGGGTCGTTCCGCTTGGTTCGAAACGCGAACCTCTACAGACAAACAAACAAAAAGTTACAGCTTGGCCGTGTCACGAAGCGGTCAATGTAGCGCAGCGGGTAGAATATTGGGCTTCACCCATAATCAACAACCATCATCATCATCATTAGCAGCAGCATCATCATCATACGAAGCATTATTGATTGGGATGAACCTATCATCGTGAATGCGCTAATCGTGCCCTATCTAAGGTGAGCGTAAGATTGTCAGTACAGCAATTGAGTAATTATGAAATCTATTTGTACGGAGGCACGTGTTTTAGTCTTGAGACTCACTTAGGCTTGCCTGGATAAAAGAATATACATTTCATTAAGACCAAAAACAACCACCAATTGCCACTAAGTTGCGGTGACATCATCACGGCGCTTGTGCCAGGCTAGGTGCACTTTAAGGTAACGTGAAGTGTCGAACACTCGCTGGCAGGATGTCACGGGACAGTCCCAGGTGTCATACGTTGACTGACTGAGATGACTGCCAGATGCATCAACTGTGCCCTCTAGTGTGCCAACATTATGTCCACCACCTCTACCACCAGCATCATCATCTTTGTTCATCATTCTTATCACAATCTCTCTCAAAGGGATCGGTAAATGAGAACACAACACCCAAAGGGTTCGCTCCTACTCGATGGGAATTTAAAGGTGGTTTAACCGATAAGGACTACACTGCCCCCCGTGATGGGAACGCGGGCATTTCCACCACTTGTTCAACGCCCTTAGCGGAGATGATCACCCAAACGTGTCTATTGGGACAGTTCGTCTAAACAATTCCCACGCACTCCATGGCCGAGTGTGTTCAGCACGTTTGCATGGACGTCCCTACTCAAGTTCAAGTTAATGTATTAGGTATAGCCCTGTGAGCCATTCGGCTCTTGAATCGGGTGCAACCGCAACAAACAAAAAACAAAAACATGATCAAAAACATCTGAAAGTGAATATGTGTACTCGTGTGCTGCACCCATATATTTAGACCCAGTGTCCTACAGCCACATTAAGTCTGAGCACTGAACACCACCCACCTCCACCCTCAGCACGCTCGTCAGCAGTTACCAAATTAAATAAATCAAGATATAATCGGCGACGTTTCGGGCAATGGCTCATTCTGCATAGCATCATCCCCCACCCCCGCTCCCCACACCAATTCCGGCAGAATAATGACCACTTTCGGGCGCTGTTATTGAATCACCTTGGGCCTCGCCTGTTACAGCTGTTAGCTGAAGCCTCCCCTCGGATGGGAAAATACAAACAAAGCACAGCTGGGCAATTGAAATGTGATGGCACGTACGTATAGTTGACTTTCTTTCGCACCGTACACAGCCAACCGTGCTTGTCGGAGGTGCTGATCAATGTGAGATGTCAGGCGTTGGGGATGAGGCGTGGTGATGATGATGATGATGTTGTTGGGAGATGCCAGGGGGCGTTTAAACGTCCGGTCTCCTCCTTAATCGACGTCGTTGTGATAGAAAAGCAGGCGCGCTGGAATAATTGCGTTTCATTTACGATTCACAGAGTTCCCTTTCTTCTCCCCCAGTCTCTCAACACAATCACTAATTTGTGTTCAAACAATCACCGGGTATTGTGTGCGTGTGTGTGTGTATGTGGTGGGGTGTGTGTGTGTGGTGGTGGTGGTGTCTGGCGGCGCTTGTGTCGTGTGTGTGTGTGTGAGAGTTACTATTAGCATACGCTAATACCACAACAGGGCCTCGTTCCAAAGCAGATGCGCGCTAATAATTTAAAATTCATTGCGTTCGCCAGCTTTTGGGATTGTTTGACCCAGTTCCATATAGTGCCCCCCATCCCCCCTCCCCACCCCACCCTCCCCCCCCCCCGAGGAGTAGTCTATGCTCGTCGTACGTCGTGTGGCAGATGTTGCACTGTGGTCGCCCGCTCGTCTTGAGGCAAGCGCGATGGTTTTCATCTCCTTCTCAACGCCTCCGCGCGTCTTAATATTTTGTTAAACGAAGCCCCTGTGAATTGGGCGGCACTTGATTTGCCGCTTTGTTTTAACAAGGCCGGGTGAATTGAGATGAGAAGAAAAAAAAAGCCGCACCTGACGAAACGGGAAACATTTCATAAACGAAATTGTCCTCGAAAATCAAAGCTAATGCGGCACAGTTTGGGATTTGGGTCAGTGGCAGATTGTTCATTCTCTCTCTGCGTGGCCCCGGAGTTGTTTCGAATTCGTTTTCTACACCCAGCCCTCCGTGCTGTCGACAACCTTGCCCCCCTGTGGCAGCCCCCCCCCCACCACTCCGCCCAGACCGACTTTCTCTCCGCCTCTGCCTACTACGCAAGACGCTGTCCCTGGTGCTGATTAAAAAAAAACTACTTTTTATTTTAGCAGCTAAGGCCGATAGAGCTATTATAGCTCTTTTTTTCAGAAGCGACCTGGCCACAAATGATAGATTTGAAGCTTTCGTGACTGCAAGGATTCATACTCTTAAGTTTTTTTCGGTAAAGTCATGTAGGTAAAAATAAATAATAAAAATAATGAAAGTAATAATAGAAATAAAATAATAAATCACGACGTTTCCGAGGCAACACAAGTCTCCGTCATCAGGTGGGACCGTCACAGCTAAATTTACTGTATCTCATTTAAGTGATACATTTACTGTATCACTTGATACACTTGATACAGTAAATTTAGCTGTGACGGTCTCACCTGATGAAGGAGACTTGTGTTGCCTCCAAAACGTCGTGATTTATTATTTTATTTAAATTATTATTTCTAATATTTTTATCATTTATTTTCACCTACGTGACTTTACCGACCAAAACCTAAGAGCACAAATGATAGCTTAACGAAGTGGCTTATCATCACATGTTAACGTATAGCAAACGCATACTCTAAACGCACAATGATTCTAAATTTAGACGGGAAAACCGGAGGACTCGGGGAGAAATCAACGCGACCACCGAGAGAGAACATGCAAACTTCAAATGTACAGACGTCAGGGACGCAATGGGGTGTTCTCACTTTAATCTAAATTGTCCTATGGTTGTTATTGTTTGACTTGCATCACACTGGGATTTTTGCACACAGCGTTGTAATTAGGTGTTTTATTTTCTGGAAGATTTGCTGGTTTACCCAGGATGTTTCTGTTGCGCGTCGTCGCTTTCAGATGTCCTCTGTTCATATTTTGTTTGTGGCGGTTGCACCCGACTCAAGAGCCGCATGGCTCACAGGGCTACACCTAATAAATGAAACTTGAAACTTGAACTATTAGTTTTTTCGGTAAAGTCACGTAGGTAAAAAATGAAATAAAAATTAATAAAAATTAAAATCACCACGTTTCGGAGGCAACACAAGTCTCCGTCATCAGGTGGGACCGTCACAGCCAGATTTGCTGTATCACTTAATATCAATTGATACAGCAAATCTAGCTGTGACGGTCCCACCTGATGACGAGACTTGTGTTGCCTCCGAAACGTCGTGATTTTTATTATTTTATTTTTATAAATTTTTATTTTATTTTTTACCTACGTGACTTTACCGAAAAAACTAATAGTATGAATCCTTGCAGTCACGAAAGCTTCAAATCTAGAATTGAAACTTGAAACTCACATGTTGTGTGTCGTCGTGGCCCGCACTAAAGGCCACCAGGGGCCGCCGGCTACCCCACGGGCCTGGCAAGGCAGAACACTGCGCCCCAACCGAACTACGAACCCTTTGTCAACCCCGTGCCCTGCCTGAACTCGTAGCAATCTGCAGCGCGCCGGTGTCACTGAGCAGAAGGCGATGCCTCCCAAACCGCCCTTGCTCAGTAGTGTAAACAAATGATCGAGCATCCCGCTCATAGCTGAAATCATTAAAAGTTGCTGAGAATTACACGCGGAAGGGAAAGAAAAAAACCTCAAACTTTGATCCAGCGCCAAGTATGGTAATTTTCACTAAGCGCCCATATGTTTTATTCATGACAACGTCACCATAATGGTGGAGCCGTGCGCGTCGTGGCGGGAGGTGGTGGGTGGTGGGGGTGTCAGGCCGCTTGCAATTAATGAACGCGAGTACGATGATTAACAAGAATTTAATCACTCAACTTTAAAACTAATGCGCTGTGTACGAATCCAATAACAACGCCGCCAATCAAGGACTATTACGGCTGTACATGGGCGGCACAACGCAATGTAAAAGTTAATCGGTCGAATATTGCCATTCTTTGACACCACTATCTTGAAATAAATAATGGCTATAACTCATAGAAACGACCCTCCTTCATAGCACATGTGGCATATGCTATTTAGCATTCAGCACATATGCAATGGCCCGTATTCATATCATGCGTCCTATGGATAAGAACCATTGCCCTAAAACGTTCCGTATGATATGTATTTTCCTTTTAAGGTGGGATTATTGAGAAATGTGTTGCGTTTTTATAAATCGTGCTTCTGCACTACGGCCAACGCAGTATCACCACCTTACTATATAATACATTTGCATAGAGCATTGTAATATCGAAAGGTAAATTCTCCTCCTGCAGAGGTCCAATAACAATTGATCGATTTTAACGGTGAAGCGCTCTCCATGGGCCTGGAAGTGACTATGCATGGCGCTGTCTGTGTGACTGCAATTCAGCTCATGAGGCGCTGTTCGTGGTTCTGGATGTGACCACGTGAGGCGCTGTCCTTGGTGCTGGAATTCGCCATGTGAGGTGCTGTCCGTGGTGCTGGAATTAACCACGTAAGTTGATGTCCGTGGTGCTGGAATTCATAATGTGAGGTGCTGTTCATGGTCCTGGACATAACCACGCGTGGCGCTGTCTGTGGTGCTGGAATTCACCACGTGAGTTGCTGTCCCCTGGAGCCGAATGGAATCGTGATGCAACAACTTAAGAATCGCCCACTTTAATAATAATAATGTAATTTATAACGAGCGCAAATTTGCGGACGTGAAGGCCGCAACTCAGAGACGCGGAGCCAAGCTCAGAGTCGCTTGAAAGCGTGGTCGTAGAGGTGAGTTTTAAGTGTTTCTTGAAGGAGACATTTCAGGTGATGCTGCGAATGTGCAGAGGGATCGCGTTCCAGACTGTTGGGGCTGCCACCGAGAATCGGCACATAGACTTGCCCATCCTGGATCTTGGTATTAAGAGGAGGTCGTGAGTCGCGCTGTGCAGGCATCTGCCGTGTGCTGAGCTGCAAGTCGTCAATAATGAAGAGAGGTACGGGAGGCAGGCAGATGTGAAGGCACGGTGGAAGAGGCAGGCGGTCTTGTACGTGACCCTGCTGGCAATGGGTAGCCAGTGGAGGGCACGGAGAGAGGCAAGTGAGTCAAGCAGTGGTTGAGTGCGGCCAATGGCGATGCGTATCAGGTTGTTTTGTAGTCTTTGAAGTTTTTTTTAGGTTGCCAGAGGAGGACCGGACTAGGACGGAGTTGCAATAGTCGAGGCGAGACCCACATATGCAGCGTGCCAATGTGTTGGCGGTTTCGGTGGAGATGAGAGGACGTAGGTGTCTGAGAGCCTTCAGGTGAAAGTTACATGAACTGATGAAATTATTGGTTTGACGGTCGAAGGATAAAGTTGAATCTAGGATGACACCGAGGTAGCTGACGTGAGCGGTGAACCTGATTCTGTGACCAAAGTTGTGTATGTGTGTTGGGAGTGCTGATGAATTGAAACGTTGCCTGCTACCTAACATGATGGCCACTGACTTTGACTGATCAAGGGCAAGATTTTGTGCGGAGAACCACTGTTGCAGGGCAGTGGTGCATTCCAAGAGCCTCTCAAATCCAGACGCATTGGTAGAATTGATGGCGGTGAACAGAATAGTACCATCCGCATATGAGTGGAGGCGAGTTTTCCGGTTAATCGCCTATGAGGCTTGTTTATTTGGCATTGTTCAGCACGGAACTGAAATCATGACAAGAATAATGCAGAACGCTAGGCTGTCCTTGCCACAGACATTGATTGAAACAAATTGCACCTCAAAGGCCGCACCATTTGGTTTCGCGAATTCAAAATGCTTGGTTTGTGCTATTTTGATATTTATAAGCAGAGCCTTTGCTATATTTGTGCCAACTGTGAGCTTGCTAACGCTTGTAGAACATCATTAGAATTTCTATCAGTCACTCGGTCACGACTGCCTTTGTATATTACATGAGAGTCAACGAATATGAATATGTATGTGTTTCGACGTGTTCAATGCATGTTGTGTGCATAGCATAGATAATCAAAGGCCGGTGAGTGAAACGTTCTGGTGGGTAGGGTGGTGGTGGGGAGGAGGAGGTAATATAATTACTATCTAACTGCACTGTGATCTCAGAGATCCAAGTTCTATTTCTGGTCACGGCCAGGATTAGTGGTGAGTGTTATCTGAAAATATTTTGGCACGCGGGTCAACTCTTGAGCCTCAAAATAAGTTCCTGATTCGGTGAGCAAATCTCAGCATTGGGGAGACAAAGACAGTCAGGCGTGGCGTGGTGATGGTTACGATCAGTCCCCCTCTACCACCCCTCCGTGCCATGTACCATGCAGGCCTTAATAGATAAAGTTAAAGGTGCAGCCTTACAATGCCTTGCTCGCGCCACTGAGCTAGACATTGCTTTCACGACTCGCGACAGCGATTGGAAACCCACCGACAGGATGTTTGCTTTCACACTGACCAGACATCTTGAAAGAGGGTCGGCTTCAATATATGTTCGCTAGCAGCACTTGCCCCAGACAGTCTTTAAATCTACATGGGAGTGGGGGGGGGGATCATTGTCGTTGTACGTGCGTGATGTTATCCAACTTTTGTGTGGGGCTTTCACGACAACGACCTTGAACGCCTTCTAAAGCCTGCATTTTTAACATTGTCTTGCTGGTGCTTGAGCTCTTCTGCCCGGCTGTATGAAGGCGAATGTGGAAGAGGGGGGGAGGGGGAGAAAAAGAATGCGGTCTGAGGCTGGGCAAGGCTCGTAGGTCGTGACCTCCTCTCAATTTGGAGGCTCTATCAAACGCCGCCCATTGTACGCAGGACGCGAGACCCCAAGAGATGCCGACAACAGTGAACGTAGCTGAATAAACACGGCCTTTGTTGATCAGTCAGTCTTTAGCGACGTGCAACACCGCCGCCACCACCACCACCATTAGCAATCGACCTGGCATTGTAGCGGATTTGAATTTGGCAGGAGGAGGCAGAGAGACTAGTGTGGGTGGGTGGAGATCGGGAATGGGGTGAGGGAGCCAGGCGTCTTTGTAGTTGCTGGAATGCGCTGAATATTTTGTCCCGACGTGCTGACTCATCGCGTTTGTCCTGCCTTCTAATCACTCCACGTGCAGGAGTGAAGGACGGGCTGGATAAAGATATGCCTTAGAGGAGGTTCGCATATTAAACGTAGTTGCCTGGGCGCCCCCCAACCCCTTCCCCTTGACTCCCTCTCCCTGCATGTGTACACGAATATTCCCGAAGTGCACAAATGCAATGACGGTATAGAGCACGCGCCTTGATTGGCAAACGACGGGTTCGTTGTGTTTATCTTCTTGGTTCTTTCGGTAAAGTCACGTAGAAGGGAAGTAATAAAATAATAAAAATAAAACATAATAAAAATAATTCTCACGACGTTTCGGCCGCAACGCAAGCAGCCGTCCTCAGGTGAAACCAGGTCTGTCGAGGCGACAGCGTCTGAATGCGTGTTCGTCAACTTTCGTGTTCGTCAACTTTCATATTTCGCAGCCGCGCCTTAGTGCTGACAATCGGGTGACTATTGTACCCGTGGCATGCACTACGCGTCGAGGATGTGGTACACCGAAGGAATAAAGGGACATGAGAGGTAAGAGAGAAAAGAGAGAGAATGGGGAAATGAGGAAAAGGGTGGAAAAGGAATGAAGAATCAGGAGGGGGGGGGGGGCGGATGGTCAAGAGCGATGAAGATCAGGAGGAAGAGGTTGGGTATCAGTGCCTCGCCACAGCCGCACAGAGCGGCGTCTGTTTTCACAGAGGGTGGTGGGGAGAGTGGGCAAGGAGAGGTATTTATTGTGGGCCATGGCTACACAGAAGTCACGTGATTAACAGGAGTCTTTCGCCGATTTAGCGAGATATACATGGACTCCATTCTAGATTTGAAGTTTTCGTGACTGCTAGGATCCATACTCTTTGGTTTACTGTAATACAGTAATTTTGCTGTGACGGTTCCACCTGAAGACGGAAGCTTGTGTTGCCTCCGAAACGTCGTGATTCAATGTATTTGTTTTCTTGTTTAACCTACGTGACTTTACCGAACAAACCGAAGAGTATACCGGGACCTCTCTATTTACGAACAAGTTAGGTTCCAGAGGTCTGTTCATAAGAAGATTTGTTCGTGAGTCCAATTTTACTCCTGTCGATTTCAAACATGTTGTACGGCGTGTACACTAAACATGGGGAGTGACTTTAAAGTTGCAAAATTATTATGTAGATGTAGATGCCACTGGGTTCTTCTTGTTATGCAGATGTATATGCCACTGGTTCTTCACGTTCGGCAGATGTAGATGCCACTAGTTCTAGACTTGAAGCTTTCGTGACTGCAAGGAATCATATTCTTAGGTGTTTTCGGTAAAGTCACGTAGGTTAAACATCAAAATTATTAAAAATAATACAATAAAAATAAAGATCACGACGTTTCGGAGGCAACACAAGTCTCCGTCATCAGGTGGGACAGTCACAGCCAGATCAGCTGCATCAAGTGAGGCAATGATTCAAGATGTAATCCCTTAAAAGCGAGTTGAGGGGGGGAGGAGAGGGGGGGGAGGGGCTCATCAGAATGTGGTAGCCAATGAATTGAAAAGTATCGGGAGAGAAGGGCCCACCTTTTTGTTGGCCCTTCTCTCCCGATACTTTTCAATTCATTGGCTACCACATTCTGATGAGCCCCTCCCCCCCCTCTCCTCCCCCCCTCAACTCGCTTTTAAGGGATTACATCTTGAATCATTGCCTCACTTGATGCAGCTGATCTGGCTGTGACTGTCCCACCTGATGACGGAGACTTGTGTTGCCTCCGAAACGTCGTGATCTTTATTTATATTGTATTATTTTTTATTATTTGATGTTTTACCTACGTGACTTTACCGAAACACCTAAGAATATGCCACTAGTTCTTTACGTTCTGGATGTAGATGCCACTGGTTCTTCACGTTCTGCAGATGTAGATGCCACTGGTTCTTCACGTTCTGGATGTAGATGCCATTGGTTCTTCACGTTCTGCAGATGTAGATGCCACTGGTTCTTCATGTTCTGCAGATGTAGATGCCACTGGTTCTTCACGTTCTGCAGATGTAGATGCCACTGGTTCTTCACGTTCTGCAGATGTAGATGCCACTGGTTCTTCGTTTCTGCAGATGTAGATGCCACTGGTTCTTCGTTCTGCAGATGTAGATGCCACTGGTTCTTCATGTTCTGCAGATGTAGATGCCACTGGTTCTTCACGTTCTGCTAGTAGATGCCACTGGTTCTTCACGTTCTGTAGATGTAGATGCCACTGGTTCTTCATTTCTGCAGATGTAGATGCCACTGGTTCTTCACGTTCTATGTAGATGCCACTGGTTCTTCACGTTCTGCAGATGTAGATGCCACTGGTTCTTCACGTTCTGCAGATGTAGATGCCACTGGTTCTTCACGTTCTGTAGATGCCACTGGTCTTCATTCTGCAGATGTAGATGCCACTGGTTCTTCACGTTCTGCAGATGTAGATGCCACTGGTTCTTCACGTTCTGCAGATGTAGATGCCACTGGTTCTTCACGTTCTGCAGATGTAGATGCCACTGGTTCTTCACGTTCTGTAGATGTAGATGCCACTGGTTCTTCATGTTCTGCAGATGTAGATGCCACTGGTTCTTCACGTTCTGCAGATGTAGATGCCACTGGTTCTTCACGTTCTGCAGATGTAGATGCCACTGGTTCTTCACGTTCTGTAGATGCCACTGGTTCTTCACGTTCTGCAGATGTAGATGCCACTGGTTCTTCACGTTCTGCAGATGTAGATGCCACTGGTTCTTCATGTTCTGCAGATGTAGATGCCACTGGTTCTTCACGTTCTGCAGATGTAGATGCCACTGGTTCTTCAGTTCTGCAGATGTAGATGCCACTGGTTCTTCACGTTCTGCAGATGTAGATGCCACTGGTTCTTCACGTTCTGCAGATGTAGATGCCACTGGTTCTTCACGTTCTGCAGATGTAGATGCCACTGGTTCTTCACGTTCTGCAGATGTAGGCCACTGGTTCTTCACGTTCTGCAGATGTAGATGCCACTGGTTCTTCATTTCTGCAGATGTAGATGCCACTGGTTCTTCACGTTCTGCAGATGTAGATGCCACTGGTTCTTCACGTTCTGCAGATGTAGATGCCACTGGTTCTTCACGTTCTGTAGATGCCACTGGTTCTTCACGTTCTGCAGATGTAGATGCCACTGGTTCTTCACGTTCTGCAGATGTAGATGCCACTGGTTCTTCACGTTCTGCAGATGTAGATGCCACTGGTTCTTCACGTTCTGCAGATGTAGATGCCACTGGTTCTTCGTTCTCTAGATTTAGATGCCACTGGTTCTTCACGTTCTGCAGATGTAGATGCCACTGGTTCTTCACGTTCTGCAGATGTAGATGCCACTGGTTCTTCACGTTCTGCAGATGTAGATGCCACTGGTTCTTCACGTTCTAGATGTAGATGCCACTGGTTTTCACGTTCTGCAGATGTAGATGCCACTGGTTCTTCACGTTCTGCAGATGTAGATGCCACTGGTTCTTCATGTTCTGCAGATGTAGATGCCACTGGTTCTTCACGTTCTGCAGATGTAGATGCCACTGGTTCTTCATGTTCTGCAGATGTAGATGCCACTGGTTCTTCACGTTCTGCAGATGTAGATGCCACTGGTTCTTCACGTTCTGTAGATGTAGATGCCACTGGTTCTTCACGTTCTGCAGATGTAGATGCCACTGGTTCTTCATTCTGCAGATGTAGATGCCACTGGTTCTTCACGTTCTGCAGATGTAGATGCCACTGGTTCTTCACGTTCTAGATGTAGATGCCACTGGTTCTTCACGTTCTGCAGATGTAGATGCCACTGGTTCTTCACGTTCTGCAGATGTAGATGCCACTGGTTCTTCACGTTCTGCAGATGTAGATGCCACTGGTTTTCACGTTCTGCAGATGTAGATGCCACTGGTTCTTCACGTTCTGCAGATGTAGATGCCAGTCCTGCCCACTCAATCCTTGGGTGCGCATTCTGGGCTAGCGGCAGTAGTACGCTGCTGAAGGTGAACGGGCGTCACGGTCTCATCCCGACTCCGCATCACAAATTTCCACCATGCGTTGGACGGCGCGTCAAACATTACCGGCAACTGGGCGTACGCCTGACGCAGCCTCGTTCTGTCCACCTCGGGAATGGGAAAGAAAACTCAGCCAAGATGGAACGATGACATCAGCTCGCGTGCTTGTGCCACGTGGACTTGTCGCACCGCGATACCGCGGGAGATGATGGGCAACAACGTTGGGGAAGCCTTCATCCAGCAGTGGATAAATATTGGCTGATGAAGATGATGTAGATGTTGTAATAGGTATTTACCCTTTCAACTGGTACAAAAACTGACACCTTTATATAAGGCATCATATTTGCAATAACCACAACACAAGCAGTCAAAATGCAAACAAAAAGAAACAACTCTGATAATGATGATATGCACTGTCTTTGAAGTTGATTGGTCCGCACCCGAGACAGCTTTTCTTAGAGCCTAGTCTCCATTGGTGTTGGGCCAGATGACGCCAAAAGGCGTACAACTCAAAGACGGCGCACTATCAGAGTATTGAGAACTCGGGTAAGCATTTACACTATGAGACCTCCTTTTTCCAGTGGCAAAATATAGTAATAGGTTTTGTACCAGTTGAAAGGGTAAAAAGCTATTACTATATTTTGCCACTGGTAAAGGAGGTCTCATAGTGTAAATGATGAAGATGATTGTGACGAAGATGAAATCGCGGGCTGGTGAGAATAGATTGAGGTCAGAGCTTCGACAAAAAACTTAAACTCGAGGTCCTAATCTGAATGCACGATCCTAGTTCAACAATATCCTTACCACATCAACAGTATATTCACATAACCCACACCTATGCATTTCAGTTACCTGGATATCACTCACGCAAGGAGATAATGAATCTCAATAGGCTGTCACCTGGTTAAATAAGGGACATAGAATTGAATTGTGAGATATTGAACGGTTTAAAAAAAAATGCTATCCCATTAACGTCGGTCCCAGGCGCAGCATTGCATTTTAACGTTAGCATGTGATCGCTGATAGGCTACATGCACGCGGACAAATGCACAGGCAAAGGTTCCCCGTATAGCCTTCAACCGACTGTTGAGGCAAGTGCTGTTAGCGAGTATCTCTGAAGGCTGACACGGCACACTAGGTGGTGGGTGGCCTACACAACGTACTGGGCCGGCCGCCTTTGTCTCCCCAGTGGTGATGTTTAAACACCGGACCACAGTACCCATTTTAAGGCTGATTCGACCTGAGAGAGGACCAGGACTGATTCAGATAATCGTCGATGGTGTTGGCCGTGAGCGGGAATTGAACTCAGGTGGCCGGGTTGGTAGTTCAGTGCGTTTAGCACCCAGTCACCGCTGTTGCGGGTAGCATGATGCGCCTCGAACTCCGCTTCCAGAGTTCAATTCCCGCTCACGGCCAACACCACTGGCGATTATCTGAACCGGTCCTGGGCACCCCCGAGGTCGACTCAGCCTCAAATGAGTACCCAGTGCGGGTGTGTGACAAAGGCGGCCGAGCTTGGCGCTGGCCACCCATCCCCCTCGTGTGCCGTGCCGGCCTTCATAGGTGCTCGCTAACAGCACTTGCCCCAACAGTCTGTTACAGGCTATACGGGCTGGAGGTGGGATCTTTGTCTTTTGTTTGAGCGCGAGAGCATCTCCCACGCTGATGCAGATAGGGGGAGGGCGTGGTGGGAGGTGGGGGGAGGGGAGGGGCAGATCCTTTGGGCTGATTGGAAATTGTAAAATGTACACGGGTCTCCCTTGCTCCTACAACCCACCTTCCACATGGCTGGCCCTCCCCAACGATTCGGCACGGCCCCGTGATATAATGTTGCCATTTTTGCCAGGATTTACGATTCGCGACGTCGTGCTAGATATTGACTGCACGGATGGGGTTGCCCAGGCAACTGTTCCATTTCACACGCGGCGTTAGATATTTGGCGGTCGAGAGGGTGGTGGGGTGGGGTTGTGTGTGTGTGTGTGCGCGCTGCGGTGATGAGGGTACTGCGGAGAACGTGAAAGGTCCAGCAAGGAGAGTCGAGGGGTGGGTTGGTTGGGGTGGTGCGTAGGGGGAGGGAAGGCAACGAGTGTGGAGGGGGGGGGGGCATGAGGCAGTGTTCGGGGCCATTCAAACCTGGGAGAGGTAGTTACCAAATGCAATGACAGTGGCTAGAAAAAGAAAATATGCTTCTGTGCACTCTGCACCTTTCACCTAAATCTCCCTAAATGTGCGACGGGAAAAAATATATATACAAATTGTGACAAAATAGCCTGGCTCCTGATTTCGTTACCTTCCGTGGCCTCGTTTTATTGTGGTTTAGGGATGGCGAGATGCTGTACCCTCTGAGGCCAGTGGCTCCACATAAGCAGTGGCCAATTGTCTCGTGCGAAACGACACCTCCGATTAGTTACGGTTGGTTTTGCACGGTGCGAAAAATGTTCAAATTACATACTTTAATTGAAATGTAGTTTTTTTATTTTTAAATCAACACGTTCATCAATAGCACTGTGTGTGGCCTTTAAAGGAAAACATATATAATGGGCGACGTTTCGGGCAATGACCCTCATTCATATTCGATCAAAAGAGAAGCCAGTAGAGATATCGAGTGCGTGAATGAGTCGGAGACTGATGACAATTACATTGTAACAAAAACTCTTCCCGATTACCATTTTGTTTTAAATTTCTAATGTGTACACTTTAAACTAATACTAGCGATCAAACAACAGACAGACACACCCTTCAATATTGAAAAGGCATTACTCCTACATAAACTCATTTAAATTTAAAACAAAAGATCAACATGTTGCTAGCACGTTGCATCGTGTGCCAAAAAAGTGTTCTCGTGAGCACAAAGAACCGGTTCTCTTAGCAACGCATCCCTGCCTTCAATGAAACACTTTCGATCAACACATTCAATTGTATCTTAATTCACCTCTTCGCCCCGACTCTGTCATCACAGGCCTGATGCCGCCACCCCCCCCGTGCTAGCTGAGAGTGTTCAGCTGAGCTGTGCCACATTTAGTTTGTCTCTCCTCGCAATAATATCCCGAGCCAGCCGCCGAGAGCGAGCGTGCGAGCGGCGTAAACCCATCGGGTGTTTACACACTCGCATAACAGATACAACCCTTTGATGGTCGAAACGCATTCGCTCCAACGTAAACTCACGCGTATTTAAAACACATTCCTGTGGAGGAACTAGTAGGAACGTTGGGTTGCTCGGTCAATGGCCAGGGTCAACGGCGGCGTCGTGTTTTCCGCAAATATGGCCGACTGTGAGGGCGGGCACAAGCCGGCGTGAGTAGGTTAAACGTTGAGTTTTATAAGGGCACCACGGGGTGACCAGCCCCTCCCCACCCAGCCCCAGTCTTCCCACCCCCCACTCAGTCCCACACTCCCTAAACCAGCCCCTCCCCACACTCCCCTCCCCACCCAGCCCCTCCCCACCCTCCCCACGCAGCCCCTCCCCACCCTCTCCTCCCCACCCAGCCCCACCCTCCCCACCCAGCCCCTCTCTCCCCACCCAGTCCCTTTCTACACGACGGACGGACACAACAATCCCCTGTGGGCTGGTGTAACCAGGAGGTTCCTACCAGTATGAAGAAAATAACAAAATGTTGCTGGCACGTTACGTGTTGGGGCTTGAATGTGTTCACGTGAGCAAGGGACGGGTCCAGTTAGCAACTCATCTCTGGTGGCCCATTGAATCAATTCGATCAACACATTCATTTGTATCTTAATCCAACTTTTAGACCCAGACTCTGTTCATGACAAACCACACCCCCCCCCCCAAAAACACTCTTGCCAGCTAAATGTCCAGCTGATCTGTTGCCCGTTTTGTGTTTTTTTTTTTCTCACCTCCACAATAATGTCCCGAGTCAACCGCGAGCTGGGCGGCGTGATTACATCGCTCCTTTTTTTTTTGTTTTTTACAAATTCGCATGGCGCTTCGGTAGACGCCATGTAGATGTATGGGGTTTTAAGGCAACGTGTTACAAGGCGGTGAGGTGGTGGGGATGGGGGGGGGGGGTAACTTGCCTCGTGGATTAATAACATCATAAAAAAGAAAATAGAGGAATCAAGAAAGCCGAGTCTGCTTCGGCTGACGCGAGAGCGAATGAAGCCAATGGGGGCTCTTTGAACCGATGTTTTACTTTTTTAAATCCTTTATATTAAGTTCGCTTGCTTGCGTGCTTGCTTGCTTGCTTACGACCGTGCAAATCTTTCGGTCGTTATTTAACCCACTTCCCGTGATCCAATCGAGCTGACATTTTGCACACAGACTCGTTGTGCGAGACAATTAATGTTCGTGAAAAAATTTTCCCTAAATTTTACACTGTTTAGGGAAAACAAATTAAATATTTAATTACCAATTGCTTAATACTGGCAGACAATCATCAGACCCATAGGTGGCAGCCATCTCAAGCCAGAGGACGAGAGGACTCTAGCCGCCACGCATATAAAGGATTTGGAGTGAAAAACTTTGTTTTTACGGGTTATACTTATTTAAATCCTTTATATTAAGTTCGCTTGCTTGCTTGCTTGCGCGCTTCCGACCGTGCAAATCTTTCGGTCGTTTTTTTAACCCACTTCCCGTGATCCAATCGAGCTGACATTTTGCACACAGACTCGTTGTGCGTGACAATTAATTTTCGTGAAAAAAAAATGTGCTACATTTTACACTTTTTAGGAAAAAAAAAGATATTTAATTACCAATTGCTTAATGCTGCCAGGCAATCATTTGACCCATAGGTGGCAGCCATCTCAAGCCAGAGGACGAGAGGACTCTAGCCGCCACGCATATAAAGGATTTATAGTGAAAAACTTTGTTTTTACGGGTTAATTTTTTACAATATCGCGTGCCCTGTTAAACAACCGTTGGCGTTCGTCTGGCTTTACGGGCGAAATTAATGTGACCTCGCGAAATGGGAGTCGTTGTAGCAATGTCTGTTGCGCACCGCCTTCATTCTTGCTTGCTTGGGTAAATGCGAGGCAATGTACAGCCCCCGTTGAAATCCACTGCAGGGTACAGCTTCCATCCCCACGCTGTTTCTTAGAATGGGGTTGCGATCCATCAGGACCAAAACCTCACGCCACAAAAACAATTTTTCTTCCTATCCGCTGCTGGCCTCTTCAACAAGGCCAAGGGCTCACACTGACTTTAACACTTTATCTGCACAATGTCACCTTGCCAGATTTGCACTATGTTACCCTATTTGCATTTTTGTATTTTTATATTGTATATTATTGCTATTTTATACTTTATTTTATTCAAATTTTTTACATACTTTAGCCCCTTAGTATTAGTTAGACTTTGTTGCCTGTAGTATAGTTAGATTTCTACACAACTTATTTAAGATTTAAGATTCCTGTCAAAGTAAATTCCTTGTCTGTGCGAACTTTCACGGCGAATAAAGCCCTTTCTGATTCTGATACTTCACCCACCCGGGTTCAGCGTGGTGGGTTGCTAAAGAGCTCAATCTGGGGATGTGTTGACCAACTCGCCACCGTGGGGCGGGAATTGAACTCAGGCTGCGTGGGGTTCACAGTAAAGGGTGTGCTCAACGCCGTCCTGTAGGTAATACCTATAACTATAGCCGATGGCGTGCTATAATTTCGTGTGCTTTGAAGAAGGACCCTTGCCCGAAACGTCGATGATTATATATTTGATTTCCTTTTTAAATGTAAAACATTTTTTGGACCAGGTAAGGCCCCGCCGAGATGGTGTAACTCTTTTTTCAGAATCACAAACCTGGCCACAAATGATAGCTCAACGAAGTGACTTTTGTCGTCAACGTGAACGTGCGCGGAAGCCAATTCACACATTTCAAGCGTTCACGTTGAATCCACCTTGTTGGTGGACACACGAGCGACGATGACAGCCCGCTAAACGCGGCGACGAGTCTCCCAGAGACGTGCCTGGTGGAGAAATGGTTAACAAACAAACAAACAACAACAACAACAAAATCAAAGCACGCTCAATTACGCGGAAACGGGTGCTGCCGCTGCTGTTGCTGCTGGAAGTTTTGCGTCGAGGGTTGGCAGCTCAAGAAAGTCAGGGGGAGTGAGGGATGGAGGGGAGGGAGGGGATGGAGGGAGGGAGGGGAGGGGAGGGGGGGAGGGAGGGGATGGAGGGAGGGAGGGAGGGGAGGGAGGGGAGGGGGGAGGGAGGGGAGGAAGGGAGGGGAGGAAGGCAGGGAGGGGAGGGAGGGTGGGAGGGAGGGGAGGGAGGGGAGAGTGGGGTGGGTGGGGTGTGAAGGGAGGGGAGGAAGGGAGGGGAGGAAAGGAGGGAGGGGAGGGAGGGAGGGGGAGGTGAGGGATAGGGGGGAGGGAGGTGAGGAAGGGAGGGGAGGAAGGGAGGGAGGGGAGGGAGGGTGGGAGGGAGGGGGATGGGAGGGGGAGAGTGGGGTGGGTGGGGTTGTGAAGGGAGGGAAGGGAGGGGACGGAGGGGAGGGAGGGTGGGAGGGAGGGGAGGGAAGGGAGGGAGGGTAGGAAGGGAGGGAGGGAGCGGAGGGAGGGAGGGAGGGAGGGGGGAGGAGGGAGGGGGGTGGGAGGGGATAGAGGGAGGGGACGGAAGGAGGGGGGAGGGAGGGATAGAGGGACGGGAGGGGAGGGAGGGGAGGGAGGGGATAGAGGGAGGGGAGGGAGGAATAGGGGGAGGGAGGGGAATTGCTAATAAGACTCGGCGAGCCACGGCCCAGATGGCATTTGGGATGATCCGTCGGACGGGCAGCAGACGCCCATTGCGCTCCACGCACTCCAGCCCTGAGCCAGAGCGTCAGCCCTCCAGCCGTTTGCCTCCTTGTGGCACTGCACAGGGCGGAGAGGCGGGGGGGAGGGGTTCCATGGGGGAATGCTGCCTGCAGAAGTCCTTCTGTTTTACAGCAGGAAGCGTGCTCAGATGCGTAAGCAAGGCGAGGTGGACGAGTGGTGGTCGTGCTACATTGTGGGATCTGTCGTGTTGGATGCATTGGTGGTGGTGCTCGTAGTGATGGTTGTTGGTATGATAGTGGTGGTGGTGATGGTGGTGGAGGCATTGGTTGATGCGGTGGTGGTGGTATATTCGTGGTGGTGACAATAGTGTGGTGGTTAGCGCGGCTGCGCATTGAACCCGACGACCCGAGTTTTGATTCCGCTCACGGCCAACACCACCGACGATTATCTGAACCGGTACTGGGCCTCCGCTAGGTCGACTCAGCCTAAAATGCGTACCTGGTGCGGTGTGTAAACTTCGCCACTAGGGAGACAAATGCGGTCGGACGTGGTGCTGGCCACCCACCCCCTCGTGTACCGTGCGGGCCTTCATAGGTGCTCGCTAACAGCACTTGCACCTAAAGTCTGTTACAGGCTAGACGGGAGATCTTTGTCTTTTGGCGTTGGTGGTGGTGGTGGAGGCGTTAGTGATGGCATTTTTTCGTGGTGGTGGCAACGGTGGTGGTGATGGTGGTGGTGATTAAAGCGATATCGGCAGTGGTGGTTGTGAACGCCGGAACATTCAGTGACGCGGGGGTTGGTGGGTGGGTCACGTGGATCATTCGTCAACCTTATTCAACACCAATATGATACTACCATGTACGGATCTCGTGTATACGTTGAGCTTCTTTCGCACCGTACGCAGCCAATCGGCTACTTGGAGGTGCGTGGGAAGGACAATAAACTAAACACAAAAAGCAGTTCCAAATAAATCGAGTTTTTAACCTCGATTTAAAAGCACGTAGCACCAGTGGCTTCCTACTATCGGAAGTAAGAACCTTCCAGACGGCCGCAGAAGCGCATTTGAAAGCGCCTTCATTCGATCGCGAGCCACAAATCCACTGCTGCGATGATGACCAGAGTTCGGCAAGGGTGATTGTGGTTCATTGTGTCAAGCGCTTTGTGTGTAACGAGTGCTCCCTTACAATGCATCCCATCGGCTACCCGAAGCCAACGCAGCTCAACGAACGATGGACGGACACGGTCGGATCTTACAGTACCCGTCACGACACGTGCCAGATCATTTAGCAACACGAGACAGCTTTGTAATGTAGTGTTGTGAGTTGCAATGATCGAGCCACCGTGGCGAGACGATGCTACGCGCCACCGTGTTGGCTGCGTCACGACACAATTAGTGGCCGAATGTGTGCCGTAGAGCTCCTGGATATATAACAAAAAATGCAGAGCCTGACGATATGACACGTGGTGATCAAACGATATATTATGGTCGAGTATGATGCCGAGGGGTCGTAGTTGAGCAGAAAACTGGATCCCTGGAGTTGGCGACCGCCACACTTGATCCTCCCAAAACATATTTTCGCCTGAGTCCGTGGGAGGAGGCACAGAAAGTATGTTTCGTATACAGTTGTGCGCCTTTTGGCGTCATCTGGTCCAACACCATGTGAGACTAGGCTCTAAGAAAAGCTGTCTCGGGTGTGGTCCAATCAATTTCAAGGACAGTGTATATATTATCAGAGTTATGGTTTTTGTTTGCATTCCAACCGCAGTTATTGTGGTCAATGCAAACATGACTCCTTGTAAAAAAAAGTGTCAGTTTTGTTGGCCAGATAAAAGGGTACAAAAAAACAATTATCATATTTTGCTACTGGCAAAGGAGGTTCCAATGGTGGTACTACATTCAATTCAAAGTCAATGCACATGTTTTTTAAGTAAAAAAGACATGTACATTGACACTGAATTGAAAGTTTTTTTGCGTGAAAAAAACATGCATTTATATAGCCGTACACATATCAAGATGCTGATAAAAGTCTTGAAAAAAAAACCCAACCATCCGTATACAACCCTATTGTTTATTATTATTATTCAGCATACATCTTTGTTTTCACAACATTTTTTTTTACACGTCGGCCAAACACGGTACATGATGGAGAAGCGGACTAATTACATTGTGAGAAAGATTGACTGCATCAATATAACGAATGTCACGCAGCGATATGACTTTTTACACGGTATATATATTTATTTATTTAGTTTTACACCCACATTCGGCAATTAAACTATCACAGAAGTTTTTGTGTTTATTAGAACAACGTGCAACTTGGGCATCCGAGCGTCGTGCAAACTCATTGGGTCGTTCGAGTTTTTATTAATTTTCTCATCATTGAGGAGTGTGAAACTTCCACAATGTTTCTTGCACTCGCACTGTTATCTTTATCTGTTGCTTGATTTTACGATTTAAATTAGTCGCGTTCACCAAGTAAATTAAAACTTCAATCGAGCGCCCAACGCAATAACATTGTGACGGAGCACATCACAATAAACATAACGCCGCAAGAATACAATATGAGTTACACGAAAACAATGAAAGGTTTAAATTTCGATTTGAAGCTTTCGTGACTGCAGGGATTCATATTATTGGTGTAATAAATTTTTTATTTTATTTATTAATTGGTCGATAACACTTTATGCTATATTCTTAGTTTTTTCGGTAAAGTCACGTAGAAGGGAAACAATAACATAATAAAAATATAAAAACAATAAAATTCTCAAGACGTTTCGATTGCAACACAAGCAATCATCATCAGGTGTGAAAACCACGGCAAGAAAATTTGAAAAAAGTGGCGGTGACTTTACCGAAAGAACCAAGAAAAATGAAAGGTATACACACATATAGAACGTAGATCATGAAACACATCTGCATTAATGGTGCACTCCACATGAACACAACATCGCTGCACCATGAACACCCTGCACGCTGCATAAGGAAGACATTACACACTGTACCCTGAGCACCTTACTCTCTGTATAATGAACACCCTACACAATGCACCCTGAACACCAAACAAGCTGCACCATGCACACCATACAGGCTACACCATGAAGCTCCTACACCGAATTTGCGGACTGAGAATCCACAAATTCGGACTGAGAACCCACGAACCTAGATTTTGAACACACAAAACTGCACTAGGAAACGACGAACCTAAGCTGTGAACCCATAAACATGTACTAGGAACCCACGAACCTGGACCATGAATACCCTCTTAGGTTTTTTCGGTAAATTCACGTAGATAAAAAAAATAAAACATCTTTCTTATGCAGCGTGCAATCGTGCTGTGACGGTTCCACCTGAAGACGGAAGCTTGTGTTGCCTCCGAAACGTCGTGATTTTTTATTTTACTTTTATAAATTTAAATTTTATTTTTTACCTACGTGACTTTACCGAAAAAACCTAAGAGTATAAATCCTTGCAGTCACGAAAGCTTCAAATCTATAACTGGACCATGAACCCACAAACCTGGACAATGTACCTACTAACCAAGGCTATGAGCCCATAAACCTGGACCATGAACGCATAAACCTGGACCATGAACCCACCAACCTAGGATATAAACCCACAAACCTGGACCATGAACCCATCAACCTGAACTATGGACCTACTAACCAAGGCTATGAGCCCATAAACCGATAAACCTGCCAGCCCCACGTCTCCATCGCAGGGCTCGCGAGCGGCGTGCCTGCCGATGTCACGGCGAAATCGTTTATCAATTCCATGGTTATTCACGCATTCGTCTTTGTACTTTGAGGGGTTGACAGCCTCACAGGCAACAAGAACACATATTGAACTGGAACTATTCCTGACACGAGCCTAACACGGCACCCCACCGACTCATGACATATACATATAGATATGTGGGTGAGTGAACATCACGGGAAAGGAACACATTTTTCTTTAACCGAAGGGACACGTCACGTGTCTTTTTTTAAATGTTCGCCCGTAACGATGAAAGTCCCCACGGGAGGTTTCCTGTAAGGGGTTCGAGTCAAACGAGGCACAGTCATTTCCCTGCCGTTCAAACGACGAAGATGCAGTTGGAAGAAATTCTACATCGCTACCGCTGGTCCGAGCATATCTCAATTTCTTGGTTCTTTCGGTAAAGTCACGTAGAAGGGAAATAATAAAATAATAAAATAAAATTCTCACGACGTTTCGGCCACGACGCAAGCAGCCGTCCTCAGGTGAAGAACAGGGCTGTCGGAAAGACAGGAAAGACAGCAAAAGAACCAAGAAGATGAATCCCTGCAGTCACGAAAGCTTTAAATCAAAATTTACATCTCAACTAATAACTTGTATTTTAATTTTACCAGGTAAATGCCACTGAGATCAATAGCTATTTCATCAGAAGCGACCTGGCCACAGATGATAGCGCAACGAAGTGGCTTATCACGTGGAAGATATATCAGCCAAATACTCTAAACGTGTGACGTCTTTTTCCTCCGGAGGACCCGGAGAAAAAAAATCCCACGTGACCACGGAGGGAGACACGCAAACTCCAAATATACAGCAGGCCCAAGAGGTCTCTGAGTAATTAGGAACGAGTTCAGATGATTATACTCGGAGGACATCGGAGTCAGAGGGAGGGTCGATGTTGAATTAACAAACTGCATTCAGACCTCGAGCCAATAACGCAGAGCTGTGCTTTTCCTACGATTCCAGACTTATGTAACACCCTGTATGAATAAGGAGTCAGGGTCGTGATCGAAGCCACGACCTCCTGTATACCAGGCGAGGTCGTTAACATCTCACCGACCTGATGCGTTATCTATAGCAGGGGTTGGCAACCAAAATAACAAGAAGATACATTTTTTTTTTGTCGATTTCGGTGAACATGAATACGCGATATTTCAAGAGCCACTATGCACTGCGGCGGTGAATACGGAGCGGTGGTCCTCAATAAATAAACGTCACGAAGCGGACCTTAATAGCCGCGTGCCGGCTCGAGAGCTGCAGATTTCCGACGCCTGATCTCGAGGATAACCACGGTTCACTTCCCCACAAAGCGGTACCAATTTTACCAGCCCCAAAAGTATGATGGGTTTAAATTTCGATTTAAAGCTTTCGTGACTGCAGGGATTCATCTTCTTGGTTCTTTCGGTAAAGTCACGTAGAAGGTAAATATAAAATAATAAAAATAAAGCTTTAGAAAATCATTCTCACGACGTTTCGGCCACAACGCAAGCAGCCGTCCTCAGGTGAAGAACAGGTCTGTCGGAAAGACCGCGTCTGAATGAACACCACCAGGCTTGGAAGCGTATATTTAAGCTGGGTAGGAGGGGGAAAAGCGCCTTGACAAATGATAGGTCAACTAAAGAAACAGGATTTGAACTTACAACCTTCCGACTGCTAGCCCTTTGCTCTTCTACCGCTGAGCTAATTGGGTCGATTCCTATGAAGGCGCTTGCGTGTAACCACACAGACAAAGATCCCCGTATAGCCTCAACAGACTGTTGGGGCAAGTGATGTTAGCAAGCTGCTGGCACGGCAAACGAGGCGGGTGGAAGGCCAGCAAACACGCCCGGCCACCTTAGTCTCCCCAGTGGCGATGTTTACGCATCGCACCAGCTACCCATTTGAGACTGAGTCGAGCTAGTAGGACTACCATCACCGATTGAGATAATCGTCTTTGGTCTGGCTAGTAAGCGCAAATCGAACCTGGGCCGCCGTGTTAACCGCTACGCTACCGCTCCCCACGCAGACGCTTAGACCACGCGCGCACGCGCACCCACGGACACGGAGGGCATGGCGCGCTCAAAAATTCCACCGTCAGTTTTCGCTGCGGCGTTGAGAAAATCGCGAGGCGACCCAAATCTCGTCGCGTGACTCGGTCCGTGGAGCGGGCATTACTTATTCACGCCGTGCGCTGTGCATTAGTGTCGTATTTCAAGCCCCGTGCCGCATCAAGCAGACACGAGGTGAGCGTGCATGCGCGCTTTATGCGCGCGGCGGGCAAGCCTTCAGCACGTGGGCAAAGAAACGTGTCGAATACTCTTAGTTTTTTCGGTAAAGTCACGTAGGTAAAAAAATGAAATTTAAATTAATAAAATGATAATGGGACCGTCACAGCCAGATTTGCTGATATGCTGATATAGTAAATCTGGCTGTGCAGTCCCACCTGATGACGGAGACTTGTGTTGCCTCCGAAACGTCGTGATTTTTAATTATTATTTTATTTTATTATTTTAATTTCATTTTTTTACCTACGTGACTTTACCGAAAAAACGAAGAGTATGAATCCTTGCAGTCACAAAAGCTTCCAAGCGGGTCGAATTTTTTTTTTTTTTGCGCTGGAGTTTCCCACGTGATAATACTCGTAACGATTTCAACTTGGACCACAGCGTCGCACGGCATTCGCTCCCCTCTCTCGTTCTCTCTCCTCCCTCGACGAGAGAGAGGACGAGGAGGAATCACCAGAGGCGTAGCTAGGGGGGGTGGGCAGGGGGGTACATATGTCCCCGGGCGCCAAGGTAAAGGGGCGCCAAAATGAGGTTACATTGGAACTTATTGCGACGGGCGCGGCAGCCTGAAACCACTGCACAAATCTACACCTCGACCTAAAAGTTTATGTATCCCGCCACACACAGCCTACGTGTCATGTAATTACATTTTGGTATGTGATTCAACGGGGGAGGGCGCCAATTTTATAGTTCGTCCCCGGGCGCAAAATATCCAAGCTACGCCACTGGGAATCACAGATAAGTAGTAGCAAAGTGCAGCAGCAGCAGCAGCGAAACGATACGCCAACGTCAAATCACCCATCCAAGCTCTGCGGACCTCTATATACGAAGGTGTTTTCCGCTCACTAATAAGCGTTTACACGTGGCAGGAAACTGATGCGCTTGGAGAAAACCCTCGCGTGCGAGGGGGCAACACTGTATCCCATACAGATGACACGGGCCGAGTCCACGTTTAGCCTTTACCGTGTGAGCCAGGGGTACGACACCTCCTCAACGCTCACGCAGATAGGGGAGTTTCACAACAACATCATCTGTGTGTGTGTGTGTGTGCGGTGGTCTGCCAATCCTCGCTGCTGCTGTTGTGTCCACAGTGCTGAATCACAGGCCACGGTTGGCTACGTGCGGTGCGAAAGAAGTTCAACGTACACACATGTGGTGCAGCATAGGCGACACATTGGATGAGCAGCTTCGCTCGGGGCTACTCTGTGAAGCCCTTCGCTGGAACCCCCCCCCCCCCGCATGCTAATGGCTCGTGGCAGAGGCACGATGGCAGCGATGACGTCGCAGGGGTCACCGGAGGTCGTGGAAATCGTGAATTTGAATGAAGTCTGAAGTGACACCTTTGGAAATCGCTGCTGTGGAACGCGTGGGATTTCGGGCGCTATGGTGCCCCCGGGGCAAGAAGGTCCAGGGTTCGATAACTGACACACGGGGGAGCATCTCTTCTCCGTGTGGAGATTGATTGATCTCTCCCTCTGATCCGCATGAGTTTCCTCCGGGTTCTCCATTTTCATCCCGTGTCCAAACAAACAATTTGATACGGAAATATATACAGGGTGTTTGAAAGAATGGACTCGATTGAAATCGCTACATCTTTGAAATCGGGTCCATCATTTTAGAACGCCCTGTATCATGTGATAGGCATTTGTCAGTTTCCAATGCTGAAAACATAGCTGCAAATTACTCAGTTGGGATTACACACAGCAGGGTTGGACTTGGAGGAAAATAGAAATAGCGTTGGTAACCACGAACAATTGGCACTACCGAGACACACGCAGGCAGAGACACGGAGATACACACAGACAGAGACACGGAGACACACACAGACAGAGACACAGAGATTCACACAGACAGAGACACGGAGACACACACAGACAGAGACACGGAGATACACACAGACAGAGACACGGAGATACACACAAACAGAGACACGGAGATACACGCAGGCAGAGACACGGAGATGCACACAGACAGAGACACGGAGACACACACAAACAGAGACACGGAGATACACACAGACAGAGACAGGGAGATACACAGAGACACGGAGATGCACGCAGGCAGAGACACGGAGATACACACAGACAGAGACACGGAGACACACACAGACAGAGACACGGAGATACACACAGACAGAGACAGGGAGATACACAGAGACACGGAGATGCACGCAGGCAGAGGACACGGAGATACACACAGACAGAGACACGGAGATACACGCAGACTGAGACACGGAGACAACACAGACAGAGGACACGGAGAACACACACAGACAGAGACACGGAGACACACACAGACAGAGACACGGAGACACACACAGACAGAGACACGTGAGACACACACAGACAGAGACACGGAGACACACACAGACAGAGACACGGAGACACACACAGACAGAGGACACGGAGACACACGCAGGACTGAGGACACGGAGACACACACAGACAGAGACACAGAGACACACACAGATAGAGACACGGAGACACACACAGACAGAGACACGGAGAAACACACAGACAGAGACACGGAGACACACACAGACAGGGACACGGAGATACACACAGACAGAGACACGGAGACACACACAGACAGAGACACGGAGACACACACAGACAGAGACACGGAGACACACACAGACAGAGACACGGAGACACACACAGACAGAGACACGGAGACACACACAGACAGAGACACGGAGACACACGCAGACATGAGACACGGAGACACACCCAGACAGAGACACGGAGACACACACAGACAGAGACACGGAGACACACACAGACAGAGACACGGAGACACACACAGACAGAGACACGGAGACACACACAGACAGAGACACGGAGATACACACAGACAGGGACGCGGAGATACACACAGACAGAGACACGGAGATACACACAGACAGAGACACGGAGATACACACATACAGAGACACGGAGACACACACAGACAGAGACACGGAGACACACACAGACAGAGACCGGATATACACACAGACAGGAGAGACGGAGATACACACAGACAGAGACACGGAGACACACACAGACAGAGACACGGAGACACACACAGACAGAGACACGGAGACACACACAGACAGAGACACGGAGACACACACAGACAGAGACCGGAGACACACACAGACAGAGACACGGAGACACACACAGACAGAGACACGGAGACACACACAGACAGAGACACGGAGATACACACAGACAGGGACACGGAGATACACACAGACAGAGACACGGAGATACACACAGACAGAGACACGGAGACACACACAGACAGAGACACGGAGACACACACAGAGACACGGAGACACACACAGACAGAGACACGGAGATACACACAGACAGAGACACGGAGATACACACAGACAGAGACACGGAGACACACACAGACAGAGACACGGAGACACACACAGACAGAGACACGGAGATACACACAGACAGGGACACGGAGACACACACAGACAGAGACACGGAGATACACACAGACAGAGACACGGAGACACACACAGACAGAGACACGGAGATACACACAGACAGAGACACGGAGACACATACAGACAGAGACACGGAGACACACACAGAGATGGAGAGTTCCATTCCCGCTCACGGCCAACATCAGTGACGATTATCTGGGCCTCCCCGAGGTCGCCTCTGCCTCAAATGGATACCTGGTGCGCTGTGTAAAACATCGCCCCTGGGGAGACAAAGGCGGCCGGGAGTGGTGGTGACGGTCACCCACCCCTCGTGTGCCGTGTCGGTCTTCTCAGGTGCTACTCGCCAACAGCACTTTCCCCAACAGTCTGTGAAGGCTATACGGGGCAGGGAAGGGGTGGGATCTCTGCCTTTGTCCCATCACTCCGTCTTCCCTTGTATCTCCCTCGGCATCTCTTTCTCTGCACATCTCTGCACAGGCGATTGATTGCTCCCGGTGTTAAACCTACCCAGGGGGCGGTTGTCACCAGACATTGGAGATGCTGACCTCCGAGTGACCCGGATCAGCGTCTCGCTCGCCGTAATATCTAATCAACTCCGTTATTTGATAATTGGGTTTTTACCCTTCTATCTGGCAACAAAACTGACACCTTTTTTTTACAAGGAGTCACGTTTGCATAGACCACAATACCTGCAGCCATAATGCAAACAAAAAACATAACTCTGATAATATATGCACTGTCCTTGTCTTTGAGTTGTGCGCCTTTTGGCGTCATCTGGTCCAATCCATGTGAGACTAGGCTCTAAGGAAAGCTGTCTCGGGTGTGGACCAATCAACTTCAAGGACAGTGCATACATTATCAGAGTTGTGTTTTTTGTTTGCATTATGGCTGCAGGTATTGTGGTCTATGCAAACATGACTCCTTGTAAAAAAAGGTGTCAGTTTTGTTGCCAGATAGAAGGGTAAAAAAAACAATTATCATATTTTTTACTGGCAAATGAGGTTCCAATGGTGTAAACTCCGTTATTTGTTGTGCAAACACGTGCGCCACGAGCACCTCTATAACCACCCCCAGCTCATCACCAACACCACCACCACCAACACCCACCACCAACACCACCACCACCACACCACCAACACCACCACCAACACCACCACCAACACCACCACCACCACACCACCACCAACACCACCAACACCAACACCACCACCACCAACACCACCACCAACACCACCACCAACAACAACACCAACACCACCACCACCACACCACCACCACCAACACCACCACCAACTCCACCAACACCACCACCACCAACACCACCACCACCACCCGACCTTCCCCCACTCCTCGTTCACCTACGCAGCCGTTCTTCGTTGCAAGGACCGAGGGACACGGACGCGCCTTTTGTGGGGGCCTTCAGAGTGCGTCCGCTCATCCGACAACACACACACGCGTGAAACACCACCACCACCACCACCGCCATCGTCGCCGTGCTGACAACCCACAATGGTTTCAGATGTTGCGACGGGCTCTCATCCTGATGATTTCTTATCGGAGAAAATTCCACCCCCCGCCCTCTTCAGTTTCCGTTTCATTTATTAGCTATAGCCCTGTGAGCCATTCGGCTCCGAAAGTGACTATGTGACCATATGACTAAGTGCAAACTGAAAATCCAGGAAAAAACAGCAAAAATTCCATAAAAAGCCACGTACACCAACGCTGTATGCAAAAATCCCAGTGGGATGCAAGTCAAAACGACAACAACAACCACAAGACAACTTAGATTACGGCCATCAGCCATACTCCATACCACAACAAACAAACATGGCCAAACCAAAAAAACGTTTTCGAAATCACCAAAATAAATCCATAAAAGCAATGTAACAGTGATCATAGGAACTGTGACAAGGGGTGAAGAACGCTGACCAACACACACAGTGGGCAATGCCAGACGTTTGTCGCCGGACTCGCAACTCGGTATGGCAAACGCCTCGCCCACCCACCCACCCAGGTGGAGGTGGCAGTGGCAGTGGTGGTGGCTTGAGGTGCTGGAGGTGGTGGGAGGTGGTGGTGGTGGTGGTGGAGGAGGTGGTGTTGGGGTGGTGGTGGTGGAGGAGGTGGTGTTGGTGGTGGTGGTGGAGGTGGAGGTGGTGGTGGAGGTGTGGTGGTGGTGGTGGAGGTGGCGGTGGTGGTGGTGGAGGTGGCGGTGGTGATGGAGGTGGTGGTGGCGGTGGTGGTGGTGGTGGTGGTGGTGGAGGTGGTGGCTGCAGGTGGTGGTGGTGTTGTCGGTGGTGGCGGCTGGTGGTGGTGGCTGGAGATGATGGTGTCGAGTAGCGGTGCACCATGGCTGAGAGCAGATCCCGATTTGTTTTTGAGCGTCTTGCCCGTGGAATATTATTAACTAACGACCTCATTCATAAACATTCATAAACACGGCCGCCATTGTGTGCATGATGGACGGGGCAACCTTTATTACCCGCATGATGGCCAGTCGTTGCAATCGTTGGCCCCGTACTTTGTGTATGTTTTTTTTATCTCTTTATTCATTATCTTATTGTTATTATTATTATTATTATGTTTTACATATTTAGTTTCGTGTGCATGCACGGCACCGCTTATTAAACTTCGGTTTGCATCCATAATCAGGGTGGGATGGCGTCGATATTAATGCGTCGTTAACCCACCAACGCCAACATCCGACAGGGCCAATTACTAATGCTCGTTGGCTAGCTTTGTCCACGTGACAAACGAACCCCACTCATTGGCTCTGTCGGGTGGTGGTGGGCTGACGACGCCATTATATTTACGCGATCAAACCAAAACTCGTTCATTGTGAGTGATATTGGTCGCGGGAGCCCTCGACGCGTTCATTCGCTATCCATTCGTTCACCGTCACAACACTGCAGCGGTGTAAGTGAACGATGAACATCGCCTGCTTGTGCATTCACTCTCCAACACAGCGGTGTAAGTGAACATCGCCCGCTTGTGGGTTCACTCTCCAACACAGCGGTGTAAGTGAACGATGAACATCGCCTGCTTGTGCATTCACTCTCCAACACAGCGGTGTAAGTGAACGATGAACATCGCCCGCTTGTGGGTTCACTCTCCAACACAGCGGTGTAAGTGAACGATGAACATCGCCTGCTTGTGCATTCACTCTCCAACACAGCGGTGTAAGTGAACATCGCCCGCTTGTGGGTTCACTCTCCAACACAGCGGTGTAAGTGAACGATGAACATCGCCTGCTTGTGCATTCACTCTCCAACACAGCGGTGTAAGTGAACATCGCCCGCTTGTGGGTTCACTCTCCAACACAGCGGTGTAAGTGAACGATGAACATCGCCTGCTTGTGCATTCACTCTCCAACACAGCGGTGTAAGTGAACATCGCCCGCTTGTGGGTTCACTCTCCAACACAGCGGTGTAAGTGAACGATGAACATCGCCTGCTTGTGCATTCACTCTCCAACACAGCGGTGTAAGTGAACGATGAACATCGCCTGCTCACGGGTTCACTCTCCAACACAGCGGTGTAAGTGAACGGTGAACATCGCGCGCTTGTGGGTTCAATCTCCAACACACCGGGGTGCTGAACTAGTAGCGAATTTCATGTTTTGTTTCCCGTGACAAACCTTACGAATTGGCTGTGTCGGGTGGTGGCAGGATTAACGACACGTTGATATTGACGCCATCGAATCCCAATTCTTTGTTTTTTTTTCATTCCAAAGGTGGGCCCCTGGTTCAATTCCATCTTAGCTGGGCAGTGGTGGCCTGTATCACGGATCTTGGTCAGGGATTCAAGCGCCAGCCAGGCTCAAAACCTGCTCAGCTTTTGAGATCCGACGATATGAGCCCCACTGGGTGGTGGTGGTGGTGCTGTTCGCTGCGTGGCTGCACGTGGGCTGTGTGTGATCCTGCACTGTCGAGGCAGCAGGAGCGAGGGTTGGTGGATGACCGCATGCACATACATACACACAGATCTTCTTGGTTCTTTCGGTAAGTCACGTAGAAGGGAAATAATAAAATAATAACAATAAAACATAATAAAATAATTCTCACGACGTTTCGGCCACAACGCAAGCAGCCGTCCTCAGGTGAAGAACAGCGTCTTCCCGACAGACCTGGTCTTCACCTGAGGACGGCTGCTCGTGTTGTGGCCGAAACGTCGTGAGAATTATTTTATTATGTTTTATTGTTATTATTTTATTACTTCCCTTCTACGTGACTTTACCGAAAGAACCAAGAAGATGCATCCCTGCAGTGACGAAAGCTTTAAATCGAAATACACACAGATGTTGTTGGGAAACTCCCCCTTCCCCGTACCCCTGCAGATGGCGATACGGCAGCAAAACATGGACTCCCATCTGTTCGATCTGTACCTGGTAGAGTGTTACCCCCTGGAAAATTTTCTCAAGGGTGCTCCGGCATTCCTCCGACCTGTATAAACACACATTCATTGGCTCAAAATAAATAGGATCGCAGAGCCTGCATGGGAGGGGGGCTGTATGCTAATGTTCCTTTCCCGATACTCGCCTGTGGTTCCTCCTCGCGCCTCTGAGTCTTCCTCTCTCTCTCTCTGAAATGGAAGGACTTTTTCTCTCCCCTGATCGAGGCCACCCCCCAGTGGAAGCCTACCTGTACACGCCCCCCGTAGCGAAACGCTGCGGGGACCTCCAGTGGAGGTTGGCGCACTGGACGCTACCCTCTGACGTGTGGCTCAGCAAGATCACCCCGGGGTCGTGAGATCTGTGTGGCGTTCTGCGGTGCGATAGAGGATCTGTCCCACCGGTACTTGGGGTGTCCACGGCTGAACCCGATGTTCAGGCTCTTGGGATCCATCTTCAGTAAACTTGAGGTGCCCTTTAACAAGAGCTGGTTTATATACGGGGTGCCGCCTTACCTGGAAAATAAGCGCCACGATATTGTCAACTTTGTCTGCGCCCTAAGCAAAAATGGCGGTTTACAAAACCCGGAAATAGAAGCTGCAAGACGACACGGACGATGGCTGCTCAGCGGTGGTGATGTTGAGGGACCTGCTCAAGGCTTAAGGCGCGACTCTGGCTGGAGCACGTATACCACACACATGTCGGTGATGTGCACGTCTTCTTCGAACACTGGGGAGCCGGAAAAGCCCCTCTCTGTACCAGCGTGGACGGCACCCTCGTGGTGTTCACCTTCTGAAGCGCTCGCTCGTCACCGTGGCGTGCGCGATGACCACCACCACCACGTGACTTTTCTTTCGTGTTGGGCGCGGTGCTTTTAGCGCCACAGCGCGTGGATTTGTAGCGTTATTTTCATTTGTTTGCTGGTGACTTTGTGTATTTCGAATCGAAATCGCCTCCATTGCTGTTGCTGCTGGCGGCAATAAAAGTTGTTTAAAAGTCAAGCCTCTCTGTATCTCTCTCTCTATATATATATCTCTGTATCTCTCTGTCCCTCTATGTCTCTCTGTATCTATCTGTCCCTCTGTCTCGTTCTGTCTCTCTCTGTCTCTCTGTCTCTCTCTGTCTCGCTCTGTTTCTCTCTCTGTCTCTCATCGAGAGCGAGCGAATGCTGTGCAGTGGCGGCAGCGGCGCAGTGTTACACGTTGATAAAAACAATTGTGCAACATTCTTGGCCGCCACGGAGGCTTGCGAGATGTTAACTGCCTCGCCTGATATGCGGAAAGTCTTTGGGTTCGATCCCAACCCTGGCGCCTGTTGTATACTTGCAGTTTGTGTGCTCTCCCCGTGGCCACGTGAATTTTTCTCCGGGTGTCTGCGGTTTTTCCCTCCCACATTTACAAGCAAAGCACGCTCAGAGTGTTTGGCTGCTGCTATACATTTCCACATGTACGATAATCCACTTCGTTGAGTTTTCATCTGCAATATCCGGGTCGCTTCTAACAAAAAATCAAAGAGCTAAGTGGACCTTACCTGGAAAAATAACAAAAACATAATCTATTTTTAAATCCTTTATATTAAGTTCGCTTGCTTGCTTGCGTGCTTGCTTGCTTGCTTGCGTGCTTGCTTGCTTGCGTGCTTGCTTGCTTGCTTACGACCGTGCAAATCTTTCGGTCGTTTTTTAACCCACTTCCCGTGATCCAATCGAGCTGACATTTTGCACACAGACTCGTTGTGGGAGACAATTAATGTTCGTTAAAATTTTACACTGTTTAGGGAAAACAAATTAAATATTTAATTACCAATTGCTTAATACTGGCAGACAATCATCTGACCCATAGGTGGCAGCCATCTCAAGCCAGAGGACGAGAGGACTCTAGCCGCCACGCATATAAAGGATTTATAGTGAAAAACGTTGCTTTTACGGGTTATACTTATTATTTTTAAACACACCCACCCCCTCCACCACCACAACCACAACTGCCGCGACCTCTGCCCAACCAGTAGCTTCACGTGGATGCGCCGTAGTTAGTCAAGTTTGGGGGGTGGTGGGGTGGGTGGGGGGTCGTTGGAGGTAGCCCACCGTATGGAAATGACGCCACGACTCCACCGTAGCCGTGCAGCAGCCCTCCATCTAATCCATCAAGACACCGCGACCCTGCCGCCAATCCGCGCCTGTCACGGAGAGGGCCCAGTAGTCAATCACGCGTGCGTGCTCCAGTGCCTGCCCAGCTGTTAAATGAACGCTTTCCTTTGTCAACCCCCCACCCCACCGCTCCACCATCCACATGCTCGTTCGCCAAGTTGCATTACAGAATCTGTCGCTTTATTAGTGTGCTGGATTTGCCTGGATTCGAACCCAGATGAACTCAGCTCTGCTGGCTTAACAACAACAACGAGAATTGTTTTTTTACCCTTCTATCTGGCAACAAAACTGACACCTTTTTTACAAGGTGTCATGTTTGCATAGACCATAATACCTGCAGCCATAATGCAAACAAAAAACATAACTCTGATAATGTATGCACTGTCCTTGATGTTGATTGGTCCACACCCGAGATAGCTTTCCTTAGAGCCTAGTTGTGCGCCTTTTGGCGTCAACTGGTCCAACACCATGTGAGACTAGGCTCTAAGGAAAGCTGTCTCGGGTATGGACCAATCAACTTCAAGGACAGTGCATACATTATCAGAGTTATGTTTTTTGTTTGCATTATGACTGCAGGTATTGTGGTCTATGCAAACATGACTCCTTGTAAAAAAAAGGTGTCAGTTTTGTTGCCAGATGAAAGGGTAAAAACCAATTATCATATTTTTACTGGCCAATGAGGTTGCAATGGTACAAAACAACAACAACAAAAAAAGAGATCAATCGGGCATGTTCGTTTCCCCGCGTAATGCAACGAAGACGTTTCTCACACAAGCCGTCGGCCCCACGTACATGCCTTCTGGGAATACTCCACTTCAGCAACATTGATTCAGGACAATCACAACTCTGTGGACGACCGGTTTCGACATACGGTGTTTCATCAGCATCGTCAGCCTTGCTTAAGCCAACGCTAAGCTGTCAGCTGTTACGGACAGGGTTTCGACAAAACAGTGTCTCAGGCTTGCCTAAATCAAGGCTAAACTGACAGCTGTTACAGGCAAGGCCTTACCATCTCTTTGCGATATGGGGTCCTATAAAAAAATATATAGTGGTATAAAAGTATACGCGTGTATATTTATGCTGACAGACGGATATTAATTTTTTGTTATTTATATCCTCCACAACGACGCTAATTATTTCGTGCTGGCTGAGATGCTCTGATACGACCATTATGATCCTCCTGAGAGCGAGATGGGAGAGAAAACGAGAGAGAGAGAGGAGAGTAACAGAGGTAGATAAGAGAGAGAGAGGGGGGGGGCGAGAGAGCGAGAGAATGAGAGATCAGCATCCGAATCAACTCAATGTCAATTAATGCAAAAAAATGACCATCGCGTATGTCAACGTGCCATGGTCAGGGCACGGATGTTCATACTTTGAAGGGTTGGTCCGTGGGTGTGTGGACAGGGGCAGGACCCATTGTGTTCCAAGATTACAGGGGGGGTGGGGGGAGGCTAAACAGATTTGCCAGTGGCAATTCGGCATTTGGTTCACGGGACGAGGAGGGGCACGTGATTCGCCCGCCGATGTAAATCCTGTGCTCGTCTTAACGACACGTTTTGAATCGCTTGAATGCCCAAGGCAATGCCCAAGGCAATGCCAAAGGCATGGAGCTGATGTTTGTGGATCTGAAGAAGGGCCGTCGCCCGAAACGTCGCCTGCTATATATATATATCTTTTTTGAAGGCTACACGCAGTGGTGTTGAATCGGGACCTGTTGAGTTTCTGTTTCCTCTGTTCGTGCCAAGGCAAAACATGTGTAATAGGAGGTAAACATTCGGGGCACTGTATCACCTCGCATAGTGAGGAAAAAGTTACAAACTCGATATTAAAATTTTCGGCATTGAAAGAGAACGTGAATTTATCGTTCTTAAAAAAAACATTCAAGTCAGTGAAAACTTTTAGATTTTTATGTTTTTGGCCTAAATTGGCCACAAGTTTCATGTTCGGTTAGCGGTTTAGTGATCACGTGCAGAGAATCTGTGCCATCTCCGCTGAAACATCCTTTGGCTTTGAGGTCGCGCGAGGAGGAGGAGGAGGGGGGGGGAGGAGGGAAGAGGAGGACGAGGGGGTGGGGGAGGAGGGATTTGTGGGACGATGCGCGCACAGCATGTGACTGAACTTCATGGTTCTTTTAATAATTAAGCGGGCGTCTGTGTCACCTTGAATGAGACTGATCTCCCGCGAACACCACCACTGGGTTGAGTTGACCCTAACCAGAGGTTGCATTGGCAGCAGCAGCAGCAAACTAATGATGATGATGAGAAACACAAGGGCGCAGGGCTTTGGCGACACAAAGACTCCGTGTGGACCAAACTGCCGCAGGCCAATATCGTACACTCTTTGTACAGCCAACCGCCTTGAATGTCGATATTCCTTGTTGAGTCTCAATTTTTTGTTTTTTTCGTCGCTGCTGTTGCTGCTGCTGCTGCTACATTTGGGATGTTCAACCTATTCCATTGATGAATGTTTGGCTTCGTGGCGGTAGAGAACCAGGTGGTACACGGGGTACGTGTACAGCTGTGCATCTACTGACAGAAGAGCTACCCCCTCGCATCCCCCCCCCCCCCCCCCAACTGGAAGGTAGCCCTACAAAACCCATTAACCGACTCTTCAGACGCCGGCTAGATGTCTCCGAAGACGAGAGAGTACAAAGACAAAAAATCCCCCGTATAGCCTTTAGAAGGTTTATTGGGGCAAGTGTTGTTGGACGTATGTGCACTTATTTCGCACCCTACGTGGCCTACCCGTGCAACTCGGAGGTGCGGGGGAAAGAACGACAAAATAAACACCCATTCCTTTTGATAATTGTTTTTTTACCCTTCTATCTGGCAACAAAACTGACACCTTTTACAAGGAGTCATGTTTGCATAGACCGCAATACCTGCAGTCATAATACAAACAAAATACATAACTCTGATAATGTGCACTGTCCTTGAAGTCGATTGGTCCACACCCGAGACAGCTTTCCTTAGAGCCTAGTCTCACATGGGTTAGATCAGATGACGCCAAAAGGCCCATTCCTTTTCTTTCTAAATAAATGAGTTTCCCAAGCTAGAACATTGCAATGCGCATCGCTGGAGTGGATTCGTAACATCGGAAGGAAGAGCGTTCCAGACGGCCGCAAAGTGCATCTGACAAGCGCGAGCATCATCTACGATGTCCGGCGCGTCACATGAGCAGGTAGCTGGCCAACATCGTTCCCGGCCGCCTTTGTCTCCCCGTTGCCGATGTTTACACATCGCACCGGATAGTCAAGGACGTGTGCTGAACGTCCTTCCTGTGCCGCTATTTTCGCCGCCGCCGGGGTGATCGGATTCCCTGTCGCTCCCCCAAAGACGAGAGAAATAGCCCCCCAACACCCGCACACGGGAAACTCGAAGGTGGAGAAAATCTGAAGAGTAAAAAGAAAACATGATAGAATACAATTGTTTTATCTTCTTGGTTGGCTATCAACAACAAGGCAACTCCTCAGTTTAACACGTAGGCTTTCGCGACCAATGTTATCATAATCAACGTTTTTGGGTTTAGATCGCGTTATTTATAAATGTGTCGTAACCCTCCACCACCCGACAAGGCCAATCAGTAAAAATGTGTCACGTTGACAAAAGACAAATAGTTCACTGCTTTAGCCCACCGGTGTGTTGAAGACAGTACACAAATGGTAAATGTCCTATGACTAATTGGGAATGGGACGCAAGCGTAGGATTGATCACCCTGTCGCTGGCCGCCTTTGGAGAGGGTGTATAATATGAAAGGCCGAAACACCCTAGGAACCAAAGGTACACTACTGACGATGCGCTCCCCAAATTTCACCAGGCTCACTGTTCATGAACTCTTGGAAGTGCTTGCACAAAGGATAGTAACATCTCATCCTGTGTTCTTGGAATCTTTCGGTAAAGTCACATAGAATGGAAATAATACAATAATAAAAATAAAACGTAATAAATACAATTATCACGACGTTTCGGCCCACAAACGCAAGCAGCCGTCCTCAGGTGGAGAGCAGGTCTGTCGAGAAGACAGAGTCTGAATGACACACCCCAGGCTTGGAGTGACTTTTTAAGCTGGGATGGAAGGGGGAAGAGCGCCTTGACAAAATAATTTGCATATCCAGATAATGTTTTATTTATTATTTCCATTCTACGGACAATTGTTTTATTTTATTATTTTATTATTTCCCTTCTACGCGACTTTACCGAAAGAACCAATAAGATGAATCCCTGCAGTCACGAAAGCTTTGAATCGAAATTTTAAATCTGAAGAGCCCACCACTGACCTCTTGTCATACCATGCCCGGCATCCCATGGCGAGGCCTTTAAGCACCGGGTGGAATCGGCAACCTAATGAAGCGATGAGAGGCATTCTATACACTTTGGTTCTTTGGGTAAAGTCACGTAGGTAGAAAATCAATAGATCACGACGTTTCGATCGCAACACAAGAAAATCGTCTTCAGATCTGTTGCAAATCGTCTTCAGATCTGTTGCAAGTCGTCTTCAGATCTGTTGCAAGTCGTCTTCAGATCTGTTGCAAATCGTCTTCAGATCTGTTTCAAATCGTCTTCAGATCTGTTGCAAGTCGTCTTCAGATCTGTTGCAAATCGTCTTCAGATCTGTTTCAAATCGTCTTCAGGTCTGTTGCAAATCGTCTTCAGATCTGTTGCAAATCGTCTTCAGATCTGTTGCAAATCGTCTTCAGATCTGTTGCAAGTCGTCTTCAGATCTGTTGCAAATCGTCTTCAGATCTGTTGCAAATCGTCTTCTGATCTGTTTCAAATCGTCTTCAGGTCTGTTGCGATCGAAACGTCGTGATCTATTGATTTTCTACCTACGTGACTTCACCGAAAGAGCCAAAGAGTATTGATTCTCGCAGTCACGAAAGCTTCAAATCTAGACTGAGAGGCATTCTCTTCGGATTCGGTCACGAACTCAACATGCCAAGGAGCTCGCAATGCGCTGCGAACGAGGGCCACGAGGCGGCTCTCAAAGTAGCCGCAGTTTGCCGACCCCGGCGGTTTCCCATCCGCGTACTAGCCAGGCTCAAACCTGCTTAGCTTCCGAGATCCTGATGAGATTGGGTCCCGTGGCCACATCGCAGCGCACGCCTGACAGCGTCTGGTAATCGTTCCCCGGATGGTTTCCCATCCACCTACTAACCAGGCTCAAACCCGCTTAGCTTCCGAGATCCTGATGAGATTGGGTCCCGTGGCCACATCGCAGCGCACGCCTGACAGCGTCTGGTAATCGTTCCCCGGATGGTTTCCCATCCACCTCCTAACCAGGCTCAAACCCGCTTAGCTTCCGAGATCCTGATGAGATTGGGTCCCGTGGCCACATCGCAGCGCACGCCTGACAGCGTCTGGTAATCGTTCCCCGGATGGTTTCCCATCCACCTACTAACCAGGCTCAAACCCGCGTAGCTTCCGAGATCCTGATGAGATTGGGTCCCGTGGCCACATCGCAGCGCACGCCTGACAGCGTCTGGTAATCGTTCCCGGATGGTTTCCCATCCACCTACTAGCCAGGCTCAAACCCGCTTAGCTTCCGAGATGCTGATGAGATTGGGTCCCGTGGCCACATCGCAGCGCACGCCTGACAGCGTCTGGTGTTCGTTCCCCGGATGGTTTCCCATCCACCTACTAGCCAGGCTCAGCCCTGCTTAGCTTCCGAGATGCTATGCGGTTTGGGTTGTTGTGTGAGCGAGTGGTGACTGTGAAGCATTCACCGTTTCCATCAAGCGAGGCGTTACAAGCGCCGTGGATATTAACACGCGCGCGCGAGTCAATGGCAATTAGTGCGTTTCGCGAGCTTGAATCGGCGTTTTAATTAGGATGCATCAGGATGCTCGCGAAGCAAATTTGTTAAATCGCATTTTTTATTTCATTTTTTTATTTCATTTTTATTCATTTTTTCATTTTTATTAAATTTTTTTTCATTTTTATTTCATTTTTTTATTTCATTTTTATTTCATTTTTATTTCATTTTTTATTCAATTTCTTCTTCATTTCTTATTTTATTTTGTTCATTTTTTTTCCATTTTTTTCATTTTTTATTTTTTTTTGTACACTCTTTGAGACAAACACAGCAGGGCAACTGGTATGCAGGAGGTCGTGGGTTCGATCCCGACCCTGACGCCTGCTGTATATTAGGAGTGTGCGTTTCTCTGTCTCTCGGCATCATCACGGTGGCTAGGAGATGTTAACTACCTCGCCTGGTATACAGGAGGTCATGGGTTCGATCCCGACTATGACGCCTGCTGTATATTAGGAGTGTGCGTTTCTCTGTCTCTCGGCATCATCACGGTGGCTAAGAGATGTTAACTACCTCGCCTGGTACGCAGGAGGTCGTGGGTTCGATCCCGACCCTGACGCCTACTGCTGTATATTAGGGGCTGGCGTGTCTTTCCCTCTCTCTCTCCCATGGGTCGCGTGGATTTTCCCCTGGAATCCTCCGGTTTCTTCCTCCACATTTTCGAATCAACATCATTCGTCCAGAGCGCTTGGCTATGATACATTTCCACGCGGTGACGATAAACAACTTCGTTGAGCTTCCGTTCGCGATTGTTTCTGGAAGAAAAAAAAGAAAACTCGACAAGCTCATTGGGGCCCTTACCTGGTTTAAAAAATTCATATCGTTTTAATATTTTATAGTTCATTGACTTCGACTTGACTGGCTGGATAAGCTGTGGCTCAATCTCTCCAGTCTGTGTCCCTGGGGGGTCTCACACAGTTGATCGCACGCCCCAATTAAGCGTCGATCCCTTATCAGTCTATCAACCCATGGCCGTGGCACACGAGTGACCGGAGCTCAGGGAGGCCTTGCCCAACCCCCCCTCCTACCCCTCTTCGGAAAATCGACACGCTAACTCATTTTGTCGCCCATCGCGCAAATTAATTCCACCGCTCTCACGTTTGGAATGGGCGTCCGCTCGCTGTGGTTATTGGGTTGTGTGCGTTTAGCGGGGGAGCGGTGGCGCAGCGGTTAGCGCACGGCGGCGTGCTGATGAACCCGAAGAACCCGAGTTTGATTGCTCGCTCACGGCCAAACCGGTGATGATTATCTGAACGGGTCTTGGGCACCCCTAGGTAGACTCAGCCTCAAATGAGTACCTGGTGCGGTGCGCAAACATTGTCTCTGGGGAGACAAAGGCGGCCGGGCGTGGTGCTGGCCACCCACCCCCTCGTGTGCCGTTCCGGCCTTCATAGGTGATCGCTAACAGCACTTGCCCCAACAGTCTGCTACAAATATAGGGGGGATCTTTGTCTTTGTGTAGTGGGGGAGCGGTGGCAGAGTGGTTAGCGCACGGCGTGGTATCGAAGACCCGAGTTCGATTCCCGCTCGCTGCCCCACAACATCAGTGGCGGTAACTATTTGGACCGGTCCTGTGCCTCTCTCAAGGTCAACTCAGCCTTAATTGAGTGCACGGTGCTGTGCGTAAACATCGGTCCTGTATACAGAAAGTTGTTCTCGGACAATCAATGAGTGATTAAATACGAGGGATGAATAATACTATTAATACTTCATTTCATAAAGCATAATTTATGTAAATATCATCCCGTAACGTTGTACATAAACTATATATGAGGACCAAATCCCATATACAGCCACTACCAAGCAAATGAAAACCCTTCGACCTGAGCAAAATAAATTAATGAAATAAATTAACAAAAATCAGAAATGGCACCAAAAACAAAGAGAGCACAAACAACAACAGCAACAACAGTCATTACAACAATACCGGAGCACCCGGTACAAACCCCACGTATAGCGAAAAGGCAGCAGCAAAATATCACCCCCCCTCCTCCTCCAAGCTCTGCGGTCCTCTAACTATACGAAGGCGTTATCAGCCAATGAATGCGTGTTTGTACAGGGGGGGGATGCCGGAGCACCCGGTAGAAACCCACGCACAGTGGGGGGGCATCACGCACGAAGATGTGCGATGGTGGATTAACTCGCTCGGCTTCGAGGCAGTACAGCAAGCGGGATCGCGAGCCAGCCAATGGGAACCTTTCCAGTGTCAAATCCCTCTTCCCCCCGAAAGCGTGCTGGGTTATCAACGGAGGGCCACGCAACGCTACGAAATTTGCATTCGTTTCAAGATAATCGATCGTCGGATGCGCCGTGCAAGTGCACGCGATGTGTAAGGATCAATGTTAACAGTGGGGGCGGGGGGGGGGTTCAATGAACGGATCGACGCACGCCTAAATACAAACGCCAATTGACAGCGTCCCTTTCTTTTTCTTTACCCACGTCGTGGGGGTCGTTGGAGGGGGGGACGGGGGTGGTGGTGGGGTCATTGGCCATACTTCTCCACGCCGGTCAGCGCGTGGTCCGCGAAGGCGAACCGGCGCAGGGATTTTATCGACCGCTCATCGATTCTCAGCCGGCCGTGGGGGAACTGGACTCGGGTTCTTAGCGCGCTACGATATCGACTGCGCGTCACTGCTCCACGTGATACGAGACGAGAGGTCCCAGGTGTATATACACACACACAACAGACATACAGGCTGCTGCAGCAAGTGTTGCACCTGTGAAGACCGTAACGCTACACGTGGAGGTGAGCGGCCAGACCCACGTCCAGCCTCATCCCCTCCCCATTGCTGGAGTTTAGACGCCGCACCAGATACTCATTTAAGAAGTCGAGTAGACCTACGGGAAGCACGGAGACTGGGTGAGATGTTCGTCGTGAGCGTTACACGAACGCGTGTCGCCAAAGTTCGCAGAGCAGCGAGCTTACCCTCTGCGCCACCGCTCCACCCAGGAAACAAGCACCGCATGTGCCAGGCTAGGTGCACGTTGAGGCTACCGCGTGAAGTGTGGAAGGCTGGCTGCTGCGAGGTCACGGGACTGACCCGGCGCGCAAATGCGTGAGCTGACTGAGATGACCGGCAGATGCACCACCTGCGCTTCCCTCTGAAGCGACTCGCGGTGTCTTTCAACGTTTACGTAAGCACACACGCAGACAAAGACAAAGGTCCCCCGCAAAGCCTGAACAGTCTGTTGCGGCAAGTGTTGTTAGCGAGCACCCATGAAGCCCGGCATGGTGCACGACGGGGTGAGTGGTTAACACCACGCCGCACCAGGAACTCATCTTTAGGTTGAGTCGCCCTAGGGGAGGCCCAGAACCGGTTCAGATAATCGTCACGGGTGTTGGCTGTGAGCGGGAATCGAACTCGGGTCGCCGGGTTCGTAGCCATAACCGCTACACTACGCAGGCAACAACAACAACCGCCATTCGCCACAAAGTGGCGGTGACGTCACCATGGCGCTTGTGCCAGGCAATGTGCACCTTGAGGCCACGTGAAGTGTCGAACGCCCGCTGGCAGGAGGTCAAGGAACAGACCCAGGTGCCATGGGCCGACTGACTGAGATGACTTCCTGATGCACCACCTGTGCCCTCTACTGTGACAACTCGCTGTTGTTGTGAGCTTTGCTCCTCCGCCCTCCGTTGTTGTTGGAGGGTGACTGCCTCCAACTGCCCAGTAGCGTCCTTCACGAGCCTCCTACACAGAGGCCGATCTTGACACGCGCTGGTCCAGTCATCGGCAGTCCACTCAGCTAAATGTCCTCCTGCTTTACCACATCACCCCATCTCTTCTCTAGCCCGTGCCGCGCCCGTTTAGCCCCCTCGATCCTTGCCGAACAA
>NC_083833.1:5443565-5532348 GCF_015708825.2 Lethenteron reissneri | reverse complement strand
GGGGGGCGAGGAGGGGGGCGAGGAGGGGGGGAGGAGGCAGGGGGACGAGGAGAGGGGGGGAGGAGAGGGGGGGGGAGAGGGGGGGGGAGGAGGCAGGGGGAGAGGAGGGGGGGGAGAGGAGGGGGGGGGCGAGGAGGGGGGGGAGGAGGGAGGGGGTCGAGGAGAGGGGGGGGGAGGAGAGGGGGGGGGACGATGAGAGGGGGGAGGAGGGAAGGGGGCGAGGAGGGGGCACGAGAAGGGGGGCGAGGGGGGGGGGGGGGGGGGGACGAGCATGGGGGGGGGGGGGGGCTAGGGAGAAAGGTGGGGGGGCGATGATGAGGAGGAGGGGGGGTTCCTCTCTCCGCCTGAACCCCGTGGTGACCTCGCCGGCGGCCTCAAATATCCCGGTCGCGTGGCTCGTTGTGGGCTGCCGTGCGCGCTCGCTCTCCTCGCGGCTGTGATCTCTCCGCCGTGGCGGCGTGGGCATCGCTCTCCTGCCGCTCTCCGCGCCTCCTACGACTCGCTCAGTGGGGTCCAGGGAGGCCGGAGGCAACAGAGGCGCCACGCTCTGGAAATGAAAATAAAAAAAATAACACAAAAATTGCATGGCCCGTCCGGCGCTTCGGGGACAAGCAAATTGAATTGGGGGTGCTCGCACATCGGGGCTTGGAGGTGAAGGGGGTGTGGGGGAGTGCAGGGGGGGGGGGGGTGGGTAGAGAGCGGGTGGGGGGGGGGGGCGACGGCGTCGATGGCGCGGTCACATAGTCGGATCGCTTGTATTGGATCGGCGAGAATAAATTTGCGAATGACCGCATCTCTCTCCCCACCACCGCCAACACCGCCAGCTCGCCACCACACAGCCCGTTCCCGAGGCTACGATTGCTTCTCGGCGTGCGAGCCCCCCCCCCCCTCCTGCCCCCCCCCCCCCAGCTCGAGCCTGACGTTGACTGATGCCCGGCATTTTCGCGGCGACGAGATCGGAGCCAACCGCGGGAAGCCTTGTCCGCTGCTTAATAAGAGAGAGAGAGAGCGAGAGAGAGAGGGTTATTAACGCCGGATCACATGGCCGGCCTGCAACACTCCCACCCCCCTCCTCTCCTCCTCACCCCACGTTACTACCACTCGAAGCACCCAGACCGACGTCAAATCAATCAGACGTTCAATTAACACCGCGCGCGCTTGAGAGACGTGGAGTCTTTCGAGAGAGAGAGAGAGACAAGGAGAGATGCATGCCAAGATCGGGGCAGGGTCATCGCGAGATGCGCGGCGCGTGGTGTGGATCTTTGACACGGCCGAGCTGTGGCCGGCGGTCCGTTGCTCGTTGGTAGACGTTTCGCGGTTCGTACCGGTGCCGCCCTGGTTAATACTGCGGGTATGGATGTATGTACGTGGATTTGTTTTGCACCGTGTGTAGCCCACGGCGCTAATCGGAGGTGCGGGAAACGTGTGATTTGTGCTAAGCGCTGGATTTGTTTATGTTTAACCAGGTAAGTTCTAGATTTGAAGCTTTCGTGATTGCAAGGATTCATACTCTTAGGTTTTTTCGGTAAAGTTACGTAGGTAAAAATAAAAAGAAATAATAAAATAATAGAAATAATAATAGAAATAAATTAAAATTATTCTATTATTTTAGTATTTTTATTATTATTTTATTTTTTTACCTACGTGACTTTACCGTAAAAACTGAGAGTATAATCAGGTAAGGCCCACCGAGCTATGCAGCTGCGGTTTTTGTGTTCTTTTCAGAAACGACCTGGCCACAAATGATGGCACAACTAAGCGGCTTATCGCGATGGAAATGTTAAGCGAGGCGGACGTCACAGATCCCGTGGGGTCGTTCGACAAAACCAGTAGGCCGTTGTGTGCCGACGTCATTGTCTCTGCGAAGTTGCCACGTTAAAAAAAATTACACTGCATGTTATTTTCTTGGTTCTTTCGGTAAAGTCACGTAGAAGGGAAATAATAAAATAATAAAAAAAAAACATAATAAAATCATTCTCACGACGTTTCGGCCACAACGCAAGCAGCCGTCCTCAGGTGAAGAACAGGTCTGTCGGAAAGACAGCGTCTGAATGAGCACCGCCACGCTTGGCAGCGTATATTTAAGCGGGTTGGAGGCGGAAGAGCGCCTTGACAAAGGAATTTGCATATCAAGAGGAATTTAGCATATAATGGGAAATGCAGATATGTGATTAGTCACTACTTGTGGAATGCGTAGGAGGTGGCGGGGGGTTTCAAAGTCATATTATGCCCGTGCATTATGCAGGATTAGCAGCATCAAATGGAGGGAGTAGGTTTAGCATTAATGTTATTATTTGCCTAAAAACCACGTAGCAACATCGGCCCTTACCGCAAGATTGTGGCGAGTGTTTCCGTCTGTGAAACGTGGCCGCCCCCTCCCACGATCGCCTTTGGCGGCCAGATTGGAGCGAGGACCATGATGGTACGATTTTACTGAAGAATGATTAATGGTAATTGTTTTTTTTACCCTTCTATCATGCAAAAAAACTGACACATTTTTTACAAGGAGTCATGTTTGCATAGACCACAATACCTGCAGTCATAATGCTAAACAAAAAACATAACTCTGATAATATATGCACTGTCCTTAAAGTTGATTGGTCCACGCCCGAGACAGCTTTCCTTAGAGCCTAGTCTCACATGGTGTTGGACCAGATGACGCCAAAAGGCGCACAACTCAAAGACAATGCACCATCAGAGTATGAGAGCTCGGGGTAAAAAAGGTGTCAGTTTGTTGCCAGATAGAAGGGTAAAAAAAACAATAATTATATTTTTACTGGCAAATGAGGTTCCAATGATGATTAATCGATTATGGTTTGTGTACTGCAATTCAAAGCAGGCCACCTGAGCTTGATTTGCAGCCGTAGGGAAAAGATGCCAAAGGTGGCGAGATGTTAACTACCTCGCCTGGTATACAGGAGGTCGTCGGTTCGATCCCGTCCCTGATGCCTGCGTGTTTTGAGTTTGCACGCTCTCCCGTGGTCGCGTGGATCTTTTCCCATCTCACTGTAGAAAACGCGTTTAGATATGTTGGCCCGTCTATACAAGTTCTACGTGACAAACCACTTCATTGAGCTATGATAAAGTGAAAAAACAGTTTAGTTTTATATCATGGGACCTCCCTTTGGCCAGTACCAAAATATGATAATATGGCTTTCCCCTTTTTTCTGGCAACAAACAGGGTGTTCAGATGTTAAACCACCAAACTGAAACTTTTACAATGAATCATGTCGCATTAACCACAATGCTTGTGCTCAGAATTGCAAAACAAAATACATACTCTAATAATATAGCATGTCCTGATTGGTCCCACACCAGAGACAGCTTTCTTTGAGCCTCGTCTCAAAACGTGTGTAGACCAGAGGGACGCCAAAGGCTACAGCTGTACCATCAGTTTAGAGGACAATGCATATATTATCAGAGTATGTTTTTGTTTGCATTCTGACCACAAGCATTGTGGTTAGATGCAGACGTGATTCCCTTGTAAAAGGTTTCAGTTTGGCGGTTTTGTTGCCAGAAAAAAGGGGGAAAACCTATTCTCAGTTATCATTCTTGTTGTTGTCACCACGACGTTTGTTTACCCACAAAAAGCCTCACTGAGTCCTCAAGTCTCTTTTCAGGAGGGTCTTGCCAAGTTTTGGCAGTAGGATTATTAGGTGCTGCTGCTGCTTCTGTGTGTGTGTGAAATCACAACTGAGCAATTTACAACGCACGTGTTGTGTTGCATTGGAATATTGTGTCCATAATCGAGTTTTTTTGGGGGTTAGATCCCGTAAATAAATAAATGTGTCGTTAAAACCCACCACCACCCGACACAGCCAACTAGAAAGGGTTGTCACGTCAACAGAACGTGCAATCATTCTAGATTTGAAGTTTTCGTAACTGCAAGGATCCATACTCTTTGGTTCTTTCGGTAAAGTCACGTGGGTAGAAAAATAAAAATAATTAAATCACGACGTTTTCGGACGCAACACAAGCGTGCGTCGACCAGGTGGGACAACAGCAAAAATGCACACATTCTGATGAGCCCCCCCCTCTCCTCCCCCTCAACTCGCGCTTTTAAGGGATTACATCTTGAATCATTGCCTCACTTGATGCAGCTAATCTGGCTGGTGACGGTCCCACCTGATGACGGAGACTTGTGTTGCCTCCGAAACGTCGTGATCTTTATTTTATTTATTTTTATTATTTTGATGTTTTACCTACGTGACCTTTACGTAAAAAACCTAGAATATGCATTTTTTTTGCCGACTTCAGCAACTGTTTTTTTGCTGTTGGTTGTCTCACCTTGATGAACGGACGCTTGTGTTTCGTCGGAAACGTCGTGATTTAATTTATTTGTATTTTTTACTACGTGACTTACCGAAAGAACCAAAGGTATAGAGCGTGGCCAATTCGTCACTAGTACTTGTCGGCTGTGTCGCGTGGTGGCGGGTTTTAACGACACATTTATATATTTACGCGATCTAACCCAAAAAAAACCTCTTATTATGGATGATATTGCTCGCGAAAGGCTCCCGCTAAGTGTTAAAACGGAATATTATGTTTTGCAATATATTCCATCCCTCGTGTGGGGCGGTGCTTTTATCCGCGTATTTTATGTTCGGAGTGCTTTCCTTCATGTGCCGCTGTCCTTTATGTTGCTTTTTTTCCATTTTGTGATGCCCCCTTTCCCCCGTCAGGCCCAGGTCAACTCACCTCTTAGCAAACGAGACCAATCCCCGATCGCCCACCCACCGCTCTCGCTCTCCTCCTCCTCGAGATGACACCACAACCACGTGACTTTTCTTTTGTATGGTGCGCGATGCTTTCCGCGCCACAGCGCGTCGATTTGTAGCGTTTGTTTTCTTTTGTTTGCTGGTCACTTTGTGTATTTCATATTGAAATCGCCTCCAGTGCTTTTGCTGCTGGCGGCAATAAAGTTGTTTAAAAGTCAAAGTCTCTCTCTCTCGAGAGAGAGAGAGGAGGGAAGCGATCGGCTACCGGTTACACAACAAACTAAACAAAAACAACGCGCTGCAGGGGATGTCGAGCGCGGTTGTGTCACGTGCGATGCGTGCCGCTGTGCTCCGCGCGGTGCAGTGGTTATACTACACTATACACCTACACCAGCGGCCCCGCCAAACTTTTTGGCACCAGGCACCGGTTTCATGGAAGACATTTTTTCACGCACGGGGAGGGGTGGCGGGGGGGGGGTCATCATTTGTGTCTTTCTCCCTTTTCAAAGCAGCTCTCCAGCGACGGTTTGTTTTTTTACTCAATGTTGGCTACTAGGGGTTAGAGCTTGTGGGCCTTGTACCAACACTGTGACACTGAGACGAGTGCGCAGTGCGGGAAAGAGGCTCGGATGGAAGTGGTGAATAATAAAATAATGGGGGCGGGCCACACACGTACTCACCGCTCACCACTATGCGGTGTGTAGAGTGTGTACACACACGGACTCACCGCTCACCACGATGCGGTGTGTAGAGTGTGTACACACACGGACTCACCGCTCACCACTATGCGGTGTGTAGATGTGTACACACGCGGACTCACCGCTCACCACGATGCGGTGTGTAGAGTGTGTACACACACGGACTCACCGCTCACCACGATGCGGTGTGTAGAGTGTGTACACACACAGACTCACCGCTCACCACTATGGGTGTGTAGAGTGTGTACACACACGGACTCACGCTCACCACGATGCGGTGTGTAGAGTGTGTACACACACAGACTCACCGCTCACCACTATGGGTGTGTGTAGAGTGTGTACACACACGGACTCACCGCTCACCACTATGCGGTGTGTAGAGTGTGTACACACACGGACTCACCGCTCACCACTATGCGGTGTGTAGAGTGTGTACACACACGGACTCACCGCTCACCACGATGCGGTGTGTAGAGTGTGTACACACGGACTCACCGCTCACCACTATGCGGTGTGTAGAGTGTGTACACACACGGACTCACCGCTCACCCATGCAGTGTGTAGAGTGTGTACACACACGGACTCACCGCTCACCACTATGCGGTGTGTAGAGCGTGTACACACACGGACTCACCACGATGCGGTGTGTAGAGTGTGTACACACGCGGACTCACCGCTCACCACTATGCGGTGTGTAGAGTGTGTACACACAGGACTCACCGCTCACCAATGCGGTGTGTAGAGTGTGTACACACACGGACTCACCGCTCACCACTATGCGGTGTGTAGAGTGTGTACACACACGGACTCACCGCTCACCACTACGCGGTGTGTAGAGTGTGTACACACACGGACTCACCGCTAACCACTATGGGGTGTTTAGAGTGTGTACACACACGGACTCACCGCTCACCACGATGCGGTGTGTAGAGTGTGTACACACACGGACTCACCGCTCTCCACGATGCGGTGTGTAGAGTGTGTACACACACGGACTCACCGCTCACCACTATGGGGTGTGTAGAGTGTGTACACACACGGACTCACCGCTCACCACTATGCGGTGTGTAGAGTGTGTACACACACGGACTCACCGCTCACCACTATGCGGTGTGTAGAGTGTGTACACACACGGACTCACCGCTCACCACATGCGGTGTGTAGAGTGTGTACACACGGACTCACCGCTCACCACTATGCGGTGTGTAGAGTGTGTACACACACGGACTCACCGCTCACCACCATGCGGTGTGTAGAGTGTGTACACACACGGACTCACCGCTCACCACTATGCGGTGTGTAGAGTGTGTACACACACGGATCACCGCTCACCACTATGCGGTGTGTAGAGTGTGTACACACCGGACTCACCGCTCACCACTATGCGGTGTGTAGAGTGTGTACACACACGGACTCACCGCTCACCACATGCGGTGTGTAGAGTGTGTACACACACGGACTCACCGCTCACCATATGCGGTGGTAGAGTGTGTACACACACGGACTCACCGCTCACCACTATGCGGTGTGTAGAGTGTGTACACACACGGACTCACCGCTCACCACTATGCGGGTGTAGAGTGTGTACACACACGGACTCACCGCTCACCACGATGCGGTGTGTAGAGTGTGTACACACACGGACTCAACCGCTCTCCACGATGCGGTGTGGTAGAGTGTGTAACACACGACTCACCGCTCACACTATGGGGTGTTTAGAGTGTGTACACGCACGGACTCACCGCTCACCACTATGCGGTGTGTAGAAGTGTGTACACACGGAGCTCACCGCCACCACGATGCGGTGTGTAGAGTGTGTACACACACAGACTCACCGCTCACCACTATGCGGTGTGTAGAGTGTGTACACACACAGACTCACCGCTCACCACGATGCGGTGTGTAGAGTGTGTACACACACGGACTCACCGCTCTCCACGATGCGGTGTGTAGAGTGTGTACACACACGGACTCACCGCTCACCACTATGGGGTGTGTAGAGTGTGTACACACACGGACTCACCGCTCACCACTATGCGGTGTGTAGAGGTGTACACACACGGACTCACCGCTCACCACTACGCGGTGTGTAGAGTGGTGTACACACAACGGACTCACCGCTCACCACTATGCGGGTGTAGAGTGTGTACACAACACGGACTCATCCGCTCACCACTATGCGGGTGTAGAGTGTGTACACACACGGACTCACCGCTCACCACTATGCGGTGTGTAGAGTGTGTACACACACGGACTCACCGCTCACCACTACGCGGTGTGTAGAGTGTGTACACACACGGACTCACCGCTCACCACTAGCGGTGTGTAGAGTGTGTACCACACGGACTCACCGCTCACCACTATGCGGTGTGTAGAGTGTGTACACACACGGACTCACCGCTCACCACTATGCGGTGTGTAGAGTGTGTACACACACGGACTCACCGCTCACCACAATGCGGTGTGTAGAGTGTGTACACACACGGACTCACCGCTCACCACTATGCGGTGTGTAGAGTGTGTACACACACGGACTCACCGCTCACCACCATGCGGTGTGTAGAGTGTGTACACACACGGACTCACCGCTCACCACTATGCGGTGTGTAGAGTGTGTACACACACGGACTCACCACTATGCGGTGTGTAGAGTGTGTACACACCGGACTCACCGCTCACCACTATGCGGTGTGTAGAGTGTGTACACACACGGACTCACCGCTCACCACTATGCGGTGTGTAGAGTGTGTACACACACGGACTCACCGCTCACCACTATGCGGTGTGTAGAGTGTGTACACACACGGACTCACCGCTCACCACTACGCGGTGTGTAGAGTGTGTACACACACGGACTCACCGCTAACCACTATGGGTGTTAGAGTGTGTACACACACGGACTCACCGCTCACCACTATGCGGTGTGTAGAGTGTGTACACACACGGACTCACCGCTCACCACTATGCGGTGTGTAGAGTGTGTACACACACGGACTCACCGCTCACCACTATGCGGTGTGTAGAGTGTGTACACACACGGACTCACCGCTCACCACTACGCGGTGTGTAGAGTGTGTACACACACGGACTCACCGCTCACCACTATGCGGTGTGTAGAGTGTGTACACACACGGACTCACCGCTCACCACTATGCGGTGTGTAGAGTGTGTACACACACGGACTCACCGCTCACCACTATGCGGTGTGTAGAGTGTGTACACACACGGACTCACCGCTCACCACTATGCGTTGTTTAGAGTGTGTACACACACGGACTCACCGCTCACCACTACGCGGTGTGTAGATGTGTACACACACGGACTCACCGCTCACCACTATGCGGTGTGTAGAGTGTGTACACACACGGACTCACCGCTCACACTATGCGGTGTGTAGAGTGTGTACACACACGGACTCACCGCTCACCACAATGCGGTGTGTAGGAGTGTGTACACACACGGACTCACCGCTCACCACTATGCGGTGTGTAGAGTGTGTACACACACGGACTGCACCGCTCACCACCATGCGGTGTGTAGAGTGTGTACACACACGGACTCACCGCTCACCACTATGCGTGTGTAGAGCTGTGTACACACACGGACTCACCACGATGCGGTGTGTAGAGTGTGTACACACGCGGACTCACCGCTCACCACTATGCGGTGTGTAGAGTGTGTACACACACGGACTCACCGCTCACCACAATGCGGTGTGTAGAGGTGTACACACACGGACTCACCGCTCACCACTATGCGGTGTGTAGAGTGTGTACACACACGGACTCACCGCTCACCACATGCGGTGTGTAGAGTGTGTACACACACGGACTCACCGCTCACCACTATGGGTGTTTAGAGTGTGTACACACACGGACTCACCGCTCACATGCGGTGTGTAGAGTGTGTACACACACGGACTCACCGCTCACCACTATGCGGTGTGTAGAGTGTGTACACACACGGACTCACCGCTCACCACTATGCGGTGTGTAGAGTGTGTACACACACGGACTCACCGCTCACCACTATGCGGTGTGTAGAGTGTGTACACACACGGACTCACCGCTCACCACTATGCGGTGTGTAGAGTGTGTACACACACGGACTCACCGCTCACCACTATGCGGTGTGTAGAGTGTGTACACACACGGACTCACCGCTCACCACTATGCGGTGTGTAGAGTGTGTACACACACGGACTCACCGCTCACCACTATGCGGTGTGTAGAGTGTGTCGGTGTGTTAGAGGGTGTACACACACGGACTCACCGCTCTCACCTCCTGCTGCTTGCGGCTGGTTTCTAAACAGGCCACGGGCCGGTAGCCGGTCCGCCGTCCCGGGGTTGGGGACCCCTGGGAGTAGGCAATGCAATGCGTGGCAGCTACTATTCCTCGTTCTTATTATATTATTATACCAGCTGTCCCGCAACAGCCGTGGATCACGATACCGTGACGCCCATCAACGTTCAGCCACCGAACCACCTTGCACTGCCCGCGAGCTGCCCGTTGACAAATACAAATTTAACCCGTAAAAACAAAGTTTTTCAACTCTAAATCCTTTATATGCATGGCGGCTAGAGTCCTCTCGTCCTCTGGCTTGAGATGGCTACCACCTGTGGGTCAGATGATTGTCTGCCAGTATTAAGCAAATGGGTAATTAAATTTTTTTTTTTCCCTAAACAGTGTAAAATTTTGGAAAAAAATTTCGCGAAAATATATTGTCACGCACAACGAGTCTGTGTGCAACATGTCAGCTCGATTGGATCACGGGAAGTGTGTTAAAAACGACCGAAAGATTTGCACGGTCGTAAGCAAGCCAGCGAACTTAATATAAAGGATTTAAAAATCGTCGACGACTCATGCGGGTGGGAATTGATGAGCGCGGTGGCAGAATTTATTTGGGGTGGTGGTGGATTGGGTTGGGGGTGGGCGGGCAGTAGAGTGAACGGGCCGAGAGCGATCGCCCAGTCTACCCCCGGGACTCCCGTCAATTTCTCTCGGCTGGTCGCAAAGTCTCCCACGGCTTCATATTCTTAGGGGTTTGTTTCCGGTAAAGTCACGTAGGTAAAAAATTAAAATTAATAAAAGTAAAATAAAATAAAAAATCACGACGTTTCGGAGGCAACACAAGCTTCCGTCTTCAGGTGGAACCGTCACAGCCACGACAGCTGTATCAAGTAAATGAGAGATTGCAGGAGCTACCACTCCGTATATATAATGGTTGAAGAGGGGAAGGGCCAGGGACGGCACACTTTTTATTAATATGGTAAGATGAGGCTTAAGACTAAGAATAGACTGCATAACAAAAGACTGAGCCTTTGTTATGGAGAGGTGCGGTTTGTGACAACGCCTGGCCTACATAACAAAAGTGATGTGAATCTTCAAGTGACCGTCAGCATCGCCGACGCCGCACGTTTTGAGTCGGCGCTGCTTGAACGGCCCGGTTGGAATCGCCGTTGCCCACGCCCCGGCGAATATACAAACTTAGCGACGTGGTCAGCTTCGCGAGAAGATCGACGCTGCCCGCGGTTTTTATTGAAGCGGGCGAGGGAGGGAAGAGACGTCGCGTGCATTTGTGTTGTGTGTGTGCGCGTGTTTATATAGGCCTCCCCTAGGTCGACTCAGCCTCAAATGAGTACCTGGTGCGATGTGTAAACATTGCCACTCGGGAGACAAAGGCGGTCGGGCGTGGTGCTGGCCACCCACCCCCTCGTGTACCGTTTCGGCCTTCATAGGTGCTCGCTAACAGCACTTGCCCGTACGGTCTGTAAGGCAATATGGGGGATATTTGATATTTGATTTTATATATAGAGGCAGAGAGAGAGAAGCTGTCAGTCATAGGTCCCCGTGTAAGCAGGTTGGTCTCTGTGCACCTATGGGTCTCCGTGCGAGAACTTTGACCTTTGTGAGTCAACGCAATGCAACGTGGACTTCTCGCGTGCACACGCGACCGCGTCTCGACACGCTGTGCAGAAATCGTGAGCGTTGTTATTGTGCAGAGAGAGAGAGGGGGGGGGTAGGGGAGGCAATCACATCATAGGCGGAGGAGAAGAGGAGGGGGAGTATGTACGTATGTATGTTGAATATTTCGATTTAAAGCTTTCGTGACTGCAGGGATTCATCTTCTTGGTTCTTTCGGTAAAGTCGTCACGTAGAAGGGAAGTAATAAAATAATACAAAATAAAACATAATAAAACAATTCTCACGACGTTTCGGCCACAACGCAAGCAGCCGTCTTCGGGTGAAGCACAGGTCTGTCGAGAAGACAGAGTCTGAATGACATTTCTTTCGCACCGTACATAGTCAACCGTGCTAATCGGAGGTGCGTAAGGGTCATTGAGCCTGGACTGGCACAGCGGTATATAGGCTGTCGACAGCACGGACGGCTTTGGGGGTGATTGGAGCTTCCAGCCAACTATTCCCTCCACGAGTGTGACTTCCCAAGCTGTGGAGGCCACGGATTTCCACCTCGACCACCGCGGAGTTCAAACTCTTGGCCATGGCTTAGAAAGAGGCGCGGACGTGAGCATCTGCACTGACCGGCGTGGTGAAGTATGGTCGAAGCGAACGCACGATGACCGACCAACGTGAGTTTAGGAGGCTTTCGCCCAGCGGTGAATTGAGAGAGGGCTGTCAGTAAGCATCATTATTTATTTTTCGATTTAAAGCTTTCGTGACTGCAGGGATTCATCTTCTTGGTTCTTTCTGTAAAGTCGTCACGTAGAAGGGAAGTAATAAAATAATAAAAATAAAACATAATAAAATAATTCTCACGACGTTTTCGGCCACAACGCAAGCAGCCGTCCTCAGGTGAAGAACAGGTCTGTCGATAAGACAGAGTCTGAATGACACGTCCTGGGCTTGGAGCGTCTATTTAAGCTGGGAGGGAGGAGGAAGAGCGCCTTGACAAAAGAATTTGCATATGAAGAGGAATTTAGCATATTTATGGGAAATGCAGGAATGCGACTAGAGCTACTTGTGAAATGCGTAGGAGGTGGGCGGGGGATATTATTTATTTGTTAACATTTCTTATACGACGGGAAAAAAAAATAAACCCGCGGCGTCGCGGAATGAATCAAATAAATAAGTGAGGTGGTAAATATTTGAGGTGTTGTGCCTGCAGCCGTATCTTACGTGCGCACCTGTATCTGAGGATGCTTTTGAAATCGGCTCCCGCATTGTATCTCTATCAGAAGGGTTCATTTATTTATTCATGCGCTGAGTTCTCGCATCCAGTTGGCTTGACGGTGGAGTCAACGGCTCACAATCAAAAAGGTCGCGAGTTCAACCCTCGGTTGTGGGTGGTGGGGTTGACTTGGCCTCATCATCACCTCCAAGGTCGATTAAATAGGTACCCACCTTGTGGGAAAAGGCGAAAGCGGTTGTTCTGTGGGATAGGTGGACTCCATAGGGCGCCACGGTGGCGAGATGTTAACTACCTCACCTGGTATACAGGAGGTCGTGGGTTTAATCCCGACCCTGACGTCTGCATATTTGGAGTTTGCGCGTATCTCTGCCTGTGGTCGCGTGGATTTTTCTCCGGGTCCTCCAGTATTTTCCTTCACATTGATAATCAACATCACGCGTTTAAGAGTATTCGGCTGCTATAAATTACCATGTGGCGGTAAGCCGCTCCGTTGAACTCTCGCTGAACCATCAACGAAGTGGCTTATATTAAAAAAATAGTTTATCTTCTTGGTTCTTTCGGTAAAGTCACGTAGAATGGAAATAATAAAATAATAAAAATAAAACATAATAAAATAATTCTCACGACGTTTCGGCCACAACGCAAGCAGCCGTCCTCAGGCGAAGACCAGGTCTGTCAGAAGCTGTCTCCCCGACAGACCTGGTCTTCACCTGAGGACGTCAGACGCTGTCTCCCCCGACAGACCTGGTCTTCACCTGAGGACGGCTGCTTGCGTTGTGGCCGAAACGTCGTGAGAATTATTTTATTATGTTTTATTTTTATTATTTTATTATTTCCATTCTTCGTGACTTTACCGAAAGAACCAAGAAGATGAATCCCTGCAGTCACGAAAGCTTTAAATCGAAAAATAGTTTAGTTTAATAGTTTAAAGGACTGTGGAATTTCCGTCCCCGGCTCTGCAGGGCTGTACGCAGATGATGAGAACCGACATGAGAATGCAAGCAGGAGAATCACTCAAGATTGTTTTTGTTCCGTGGCCAGTGATTTAGTGTCAGTTGCTAAAATTAAAGTTTTTTGCACCCCGCGGAGATGCAGCAGGTGTCGTAGGGTGGCGCTTAAGGGCTTATTTCCATAAGTTGTGTAATTTTTTTAATCCTTTATATTAAGTGCTTGCTTGCTTGCGCGCTTACGACCGTGCAAATCTTTCGGTCGTTTTTTAACCCACTTCCCGTGATCCAATCGAGCTGAAATTTTGCACACAGACTCGTTGTGCGTGACAATTTATTTTCGTGAAAATTTTTTTGTAACATTTTACACTTTTTAGGAAAAAATAAATTATATTTAATTACCAATTGCTTAATGGTGGCAGGCAATCATCTGACCCATAGGTGGCAGCCATCTCAAGCCAGAGGACGAGAGGACTCTAGCCGCCACGCATATGAAGGATTTATAGTGAAAAACTTTGTTTTTACGGGTTAATTTTTAATCACGCGTTCGCGCGAGAACAAGGCATTCTGTACTCGGCGGGACGTTTCAATGAAATGCAGAACGCGTGTTGTCTAACGCGCGTGACACGGCTCATCGCAGACGGAATCTGTCTCGCCGAGCACGTGAAATCCATCACAACAGGACATTGCTTCAGAGTGTGTAATTCATAAAATGAATATTTATAAATATCCATACGCAATCATAATAATTATTGTTATCGTTTTTGGCCGCATATACCAAGGGGCCGTCAGTAAATGACGTCACGCACGTGGAGGGAGGGTCTGACATTTGTGACGATGTGTGACGAGGGGGGTGGCGGGGTTTTCGAAATGTGACGTCACATCAAAATGCGCATTTATAAATAAATATAGACAACACGTTCTACTTAATTAAATAGACGTTTTAACAAATGTTTTCTCTTTTCGATTTAAAGCTTTCGTGACTGCAGGGATTCATCTTCTTGGTTCTTTCGGTAAAGTCACGTAGAAGGGAAGTAATAAAATAATAAAAATAAAACATAATAAAATAATTCTCACGACGTTTCGGCCACAACGCAAGCAGCCGTCCTCAGAGTGCAGCGCCACATTAAATACGCACTACAATGACGATCGTTTAAAGCGATTTGAAGCATGTTTAAAAAAAAATTGGGGGGGGGGGGTGCAGAGCTTTGTGACGTTATATTTGAGGAGGGGTCTGACTTTTTGTGACGCCGTGTGACGAGGGGGGGGGGGCAAAATCTGGGAAGTTCTGCATGGGGGCCGTCCATAAATGACGTCACGCGGCTTTGGACGATGTTTACCCCTCCCCCCTCGTCACACGGCGTCACAAAAAGTCAGACCCCCCCCTCAAATATGACGTCACAAAGCTCTGCCGCCCCCCCCAAAACCATATTTCAATTTTGAAAAAAAAACATGCTTCAAATCGCTTTGAACTATTGTCATTGTAGTGCGTATTTAACGTGGCGCTGCACTCTGATGTTGTAGGAGAAAACACGTCTTAAAAAGGGGGCGTTGGAAAGCTGAAATTTAGCATAAAATTCACCTAAAAATATTCAACGTCTAACTAAAACTGCAGATGTTCAGAATATTATATTGAAATTATCTTATAATTATAAAATATTAAAAGTAGTTATAACTATAAAAAAAATACTTGAAACTTTGTAGTAGAACGAAGCAAAATGGAGAGTACAATTATGACAATCACATATTCATTCCACAGAATGAAAATCAATGGTAGAATCATTAGAATAAAAATGTTTAATAACAACCATTACAATTCTTTTTTAAAATGTATGCTTCTCCTTCATGGACTAACGAAAAGGTGACCTTAGCAAATTTTAATAATCAAATAGTTAATAATGAAAATTAGTCATAATTAGTGTTGTTATAACAATTATATATTTATTTAAAGCTGCGCATTTTGACGTGACGTCACATTTCTCAACCCCCCCCCCCCCTCGTCACACATCGTCACAAATGTCTGACCCCCCCCCAGCCCCCAGGTACGTGACGTCATTTTTCACTCTAAATCCTTTATATGCGTGGCGGCTAGAGTCCTCTCGTCCTCTGGCTTGAGATGGCTGCCACCTATGGGTCAGATTATTGTCTGCCAGTATTAAGCAATTGGTAATTAAATATTTAATTTGTTTTCCCTAAACAGTGTAAAATTTTGGGGAAAAAATTCCACGAACATTAATTGTCTCGCACAACGAGTCTGTGTGCAAAATGCAGCTCGATTGGATCACGGGAAGTGGGTTAAAAAACGACCGAAATATTTGCTCGGTCGTAAGCAAGCAAGCAAGCACGCAAGCAAGCAAGCGAACTTAATATAAAGGATTTAAAAAAGCAACTGCTATTGTCCACAGAGATAGTGGTGCAGTCTGACGACCCAAGGCCGATTCCCGGCCGATTCTCACAGCATCGGCTGGTGATATTTGAACAGTTCTCGAACACACTGCTCACCCAAGCTCCTTGAACCTGGAACGGACAGTGTGGTGAAGTACTCTTAGTTTTCTCGGTAAAGTCACGTAGGTACATTTTTTTTAATTAAAATGAATACAAATAAAATAATAAAAATCACGACGTTTCGGAGGCAACACAAGTCTCCGTCATCAGGTGGGACCGTCACAGCCAGATTTGCTGTATCAAGTGAGGCAGGGATTCCAAGATGCAAGCTCTTAAATACAAGTTAACGGGATCTCTGCCTCACTTCATACAGTAAATCTGGCTGTGACGGTCCCACCTGATGACGGAGACTTGTGTTGCCTCCGAAACATCGTGATTTATTATTATTTTATTTTTATTAATTTTAATTTTAAAATTTTACCTACGTGACTTTACCGAAAAAACTAAAAGTATGAATCCTTGCAGTCACAAAAGCTTCAAATATAGAGTGGTGAAGTATGGTCACACGACTCCCATGATCTACGTGGCCTGGGGAGGTCTTCATCCAGCACCAGATTGAGAGAAAGGGATGACCACGCTTTAACATGCCCGTCAGTGTGCGCTGATGAATGTCCAATGACTGGTTCAGACCACCACGGTGGTGATATGTTAACTACCTCGCGTGGTATACAGGAGGTCGTGGGTTCAACCCCGACCCTGACGCCTGCTGCTGCTGTATATTTGGAGTTTGCGTGTCTCTCTCTCATCATCATCATCATCACGGTGGCTATGAGATGTTAACTACCTCGCCTGGTACACAGGAGGTCGTGGGTTCAATCCCGACCCTGACGCCTGCTGCTGCTGTATATTTGGAGTTTGCATGTCCTCCCCGTGGTCGTGTGAATTTTTCTCCGGGTCCTCTGGGTTTTTCCCTCCACGTGTATTATTAAGAGTCATTTTGTCATCTGCTATACATTTGCACGTGCAAAGCCACTTCGTAGAGCTACCATTTGTGGCCACCTACATAGCTCAGTGGACCTTACCTGGTAAAATATACAACAAAACACTGTTACTATCCAAACTCAACTCTGCTCAGCTTACGAGATGAAACGCGGTTTGGTCGTCGGGTTTAATGTGGGCATTGTGACTCTTTGTAGAGTGGACATATTGAACGCCTATAAGAGGTAGGTACGCTCTTCTCCGGGAATCGATTTCACTTAAACGAATGTCACGTACTTGCTGCTACCTCGCAACCTGGGTGCATGTGAATGAAGTAGCATATGCATCTACGTACGTATGTGTGCGTGTTTAAACGTATTTCGCACCGTAAGTATCCAACCGTGATAATCGGAGGTGCGGTTAAGCAGAGAGGTGGGGGTATCGTCTGATTGTGACGTTGTTTTTTACCATGATTGTTAGTATTATAGAGGCATGTGAAACGGAACGCGGTGATATCGAATTTTTTATTGGAGGGCTTAAAAAAAAATCCCAGCGGGGGAGTGGGGGGACGGGTTGTGTGGTTCTGCGGTGAACGCCTTGTGTGTGAATAGTTACCACAGCTACGCACATTTAAAATATATATGAACTCCAGTTTTAAATATGGGATCGGTGCCAAGGTTAGAACTGTTTTGACAGGGTCACCACGTCCGGGCTGTGAGAAGAATCAGCGGAAAGTTATTATCTTTGAAGGGTTGTTGAAGTGCGGTGCACATGTTTTGCAGCATCACTTTATTTATCAAACTCACTACTTTACTTCTTTATTGCTCTTCTTGGTTCTTTCGGTAAAGTCACGTAGAAGGGAAGTAATACAATAATAAAAATAAAACGTAATAAAATAATTCTCACGACGTTTCGGCCACAACGCAAGCAGCCGTCCTCAGGTGAAGACCAGATCTGTCGGGGAGACAGCGTCTGAATGAAACACCACCACGCTTGGAGCGTATATAATATACCCTCCAAGCGTGGTGGTGTTTCATTCAGACTCCAAGCGTGGTGGTGTACGCTCCAAGCGTGATGGTGTTTCATTCAGACGCTGTCTCCCCGACAGACCTGTTTCTTCACCTGAGGACGGCTGCTTGCGTTGTGGCCGCAACGTCGTGAGAATTATTTTATTATGTTTTATATTTTTATTATTTTATTATTTCCCTTCTACGTGACTTTACCGACAGAACCAAGAAGAAGGTTTCCACAGTGGCACTCGGTAATTCTGTGGTGGTATGTATGACTTATTCTTGAACTACAGTGTTGCCAACATTGATAATGCAATTGATTGTTTTCTCAGACGCCTTATTAACAGGACTGCGGGTCTCGTAATGTGGCGATAATCTTGCGAAAACCTTTACCGAGTGAAGCCGATATGCTTATTAATTATACATTTTAGGGCCCACACACCGATGAGCCTGCTCGAGTCAACTTTGCAAACTGAAATTAACAGTTACGCGTGAACGCTCTATCGAGGATGCACAGAGCGGCGTGTTCCTGCTGAGATAAAACAAAATAAATGCGTGAAATGGTAGTGTATAAATGCGTTTTTTTGTTGTTGCTGCAGTTGCTGCTCAAAGCGCTGTGCTCGCGTAAGCTGTGGTTTTTAAAATGAATGGAAAGCGCAGGATCGAGGGGGGGTGATTGATGTGAATTGATGTGAGTTCAAAGAAATTTACTGGTAGGAACCACCTGTTCAGAAGCGACCCGGTGATAACAAATGATAGCTCAACGAAGTGGATATCACGTGGAAATGTATATCAGCTGAATACTCTAAACGTGTAACATTGATTATAAATGCGGGGGGAGGGGGAACCAGAGCACACGGACAAAAACCCACCCGACCAAGGGGAGAAAACTCAATCTCCAAATATACAGCAGCAGGCATCAGGGTCGGGATCGAACCCACGGACCTCCTGCATACCAGGCGAGGTAGTCAACATCTCCTAGCCACCGTGATGGTGATGAGAGAGAGAGACAGAGACACACAAACTCCAAATATACAGCAGCAGGCATCAGGGTCGGGATCGAACCCACGAACTTCCTGCATAACAGACGAGGTAGTTAACATCTCATAGCCACCGTCATGATGATGAGAGAGAGACAGAGACACACAAACTCCAAATATACAGCAGCAGGCATCAGGGTCGGGATCGAACCCACTAACCTCCTGCATACCAGGCGAGGTAGTCAACATCTCCTAGCCACCGTGATGATGATGAGAGAGAGACAGAGACACACAAACTCCAAATATACAGCAGCAGGCATCAGGGTCGGGATCGAACCCACGAACCTCCTGCACACCAGGCGAGGTAGTTAACATCTCATAGCCACCGTCGCACCGCTTGTGCATACTGGCGAAACGACTGTGGGAAGGCAACGGTTGTGGCGCCGTGAAGATTCCAGCGCTCCGCTCATTGGGCACAATGCGCCGTGGCCTTTGACTAAATAATAATAATAAAAGTTCAATTTATAACGCGCGCAAATTTGCAGACGTAGTGGCCGCAACTCAGAGGCGCGGAGCCGAGCTCAGAGTCGCTCGAAAGCACGTGATTGTAGAGGTGAGTTTTTAAGTGTTTCTTGAAGGAGGCGATTGAGATGATGCTGCGAATGTGCAGAGGGATATCGTTCCAGACTGTTGGGGCTGCCACCAAGAAGCGGCGCATAGACACGGTGACCATCCTGGATCTTGGTATCAAGAGGAGGTCGTGAGTCGCGCTGCGCAGGCATCTGCCGTGTGCTGAGCTGCAGGTTGTCAATAATGAAGAAAGGTACGGCGGGCAGGCGGAGATTAAGGCATTGTGGCAGAGGCAGGCGATCTTGTATGTGACCCTACTGGCGATGGGGAGCCAGTTGAGAGCACGGAGACAAGCTAGTGAGTCGAGACGGGGATGAGTGTGGGCAATGACGACGCGTGCCAGGTTGTTTTGTAGTCTTTGAAGTTTCTTTAGGTTGCCAGCGGAGGTCCGGACTTGGACAGAGTTGCAATAGTCAAGGCGAGACCCAAGTATGCAACATGCCAATGTGTTGGCAATTTTAGTAGAGATGAGAGGACGTATGTGTCTGATAGCCTTCAGGTGAAAGTAAAAAAAAATAAGCCTTCAGATGAAAGTAAAAAAAAAAATAAGCCTTCAGGTGAAAATAAAAAAGAAAATAAGCCTTTAGGTGAAAGTAGAAAAAAAATAAGCCTTCAGGTGAAAGTAAAAAAAAGCCTTCAGGTGAAAGTAAAAAAAAATAAGCCTTCAGGTGAAAGTAAAAAAAAAATAAGCCTTCAGGTGAAAGTAAAAAAAAAAAGCCTTCAGGTGAAAGTAAAAAAAAAGCCTTCGGGTGAAAGTAAAAAAAAAATAAGCCTTCCGGTGAAAGTAAAAAAAAATAAGCCTTCAGGTGAAAGTAAAAAAAATAAGCCTTCAGGTGAAAGTCAAAAAAAATAAGCCTTCAGGTGAAAGTAAAAAAGCCTTCAGGTGAAAGTAAAAAAAAATAAGCCTTCCGGTGAAAGTAAAAAAAATATATAAGCCTTCAGGTGAAAGTAAAAAAGAAAACAGCGCATCCGCCAATTTTGTGGACGGGCATCCGAACCAGGTCGGGAGCGCAGTGGTGACTCTACGGAACTGAGTGGATCGGTGCCACGGTGGTGGTTCGCAGCGGGTCGACTGAGGAGGCATCCTCACTCGTTCCTGCAAAGTTTCCGTGACTGGAGCAGAGAGCGCTCGTGTGAGCGGAGCGAGTGGCGTGGCGAGCGTGGGGGCAGGCAGAATGCCTTGGCCCTCTCCCCCCCCCCGGGGGCCAAAACTACGAGTCGTGTCCCGCCCGTTGACAACCACCGCGAGATTTGTTTTCAACAACAGTGGCAAAGAACAAACAACGACACTTATTTAAAGCGAGGTAGACATTTAATTTTCATGAAAATGCTTTCATTTACATGCCACGCTTTAATTCAACGTAATTAGAGCGGTGATGTGGTCATTAATTAATAAAAGTAAAATAAGACAAATTAAAAATTCACGACGTTTCGGAAGCAACACAAGCCTCAGTCTCCACCTGAAGACTGAGGCTTGTGTTGCTTCCGAAACGTCGTGAATTTTTAATTTGTCTTATTAAATCCTTTATATTAAGTTCGCTTGCTTGCTTGCTTGCGCGCTTACGACCGTGCAAATATTTCGGTCGTTTTTTAACCCACTTCCCGTGATCCAATCGAGCTGACATTTTGCACACAGACTCGTTGTGCGAGACAGTTAATGTTCGTGAAATTTTTATTCCAAAATTTTACACTGTTTAGGGAAAACAAATTAAACATTTAATTACCAATTGCTTAATACTGGCAGACAATCATCTGACCCATAGGTGGCAGCCATCTCAAGCCAGAGGACGAGAGGACTCTAGCCGCCACGCATATAAAGGATTTATAGTGAAAAACTTTGTTTTTACGGGTTATACTTGTTTTACTTTTATTAACTTAAATTTTTTACCTACGTGACTTTACCGAAAAATCTAAGAGTACGGTAATGTGGTATTTACGAACAGGTAACTACGGAGTTGCCGCGGCTGCATTGAGCGTAGACGAAGCACCCCTGCAGCGTTAAATGTTCGAGACCGTGAGCGTAACGACGATGCGATTAAGGCACGAGAGAGAGAGCGAGAGAGCGAGAGAGAGAGGCCGCGACGCGCAATAGCTTGGACGCGACCGTGCGAGACAAATCAAATATTGGGGAGCCCCCAACTGAGCTGACAACGTCCTCACGGCGTCACTGAGCGGAGCTCTAAGGGAGCTCACGGGAGGAGAACCGCATGGTAGAGGGCAGAGGGGGGAGAATGAGGTGGGGGTTGTAGAAGTGAGATGGGGGAAGCGAGGGACGCAGGCACGCCGAGTCTGTGACCTCGTGCAGTTGACTCGGGATTGGATTGAGGCTGGTGAAGTGTTGATTTCCCTTCGCGAAGATCAACGGGCTCTCGCTTTCTGCTGCTCCCCTCTCCACCCACGCCGACCGCCGGAGAGGAATGCGCCCCGCTCGAGAGAGCGACGAGCAGAACTCACGACGCATCGCTCATCGGCACTCGGAGGTCGGCGCCATCGGCACTCGGGCTTCATACGAGGCAGTCGCGTGGCGCAGGGCCTCGGGGGGGGGCACCAGTAGCGGTTCAAATCCAGCAGCCGCCCTGATTAATACTGCGGTGTGTATTAAAGCATGAACTATTCAAAGACTAAATTTCGATTTAAAGCTTTCGTGACTGCAGGGATTCATCTTCTTGGTTCTTTCGGTAAAGTCACGTAGAAAGGAAATAATACAATAATACAAATAAAAGACTATAAACTATTTTTGTTTAATACTGGTAGGAACCTCCTGGTTACACCAGCCCACAGGGGATTATTGTGTCCGTCCGTCCGTCGTGCAGGGAAGGGCTGGGTGGGGAGGGAGGGAGGGGCTGGGTGGGGAGGGAGGGTTTGGGTGGGGAGGGGCTGGGTAGGGAGGGTGGGGCTGGGTGGAGAGGGGAGGGTGGGGAGGGGCTGGGTGAGGTGGGTGAGGAGGGGCTGGGTTGGGAGGGTGGGGAGGAGCTGGGTGGGGAGGGTGGGGCTGGGTGGGGGCTGGGAGGGGTGGGGCTGAGTGGGGAGGAGCTGGTCACCCCGTGGTGCCCTTATAAAACTCAACGTTTAACCTACTCACGCTAGCTTGTGCCCGCCCTCACAGTCAGCCATATTTGCGGAATACACCACGCCGCCGTTGACCCTGGCCATTGACCGAGTAGCCCAACGTTCCTACCAGTTCCCTCCGCAGGAATGTGTTTCGCTGGGTAAGGCCCACTGAGCCTATGTGGCCCTTTGTTCATGAGCGACCTGGCGATCACAAACGTTAGCTCAACGAAGTTGGCTAATCGTCACGTGGATATTTTTTTGCCACGAGGTACTCTAAACGCCTGACGTCGATTCTAAATGTGGATGCGGGCAACGTAGATGCCGATTTGTCCATTAGCTGCATTTGGGGCGCTTTTAACGGCGAGATGTCAACGACCTCGCCTGGTATACAGGAGGTCGTGGGTGCGATCCCGACCCTGACGTTGCCTGTTGTATATTTGAAGTCTGCGTCTCTCTCTCTCTCTCTCTCCTCTCTCTTTCCCCGGTCGCGTAGATTTTCCTCCGGGCCCTCCGGTTTTCCTCTCCACATTTAGAATCAGCTTCACGCGTTAACGCGTATTTGGCTGCTTCTAGACATTGCCACGTGATGATAGATGAGCCATTTCCTTCTTCGAGCTAAATCATTTGTTACGGGCGGGTCGCTTCCGGAAATTATCTACATACAAGCAAGCTCAGTGGGCACTCACCTGGTGATGTTTACATATATAAAATACATTTCGACTTAAAGCTTTCGTGACTGCAGGGATTCATCTTCTTGGTTCTTTCGGTAAAGTCACGTAGAAGGGAGATAATAAAATAATGAAAATAAAACATAATAAAATAATACAATTCTCACGACGTTTCGGCTACAACGCAAGCAGCCGCCCTCAGGTGAAGAACAGGTCTGTCGGAAAGACAGCGTCTGAATGAACACCACCAAGCTTGGCAGCGTATATTTAAGCTGGGTTAGGGGGAGAAGAGCGCCTTGACAAAGGAATTTGCATATCAACAGAGGTATTTAGCATATTTATGGAAAATGCAGATATGGGATTAGTCACTTCTTGTGGAATATACGCTGCCAAGCTTGGCGGTGTTCATTCAGACGCTGTCTTTCCGACAGACCTGTTCTTCACCTGCGGACGGCTGCTTGCGTTGTGGCCGAAACGTCGTGAGAATTGTATTAATTTTATTATGTTTTATGTTTATTATTTTATTATCTCCCTTCTACTTGACTTTACCGAAAGAACCAAGAAGATATATAAAATCTTTTTAGTTTAAAATTCCAGCAGGGAGCATCTGCAAAGACATGCCCCGCGAGTTCGACTGTTTGCCGGTCACCAGAGCTGACCTGCTCTGACCTGACCTCCCTCCACCGTCTGGGCGGTGATAGAAATACAAATTAGCGAGCGGGGCTGGTGAGGCTGTCGGGAGTCTCGGTGGTGGTGGTGGTGGGGCGAGGGGGCACGATGGGCGGCCCAGCAACTTCTGCCTCGACTCTCTCGCAGCATCGAGCGAGACGAGGGAGAGAAGGCGGGCAGGCGGCATTGATTTCTGTTCCCGTGACGAGAGGCCACGTGGAGTGCTCCGCCGTTTGGGTCAGTGGGTACGCGTGGATTAGTGGCGCGACGCTTGCGGAATTTCTATTAGGGGCGGGCGCAGGGAGGAAGAGGAGCGGGGTGGGGGAATTGCTCCGCCCCAGTCAACGCTTTTTGTTGTAGAAGCCGCCAATCGAATCGCTTCATCGCGGCAGTTTAATGAGCGGCCCTGCCACTCGGCTGAGTGTCACGTGCGTCACAGTGGGGAAATGAACATAGAGAAGAACTGTGCCGCGTAGAATTCTAAGGTGGCGGTCGTTTAACAAGGCGAGAATTGGTTTATCGCGAAATAAAAGTCAAAATCCACCTCTCGCTTTTCGACGTGCCGGCGGGGATGGCTGAATGATGAATCGGTTTGGCTGAATACCCACAATCAATTGGCACATTTGCCCATGGCGTGACAACTTGATTTTGATTGGCTGTGCGCCGGGTGGTGGAGGGTTATAGTTAAAAGAAACGCCCTGGTGGTGAGATGTTCCCTACCTCACCTTCTGTGCAGGAGGTCGTGGGTTCGACCCTGACCCGGATGCCTGCTGCTGTATATTCGGAGTTTGCACGTTCTCCCCGTGGTCGAGTGGATTTTTCTCCGAGTTTTTCCCTCCACATTTAGAATCAACGTTACGCGTTTTAGACAAATTTTGGTTTGCTGTAATTTTCCACCAGATAAGCCACTTGGCTTGAGCTATCAATGTTAGGCCAGGCCGCTTTTAAAAAAAAGAGCTGTATGTAGCTCAGTGGGGCCTTATCTGGTAAAAAAAAACTGATTCTAAATTTCGTTTTAAAGCTTTCGTGACTGCAGGGATTCATCTTCTTGGTTCTTTCGGTAAAGTCACGTAGAAGGGAAATAATAAAATAATAAAAATTATAAAAATAATAAAACATAATAAAATAATTCTCATGACGTTTCGGCCACAATGCAAGCAGCCGTCCTCAGGTGAGACAGCGTCAGACGCTGTCTCCCCGACAGACCTGTTCTTCACCTGAGGACGGCTGCTTGCGTTGTGGCCGAAACGTCGTGAGAATTGTATTTTATTATGTTTTATTTTTATTATTTTATTATTTCCCTTCTACGTGACTTTACCGAAAGAACCAAGAAGATAAATTGATTCTAGTTTAGATCACTGGCGCCTGGCTAGGTACGACGGCGCAAGTGTGCGTCTGTCACTTGAAGGGTGGTCTGCCCGGCTCTTGTTGAGCATCGCTGTTTAAAAAAAAATATAGCGGTACTAATTACGCGCGTATAAATAATAATGAAAAATAATAATGGTGTAACCCTTGCCTCCTCTCTAAGGGGAATTTACACCACAGCTGGGCAAGAAAAAAAAACCCAAATAATTCACGAACAACAAACAACGAGTATATAATGCGCACGCATTTTAGATTGGTTAAGAAAAAGCAATTAGCCCATTGAGTTATTAAGGAGAGGGGGGGGGTGGCCGTTGGGGCGGGGGTTAGTCTGCGACATAAATGGCTGATTAGAGAATACGAGACGAAATCACTTTAGCGGCGTTGTCCCATTAACAAATTAACAAAAACGTCGTCGGAGTGACTTAATGAATGCCCTCGCTACCCTTTGTGGAGTGGCGGCGGGAGGGGGGCGGGTGAGGACGGCTCGTTGGGTTTCTCGCGAGCTTCTGGGCCTCTCAAAAAACGAGAGGCCCTCCTAAGAACGCAGTTTCACTGCCACCGTGGTCACTAATTGTCATCGTCAGCCGTGACCTATCCGCTGCTGGATGAAGGTCTTAGGTCACGCAGTCGGCATCCATCGGGGCCCCGCGACGCCACAATCTATCTCACGCCCCGAGGTTCACATTCGCAATCGATTTCATGTGTCATTGTCAGCGGTGATCTCTCCGCTGCTGGATGAAGACGTGTATGCATGTTGAACTTCTTTTGCACCGTACGTAGCCCTGCTCAACACGCCGCGACCCTCACCAGGACAAGCGGATCGAGAAACGAATGAACGCACCCACATAGCCAACCGTGCGAATCGGCGGTGCGGATTTACCCAGAAAAAATTTCACCGAGTTCTTGGTTCTTTCGGTAAAGTCACGTAGAAGGGAAGTAATAAAATAAAAAAAAAATATTATTTTATTACTTCCCTTCTACGTGACTTTACCGAAAGAACCAAGAAGATGAATCCCTGCAGTCACGAAAGCTTTAAATCGAAGGTTCACCGAGTCTCAATGCTCACGTTTTAGCAACGGGATGCTTGGCCAATACCGCTTACGTTAACGGTCACCGCATCATCTCACGGCGCTTTCAGATCCGCTTCTGCGGCCGTCGGGAATGCTCTTCCTTCCGCTGTTAGGAAGCGACTGGAGAGCTTTGCCCTTTGAAAGAATCGTCATCTAGATTGACGAAACATTTTTTTGAGAACTGCTTTTTGTGTCTAGTTTGCTGTCCCGTCCCCTCGGCACAGCTCCGATTAGCGCGGTTGGTTAGGAATGTTGTGAAAGAAGTCAAACGTGGATACATACACAGCGAAGAAACCGGGCGTAAACTCATGCAGAAAGCTGGGGGAGAACATACGAACTATTATATGCTTAGGTTTTTTTCGGTAAAGTCACGTAGGTAAAACATTTAAATTAATAAAAGTAAAATAAAAAAGCCTCACATTACCATTATATATACGGAGTGGTAGCTCTTGCAATCTCTCATTTACTTGATACAGCTGTCGTGGCTGTGACGGTTCCACCTGAAGACGGAAGCTTGTGTTGCCTCCGAAACGCCGTGATTTTTAGTTTATTTTTATTTTACTTTGATTAATTTTAATGTTTTACCTACGTGACTTTACCGAAAAAAACCCAAGAATATGAATCCTTGCAGTCACGAAAGCTTCAAATCTAGAATTAATACGAACTATTAACACAAGAAGGTGCCCGAGTCGGGAACGGAACTCAGGTCCCTTCTTTTTTGCTGTGAGTGTTTCCACTCTGCCAGCCTGCCACCCATCCGTCCCTACAGGGGCAAACTCTCCATCTGTGAAAACACACCAGAGTTTTCCTTCGCGATTGCATCTGCGCTGTACGAATGGCGCGAATACTGAATGAACTCAATTACCATATTCTTAGGTTTTTTCGGTAAAGTCACGTAGGTAAAAAAAAATAATTAATAAAAGTAAAATTAAATAAAAAATAAAAATCACGACGTTTCGGAGGCAACACACGTCGTGTTTTTATTTTTATTTCATTTTTATTAATTTTAAATTGTTTTTACCGACGTGACTTTACCGAAAAAACCTAAGAATATGAATCCTTGCAGTCACGAAAGCTTCAAATTTAGAACTCAATTACCATTATCATCCATCGCTGTATCGGTGCTAGGCACAATTACACGCAGCCGGTGAATCATTACCGAATGCCAGGTAAGTAACGTACGTCCTCACGGCGAAGAATAAAAAAAAAAACTAATAAAGCATCACGGGAATGTATTAATGAATGCCAGATGCCACGGAGAAAGGTCAGTCATCCGCGCAGCTCAAAGAGTGTTGCGCGCGTCACGATTTATGAGCAGCTTTATTAGAACGTTGGAATAAAACACGAACAGCTTTCGAAAATAGAGAGCGAGAAAAAAAGTAACAACGGCTGGACAGGTGCGCCTCGAATGTATTTCTATTTTTCTCGTTGCTGCAATGCACGTGACGAGTTCCAACTGTTTATGCAACAATACGCTGACAAATTCGTGCGACGTTGAAGGGGGGGCCTCATCAATCTTGGCCATGCGGCGTGTGGAATCTCAGTCTGCCCCCCTCCCCCCCAAAGCGTCATTGGAAGAAAAAAAATGTGCACGAAGCAAGCCAATGATGTCCCGTAGAGACGGACGCGGCGTATGATCAAGACGAGTATGATCTGAGTCGGGAAAGTGGCGGTGGATCTGGAAATCTGAGTTCGATTCCCCAACCGTGGCTGCCGACATAGAGCACGGGTGACATACGAACCTCTCTCCCTGGGCCTCCTGTATCAACCTGCACGGCCCGGCGTGGTAAAAGTATCATCAGGATCAGAATATGTATCTGTATTGGAGGGATCCCTTGAGCTATAAAGCAATTTTTCATAGATGTCCAGCAGGGGCGGATCAGAACGTTGCAACAAGAAAAGAATTCGAAAGGTAAAAAATCACTCAAAACTATTTTTACAAATCAAAGTAAACTATTCCTATCTTACCAGGTGAAGCCCACTGAGCTATTAGCTTCTTTGTCAGAAGCGACTCGGCCACAAATGATAGCTCAACAAAGTGGCGTATGGGGAAATGTAGAGCAGCAACATCATCTAGATGCACGTTGATTCGAAACGCGGAGTGAAAACCCAGGAGGATCCAGAGAACAAAAGTCCACGCGACCACGGGGAGAACATGCAAATTCCAAATTTACAAGTGCCAGGGTCGAGATTGAACCCCTGACCTCCTGCACACTAAGGCGAGAAAGATAAAATCACAGCATCGTCGCGCCCCTTAAGTAAGTAAAGCAATAAATAAAAGTAGATAAGTTTCAAATTGCACTGAGTGCATCAATTCCCAAGCTATTGTGGTGGTTAGTGGGGGGGGGGGGGATGAATCGGTTCACCTAGAAATTCGGCAAACAAGTCCGTTTTGGGCAAAGTGTCTGCGTCGTGGTTTATATACTCGCCGCAAAAACAACAACACCAGCTGCACGGTTTGGCATCGACAGCCTCACCCATTTGTAACACCGATGTAACTTTAAATTTCGATTTAAAGCTTTCGTGACTGCAGGGATTCATCTTCTTGGTTCTTTCGGTAAAGTCACGTAGAAGGGAAATAATACAATAATAAAAATAAAACATAATAAAATTTTATTTGATTATGTTTTATTTTATAAAAATAATAAAAAAGAAAACATAACAAAATTTTATTTTATTATGTTTTATTTTTATTATTTTATTATTTCCCTTCTAAGTGACTTTTCCGAAAGAACCAAGAAGATGAATCCCTGCATCATAATAAAATAAAAATGTATTTTATAATAAAATAACATTTTATTTTTCTCAGTTTTATTATTTTATTATTTCCATTCTACGTGACTTTACCGAAAGAACCAAGAAGACAATGTAAGTTTATCAATGGGGCACGGTTCCACGAAGAATCCTAACAACAATAACCAAAAGCAATTTGCAAGGCCCAACCGGGTGGCGTTTGACACGTGTCCCTCCGAGCGATGACGCGCGGAAAAAGGTTTCCTGCGCTCCCTTGCGATGCCTCTTATCTGACGGTGGCTTCTTATTTTCTCCGCACGGATATCGTAAAGATTAAAAAAAACATTTCGATACAACGTGCAGAGAGGACACGTTCCTCCACTCCACTCGCCGTCGCAAGCTGCCGAGAGGTTATGCCGAGTTGACGTACTCGACGTATGTACGTACGTTGACATTTCTTTCGCGCCGTACACAGCCAAGCGTGCTCAATCGGAGGTGCGTAAGGGGGGTGGGAGAAGGACAACACACCACACACAAAAGGCAGTTAAATTTCGATTTAAAGCTTTCGTGACTGCAGGGATTCATCTTCTTGGTTCTTTCAGTAAAGTCACGTAGAATGGAAATAATAAAATAATAAAAATAAAACATTATAAAATAAGAAGATAAATTACATACTCTTAGGTTTTTTTCGGTAAAGTCACGTAGGTAAAAATAAATAATAAAAATAAATAATTAAATGATTGAAATAATAACAGAAATAAAATAAAAAATGTTTACCATTTTATTCTTTATTTTTTATTCTTTATTTTAACTTTTACCTATGTGACTTTACCGATAAAACCTAAGAGTATGAATCCTTGCCGTCAAGAAAGCTTCAAATCTAGAACTAAATTACAGTCACGTTAAACTGATGTGGAGGGGTGACTATTGCACGGATATGCCAAGAGACACGGCTGTATGATGTCAACTGCAATTGCAAGTGAAGTTGCCAGAAAGAATCGACAGGTCGGCATCCAACTATGAATTCGATGGCGTTCTCTCGTAGCAGTGAAACGGCACGCGGCGCAGTTTAAATTGTTGCGTCAGCGATCACTCGCTTCTGATGTCTGCCTTGACTGGGAATCGAACTCAGGAAGCCCACACCGGGGTCAGAGCTCAGTGTGCTAACCATTGCGCCACCGCTCCGCACGCCGAACGCCGCGTAATGGAACGGAACAGCTCAGTGATGATCACAGATTAAACCAAGGGGAGCTGACTCATTTGCTATGGTTCGCGGTTTGCTGGTTCGTATATATATTTTTAAAAATCCATGAATTCTCATCAAAGTTTCAGATATCACTCCACTGATGATTTTGTGCCGACCAAATTTTTTTTTTAGTTTGCTCGCCGACAAAATACTTTCGTACTAAATTCGCAAACAAAAAAATATTTGCCCACTTTCATCTCTACGAAACACCCCCCCAACAAAAAAAAATTCTGGCCAATGAACCAGAAATCGCTCGTACAGATTTTAGAAGCTGCTCTGTAATATCCGCTTCCGCCGGCTGGTGTTTAACACGATGGCGGGGGGCAGGGGGGGCGGGGGGGGGGCAGGGGGGGCGGGGGGGGGGGGGGCGGGGGGGCGGGGGGCGGGGGGTGCTCTGCGGGAGATCCGACCAGTTTCCTCGTCTCGTGACGCGGCGCCGGTGGGGGGGCGGGGGGAGGGGCGAGAAAACAAAAATAACACAAACAGTGAAAGCGGTGATTCTGAACGACAATACAGCCATCACGATGCAGCAATGGGGGAGCGGGGGAACGGGGGGGGGGCGGGAGGGGGGCTGTGGGTACCCCCAAGTTCGTTCACCCCCCACCCCCCGACGCGATTTTCGCATCGGTGAACGATGCGACAATACGTGCGTGTGTATGTTGAACTTCTTTCGCGCTCTACGTATCCACCCGTTGCTAATCGGAGGTGCGTTGTTGTGTGTAGCCAACTGTGCTAAGTGCGAACCCACACCCCCTCCCCCCGGCTTCGATCCTCCCCCACCGATGCCTTTCCGCTCAATTTCCAATCCCAGCCGCCACTCCCACCACTACCCCAACGAGACAAAGATCCCCCGTGTAGCCTCGAGATAATGTCGGGGCAAGTGCTGTTAGCGAGTAGCAGCACCTATGAAGGCCAGCACGGCACACAAGTTGGTTGGTGGACAGCACCACGCCCGACCGCCTTTGTCTCCCCCCAGTGGCGATGTTTACACCCCGCACCAGGTACTAATTTGAGGCTGAGTCGACCTAGGGGAGGCCCAGGACCAGTTCAGATAATCGTCACCGGCGTTGGTGGCCGTGATCGAGAATCGAACTCGGGTCGCAAGGGTTCGTAGCGCAGGGTAGCGCTAATTGTTGCGCCACCGCTCCTGACCACCTCCTCCACGCCTCTTGCAGTGCCAATGGCGTGGCCGATAAAGATTTGCTCCATCGGTCGTTCCGCCTTTCCCGCCACCTTCTGTCGGCGGGGCCACCGGGGAGGGTTGGACGGTGCCAGGGAGGCTTTGTTAATTTAAGCGTTAAAACGAACCGGTTACTTGCGGGATGGTAACTCAATGATTGTGCTCTGAAGGCGAAGTGAGATTTCGACGATTCGTACGACGTCTCACGGGCAGTCTGGAATCTCCCCCCCCACCCACCACCACCACCACGACCGCTCCCTACGATACGAAGTGATGCAATTTGCGTTTGCGTACACGCTTTATGAGTCAAAACTGCGTTCACTGAATTGATTAAAGAGGTCCCAGCGTGGCCCGCAATCTTGAAGCACTGCGGAATATTGCAAGCAGGAGGAATTAGATGATTTGGAAAATAAGAAAGATCTTTATTTACATTTTGTATGGTCCCCCCCTCCTCGCCAACGATGCAATCAGATTCTGAATCTTTATTTGGCCTCGAGAAATCCGATTTGATACTCTGCGTCTAATTCATTAAGTGGCCTTGGTCGCATTGTGGGAATGGATGTTGTTGTTGTTGCTGCTGCTGCTGCTTTTCTTGCTGCACCGGCAGGTTTGTTCATTTCGTAGCCTTGTATATTCACGTGCATGAACGATGCATTAAGAATGTATTCCTTTGGAAGAGTCGTTTTTGCCGTTATTAACGAGTGTAAATTTCCCCCCACATTTGAGTGTAGGGGGTGAGAGTGGGGTGTTTGTGGGGAGCGGTGGCATAGCAATTAGCGCGCTGCGCTATGAACCCAGAGCCACGAGTTAGACTCCTGCTCACGGCCAACACCAGTGATGATTTCAACACGGGACCATTATTTTGCCAGAATTCAAGTATGAAAAAAACAATAAAACAGTTGTGTTCAGATGTTCATACACCAAAATAGAAACCTTTTTGCAAGGAAAAAAGGTCCCGCGTTGTAGCTGCTCACCCCGAGTTGTGAATGCCTTGATAGTGGCGTGGTCTTTGTGCTGTTCGCCTTTTGGCGTTCTCTAGTCTGACACTATATTCCTTGGGTCTTTCGGTAAAGTCACGTAGATAGGTTCAAAGAAAATTACAAAAAGTAATAAAAAAAACTACGACGTTTCGATCGCAACACAAGCGCTCGTTTTTATTCCTTCTGATGACGAACGCTTGTGTTGCGATCGAAACGTCGTAGTAAAAAAATAATGTTATTTTCTTTGAACCTATCTACTTGACTTTTCCGAAAGGCTCACGGAATATTAATTCCTGCGGTCACGAAAGCTTTAAGTCAAGATTTGGTCTGACACTGTTGAGACGAGGCCCCAAAGAAAGCTGTCTCTGGTGTAGACCAATCAGTTTCAAAGACAATGCCATATTATATTATCAGAGCATGTTTGTTTGCATGTTCACCACAAGTACACATGGCTTATTTAGACATAATTCATTGAACAAGGTTTATATTTGGTGTTTGAACATCTTAACATAACTGTTGTATTACCAGAAAAGGGTAAAACTAATTCTTATTTTTATGATATTTTGATACTCTGGAAAAAAGGGTCCCATGTTGTAGCTGCTCACCAGTAATGACTTCTGAACTCAAATGAGTACCTGGTGCGATGTGTAAACATCGCTACTTGGAAGACAAAGGCGGCCGGGCGTGGTGCTGCCTACCCACCACCTCGTGTGCCGTGCCGGCCTTCATAGGTGCTCGCTAACAGCACTTGCACCAATGGTCTGTTAAGGCGATATGGATGATCTTTGTCTTTGTTTGAAAGAATACAAGTCCGAGTTATTTCATGCTCATATCCCATTTTCAGCCCCTGAGGCAGCGGTGGAAATTCTACATTCACACGGCAGGGGCAGGTTTATCCAATGGACGATCACAGTTGGCCTCCCCACGAAGTGGAAGGCATTATTTCGATGTAAAGCTTTCGTGACTGCAGGGATTCATCTTCTTGGTTCTTTCGGTAAAGTCACGTAGAAGGGAAATAATAAAAGAATAAAAATTGAAATAATTACAAATATTTTATTACGTTTTATTTTTATTATTTTATTATTTCCCTTCTACGTGACTTTACCGAAAGAACCAAGAATATGGAAGGCATTAATCCAGCACTGTGGTGGCAGCAACGATGCCCCGTTGGATCGCTCAACGGCTGCGGAATTCCCTTATGTAGGCCAGGCTTAGTCACAAACCGTACCTCTCCATAACAAAGGCTCAGCCTTTTGTTATTCAGTCTATTCTTAGTCTTAAGCCTCACCTTACTATATTAATAAAAAGTGTGCCGTAATCTCTCATTTACTTGATAGAGCTGTCGTGGCTGTGACGGTTCCACCTGAAGACGGAAGCTTGTGTTGCCTCCGGAACGTCGTGATTTTCATTTCATTTTACTTTTATTAATTTTAATGCTTTACCTACGTGACTTTACCGAAAAAACCTAAGAATATATACCCTGGCTCGCCTAGGATAAGGCTGTCCACAAAGTGGACTAATCGCCATCTGTTTCCATCTTTACTGGGGTGTTTCCCCTTCGACAAGGGTTCTCCGGTTTCCTCCTCCACACTTGTATAAACACTCGTCATTTAATTGGCTGAAAGCAACTTTGAAATCAACAAGCCCAATGCACGGGCCCCTTTCTGATAAAGAGTCCGACGACTCAGCATGGGCTCTCCTGGATAAATAAGACAACTTCCAAATTCTCTATTTTTAAATCCTTCATATTAAGTTCGCGTGCTTGCTTGCTTGCTTAGGACCGTGCAAATCTTTCGGTCGTTTTTTAACCCACTTCCCGTGATCCAATCGAGCTGACATTTTCCACACAGACTTGTTGTGCCAGACAATTACTGTTCGTGAAAAAAAATTCCCAAAATGTTACACTTTTTAGGCAAAAAAATTTTATTTTACATATATTCAAATAGAACGCATTCATGGCTTTGGCTGAACGTCAGAGTGTAAGAGCCCAGAGCGTAACCCCTCCACAGGCCGTGGCGGAGTAGCGCAGTTGGTAGCGCCCTCGCTTCCCATGCCAAAGGTCGCGGGATCGATCCCCGCATCCTCCACAGGCGAATATATTTTTAAATCCTTTATATTAAGTTCGCTGCCACGCATATAAAGGATTTATAGTGAAACACTTTGTTTTTACGGGTTATACTTATATCGACCCTGATGGTATGATGGTGGGTTGAGTCAGTGAACCCTCCACGCCCCATTCTCCCCAAACAGGATTTGAACCCTCAAGCTTTTCGATTGGGAGCAGCTTGCTCAACCGCTGAGCCACTTGGCCAGATTGTTAAATGAATAATAAGTGTGTCCATCGAAGTCAAGGGGATTCGTCCTTCAATGAGTAAATGGTGCGGTGTGTGAAACATCAGCGCTGCTTTTTTTACAACAGTTTTTTTGTGTGTGTGCGTGTTTAGTTTGTTGTCCTTCCCCGGCACCTCTAATTATCACGATTGGTGACGTACGGTGCGAAAGAAGTTCAACATACACATTATGCGCGTTTGCAGAACAATTCCAGTGAAATATTTGAAATATGTGCTTTCCTTTCCGTAATAAATGTCATTCTTCCCCCTCCCCCTCCTTTGCAAAGGACGGTTTTGTTTACTCACTTGTTTGTGCATCCATTATTTATTTCCCCCCAATTATTTATTTTCTTTCCTCTCCCCTCTGTGAAGTGAATGAGGCAGTCGCTTCTCAGCGCCTCACTGATGTATTTTTAATGCTCGATTTAAATGTCATCACCGTGCCACGCTTTGGCATTTCAAGGCCGACCGACTGTTTCCACGCGAGCTTCCGGCAAAGGCTGCGGCCCGGCAAAACCAAGCGACGTCGGGGAATGTAGCGAGAGTGACGGAGGCGAGGAATGCGCACGCGGGAGTCTGACGAACGCAACACGAGATCAGAGGCATCACGTCCAAAATTGTTCCGACGGGGGAAAAGTTAGCGGAGGCTTGGGTAGCACGGAGTCCCCGGATATGAAGGATGGTGGCGCGTGGTTAAACTATTAAACTAAAATGTATCAAATTTCGATTTGAAGCTTTCGTGACTGCAGGGATTCATATTCTTGGTTCTTTCGGTAAAGTCACGTAGAAGGGAAATAATAAAATAATAATATCAAATATAATAAAATAATTCTCACGACGTTTCGGCCACAACGCAAGCAGCCGTCCTCAGGTGAAGAACGTCATTCAGACGCTGTCTTTCCGACAGACCTGTTCTTCACCTGAGGACGGCTGCTTGCGTTGTGGCCGAAACGTCGTGAGAATTATTGTATTATGTTAACATTTTATTATTTTATTATTTCCCTTCTACGTGACTTTACCGAAAGAACCAAGAAGATAAAATGTATAAATGTATTTAATTATTTTAGATTGTAAGGCGCAACTAAGCGATGTAGCTCTTTAGCAGATAGCTCAACGAAATGACTTAACATCACGTGGAAATTCTCATGGCAGCCAAACACTCTGAAAACGCGATGTTCATTCTAAATGTGGTGCGAAACACCAGAGGAGCCTGAGAAAAACCCAAGCGATCACGTGGAGAGAGAACACGCACACTCTAAATATACAGGCATCAGAGTCGGGATCGAACCCACGACTTCCTGTAAACCAGGCGAGGTAGTTAACATCTCCAACGTGGTCAAGGAAGGTTGCTAGTTTAAATCTTGGGGTGGGGGTTGACTTGGCCCATCATCCCTCTACGGTCGATAAAGCAAGGGCAGTGCCACTTTGTGAGAAGCCAAACAGTACTTCTTCTTGGTTCTTTCGGTAAAGTCGCGTAGAATGGAATTAATAAAATTATAAAAATAAAGCATTTATTTTTATTATTTTATTATTTTTATTCCTCGTAATAATTTTATTTTGTTATTTTTATTATTTTATTATTTACATTCTACGTGACTTTACCGAAAGAACCAAGAAGATGAATCCCTGCAGTCACGAAAGCTTTAAATCGAAATAAAAACCAACAGTACTTGTCCTTAAGAATGTGGAATAGACACCACTGTCTCAGGGCTGCAACCATGAGATTAGCAACCAACGCCTCGATGCTTCGTTGAGCAGGAAACCCCTTCGACTTGTCATCCAGCGGTAGATTGGCCATGGCTGACGACGACGATGCTGAGGATGACCTTAGGGGCCGGGTCGGCCGAAATCTCTCCCGACAAACCTGGGCAACGTGGGATTGCTTGCTGTATGCCTCAAAAGTAATAGAAAATAAATGGCTATTATTCCCCACAAACTTTGCTTTTGTGACCAGGGCAGTGATATTTTGAAATGTACCTATTTTCAATGAGAAAACGTGGTGTGCATTTAGAGTGAGATGAGATGGTAGAGGCAGGAGAGTGCGTGGAGGGGAGTAGAGTGAGATAAGAGGGGAGAGGCAGGAGAGTGCGTGGAGGGGAGTAGAGTGAGATAAGAGGGGAGAGGCAGGAGAGTGCGTGGAGGGGAGTAGAGTGAGATGAGAGGGGAGAGGCAGGAGAGTGCGTAAAGTCCCGTTCACAAAAGCTAAAAGTTTGTGGGTGAATACTAGCCATTTTCTGTACTTTTGAGGCATAAGCAATGACAAAAATAACACTTACTACCCAGGCACAAAAATCACGTGACTACGATAGTGTTATATCCGGGTTAACGAGGGTGGCACAACTTTGCTTTGTTAGAGACGCGGGCGGGCATGCGAGCACGCCAACGCAGATGCTCGCGAAACGCTGGAGGGGGCGGCGGGGGGTGCCCGTTTAATCTTTGGCGCTGAGCGAACGCCGATTTAATGACACAATTTGCTGCTGCTGCTGCTGTCGCCGCTGCTGCCGAGTGTGGCATTGGTGAGCAAACTCAGTAAACAACAACAACAACAACTCCACACGTTCGTCAACAATAACATCACGTGATGTGTTTCTGGCAAGCGATTCGTCTACATGGGCTATGAAAAAAGTTCATTGCCCAAAATGTCACCTATTGTCCACTTATTATTTGAAGGCCACACAGTGTTATTGACACACGTGTTGAGCTTTTACCGATGCAGTGTGTTTGAGGAGGGTGGGGTGATGCTGCAAGTCTCCGCATGCACGCACGGACACGCGTACACAAAGTCAAAGATTCTAGATTTGAAGCTTTCGTGACTTGCAAGGATTCATACTCTTAGTTCTTTCGGTAAAGTCACGTAGGTAAAAAAATCAAATTAAAATTAATAAAAATAAAACAATACAATCACGACGTTTCGGAGGCAACACAAGTCTCCGTCTCCAGCATCTTGATGCTGCTAATCTGGCTGTGACGGTCCCTTTACCGAAAGAACTAAGAGTTTAAAAGTCAAAGATCCCCCGTATAGCCCGCATAGACTGTTGGGGAAAAGTGCCATTAGCGAGCACCTCCTAAGGCCATCGCGGTGCACGAGTGGGGTGGTGTGGCCACCACCGGCTTTGTGTCGCAGGCGCTGATGTTCACACACACCGCACCAGGTACACATTTAAGGCCGATGCGACTCACGGGAGATCCAGGAGCGGTTCCGCACATTCGCCGCCCGTGTTGGGGCCGTTCGCGGGAATCGAACTCGGCTCGCCGGTCTCGCAGCGCAGCGCGCTAACCACGGCGTCACCGCTGCCCATTGTCGCGTACGCACACGCACGCTCGCACACAGGCACGCGCACGCAGGCAGGCACGCGCGCACGCACGTGCACGCAGGTACGCGCACGCAGGCACACGCGCACGCAGGCACACGCACGCGCACGCACGCACGCACGCAGGCACGCACGCGCACGCACGCACACGCAGGCACGCGAACGCACGCAGGCACACGCACGCGCACGCAGGCGCGCACGCACGCAGGCACGCACGCAGGTACGCGCGCGCACGCACGCGCACACGCACGCACGCGCACGCAGGCACGCGCACGCACGCGCGCGCTCAGATGCGGTGAAGCGAAGTGGCAGCACACGCCAGAGCAGCAGGTGGCATCACAGCGGCGAGGCGCGGTGGTTGGGGTCAAGGGTCGCGGGGGCCAGCGGGGAGCAGCAGACGCGGGCAGAGGCGCGCAGGCGGTGGGTGATGCGATCAGGTCATTGTCGTCGCGGTCATAGTAACCGCCGGTCGTGGTCTATCCTATGATTGCTTTTTCATTGCTTTCATGGCTTTATTTTGGTGATTTCGAAAAGTGTATTGGTTTAGCCGTGTTTGTTTGTTGTAGTACAGAGTTAGACTGATGGCCTTAATCTAAGTTGTCTCATGGTTGTTGTTGTTGTTGTTTGACTTGCATCCCACTGGGATTTGTGCACACTGCGTTGGTGTACGGTGTTTTTTTCTGCAATATTTTGCTGTCTTTTCTTGGATTTTCTGTTTGCACTTAGTCACATGTTCACTTTAAGATGTTTTTTGTTCATGTTTTTTGTTTGTTGCGGTTGCACCCGATTCAAGAGCCGAATGGCTCACAGGGCTATACCTAATTAATGAACTTGCGCGGACGGAGGCGCGCTGCCGCCCGAGCCAGTTGGCAGCAGCGGGCACGTGCCCATCCGCTGCTGGATGTCGTGCGGAACGCGCGGGTTACTTGGACGTAGCGGTGGAGCGCTCGGGGTGGATTGGTGGCCTGGAGGTGACGGTACGAGAATGGCTCATCTCGAGATGCCCTGTGCCGCTCGGCGCGATGGGTCGTGGTAGCAGTGACGACCTAAATCGAAGTGTGTTTTTTACACGCTTTGTATTAACTCACTCTTGTCTGTTGTTGTTGTTGTTGTTGTCGTTGTTGTTGTCGTCGTTGTTGTATCCTCAAATCTTGTAACTCTATTTTAACCCACTTCCCAAATGTGGTATCGACTGCAAACTTGGTATACTTACGTCATACTGATGACAATACTATATTCTATCATAAAAATAAAAAAATACATGTTTTTTAAACATGCTTAGCTTGGCAGATTTGACGGGACCGAGTGCGCATTGCGGGCGTCTCGGCCTTGGCACAGTGGATGATGTCGAGGCCAGGGTATCTGCGGCGGAGATTCATTCCAGCGTCGTGTCCTGAGACGTCGTTTTGCCCCTTTGTCTAGTCGTTCCCACTCGACTTTACCCGTGTTGTTGAGTAGCGGCGATGGCGGCGGCGATGATGATGATGACGACGAAACGTGGCAAGCTTTAAACAAACAAAAATTCCCGCTCAGCTGTAGTCCCCTTTGGGAGCAGACTGGTAAATGGGGGGTCTTCTTTTGTGCATCGCTGTTAATACGCGACATAATCGAGCTTATTAAATTAGCGATTTAAAATATTGAACCTCCCAATTGATTTGTTCAAAGTGCGTGCGACGGGTGCATTTCAGCGCCACTACATTTACAGAGGCGACACTGTGTGTGTGTGTGTCACACAGTGATGTGTGTGTGTGTCACACAGCGCTGTGTGTGTGTCACACAGCGCTGTGTGTGTGTGTGTGTCACACAGTGATGTGTGTGTGTGTCACACAGCGCTGTGTGTGTGTGTCACACAGCGCTGTGTGTGTGTGTGTCACACAGCGCTGTGTGTGTGTGTCACACAGTGCTGTGTGTGTCACACTGTGTGTGTGTCATACAGTGATGTGTGTGTGTGTGTCACACAGTGAAGTGTGTGTGTGTCACACAGTGCTGTGTGTGTGTCATACGGCACTGTGTATGTGTGTGTGTCACAACAGTGATGTGTGTGTGTGTCACACAGCGCTGCTGTGTGTGTGTGTGTCACACTGTGTGTGTGTGTCACACAGTGTTGTGTGTGTGTGTGTCACACAGCGCTGTGTGTGTGTCACACAGCGCTGTGTGTGTGTGTGTCACACAGTGATGTGTGTGTGTGTCACACAGCGCTGTGTGTGTCACACAGTGATGTGTGTGCGTGTCACACAGCGCTGTGTGTGTGTCACACAGTGCTGTGTGTGTATCATACGGCACTGTGTGTGTGTGTCACACAGCGCTGTGTGTGTGTGTGTCACACAACGCTGTGTGTGTGTGTCACACAGTGTTGTGTGTGTGTGTGTGTCACACAGTGCTGTGTGTGTCACACAGTGCTGTGTGTGTGTGTGTCACACGGCACTGTGTGCGTGTGTCACACAGTGCTGTGTGTGTGTCATACGGCACTGTGTATGTGTGTGTGTCACACAGTGCTGTGTGTGTGTCATACGGCACTGTGTATGTGTGTGTGTCACACAGTGCTGTGTGTGTGTCATACGGCACCGTGTATGTGTGTGTGTGTCACACAGCGCTGTGTGTGTGTGTCACACAGTGCTGTGTGTGTGTCACACACAGCACTGTGTGTGTGTGTGTCACACAGCGCTGTTTGTGTGTGTGTGCTGTGTGGGTCACGTTTGCAGCATCAGCAGCATCAGCAGCAGCGGGCGGTGGCGGTATGAATGTGCGTGGCCTAGCTGCGAGATTATTTACAGAATGTGAGACCGTTCCTGAGAGGAGCCGAGCTCTCGTCCAGATGATTGCAGTTCGATGTTTTTGACAATTAGGCTGAGGTGGGGGGCGAGGGGGGGGCAGTGGGGGGTCTGGGGGGGGGGGATGGTCCGTGAGTAAAATTGACGACGATGACAATGTGATCGTTCAGTCCCCTCTGGGGTAAAGCCATGAAGAAAAAAAAAATCACAACAACGCATGACAAATGAGCATCATTTACCAAAGGTTAAGTTGTGTTAAATGACAGCCTGACATTTATGAGAGAAGGGGGGGGGTCAGGGGGGGGGTTTCTTTGTTTATTTGACGAATTGTGCTCGTGGTGTCACTCGCTAAGCCGGTGATAGCAGAGACCGACCCCCCAGGTGTATGTGTTTGTGTGTGTGCGTGCAGATTGATATCATTAATTTTTTTTTAATATTTCAGAGAATCGTTTAACTTTGATTGGTATCAATAACCGATTGATTCTATCAAAGTTAAATCGGTTATCGATAACAATTGATTATTGATATGAATTGATTATTGATTATTGATATCAATAGATTATTGATATCGATAATCGAGAACCGCATTGGCGTCGGTCGAGAAGTTATTCGCACGCACAAACACGCACTTTGATTTCGGCAACTGGAGCGTGCTTATTGATATGATATGATCAATAAATAATCTATTGATATCAATAATCTATCAATATTGATATCAATAACAATCTATTGATAGCAATCATCATTAAGTATTTGTGTCAATAATCGATCATTATTTACGTCAATCATTTTATTTATATCAACCGATTATCGATATCAATCGATTAGTGATATCAATATTCGGTTATTATTGATTTCTGCGGATCTTTCGATTTTCAAATCAATGCGTTATTGATACCAATCGATTACTGCTATAAATATGTTATTCATATCAATCGATTGTTAATACAAATCGATTATTGATATCAATCGGTGATTGGTTATCAATAATCGATTATTATTGATTCATGTTAATCGTGTGTGCCGGATGTTGTTGTTGTTACTGTTATTGTTCATCGTCCGTGCAAATGAACTTTTTTTTCAATTTCCCCGCGAAAGGGGTTAACCGTTCGTTGGGCCTCGCGACGCTGAAACATTAATTGCGGTTCAGATTATGAAAGGCGCTTCATAATTTAACACCGGAGTCAGGAAACTTCCCGATGGCAACATCAAGCACTCTCCGCCTGCCGAGATCAGAGCGCGTGTTCGTGCTGGAGCTGCGCCAATGACGACGGATTGATGCAATTCGCTCTCGATCGTAACGACACTAGGAAGGCGCCGCTACTGCTGTACTCACAGCGCCGATTCGCGTTCACCAGGGCCCGTTCGCTGGCGGTGCTGCCCCGATGGGAAGCCCCAACCAGCCTGCCCTCCACCCCCCCCCCCCTCCCCCCAGAAGTCGCAAACGGGTTTTGATTCCTTACCTGTACCCGTACCCGGCCGCACCAGGGTCGCAAATGGGTACCCGTACCCGTACCTGGCCGGGTACGGGTACCAATTTGCGACCCTGGCCGGGTACGGGTAACCGTTCCCTACCCGTACCCATACCCTACCCGAAATGAGTGACATACGGCTACTCACCAGTGACTCACGGCCTACCCGTACCCGTACCAGGCCGCACCAGGGTCGCAAATGGGTACCCGTACCCGTACCCGGCCGGGTACGGGTAGCCGTTCCCTACCCGTACCCGTACCCTACCCGAAATGAGTGACAAACGGCTACTCACCAGTGACTCACGGCCTACCCGTACCCATACCCGGCCGCACCAGGGTCGCAAACGGCTACCCGTACCTGTACCCGGCCGGGTACGGGTAGCCGGGTATCGGGTAGGGTACTGGTATCGGGTACCCGGTATCGGCCATGTGTGTACGTTGAACTTCCTTCGCGTGGAACGTAGCCAACCGTGCGAATCGGAGGTAAGGGACCATTCATTGAGTGCGTACGCATTGGAGGGGGTAGGGGGGTGGGTTAACCCAAATGCGTACGCTTGCGTATGGGGGGGTCTACTGACAATGTTGCGTACGCATAGGAAACGGGGAGTGGGGGGGGGGGTTAAGCCACGGTAATAATTTGTCTACATTGGCCTTCAAATGAGCCACAGTTGAGTTTCTTCAGCTGTCAGACACAACAAGTACTACCGGGAGAGGTGGGACTGTGGGAGAGGTGTCACACTTCGCGTGCCACCGTGCATCTGACTGCAGCTATCACGCAGCTCAGCAAAATAAGTGGCCAAGGTAGGCGACTTAATTCTTTAATGCAGCCGGCGGTGGACTATCTGTTTGCTTAAACACGTTAATATTACATTTCGATTTAAAGCTTTCGTGACTGCAGGGATTCATCTTCTTGGTTCTTTCGGTAAAGTCGCGTAGAAGGGAAATAATAAAATAATAAAAATTAAATATAATTAAAATAATTCTCACGACGTTTCGGCCACAACGCAAGCAGCCGTCCTCAGGTGAAGACCAGGTCTGTCGTTGTGGCCGAAACGTCGTGAGAATTATTTTATTATGTTTTATTATTATTTTATTATTTCCCTTCTACGTGACTTTACCGAAAGAACCAAGAACACTTTAATATTATTAATGCTTGATCGTTTCTGCGTGGATTAAATATCTGCCGTTCTATTGGATTTCGGGGGTAGGGGGTGGGGTGTAAAAAGTACGCGTGCGTACAGGGAGGGGAAGGGTGCAGTCAAGTTTTGACAGGTTTTTGCGGTGAAGTATGACGGTGTCAAGCAATCGCCACGACCTTCACGGCTTCCACGAGGCCCTCCCACGGCCGGCAGACCGATACGGACGCCTGTTGAACGCGTGGGCTTTCGCGACCAATGTTATTCGCAATAAAGGTGTTTGGGGTTAGATCGCGTAAGTGTGAATATGTCAAAACCCTCCACCACCCGACACGGCCAACTAGTAAGGGATTTGTCACGTGAACAAAAGGCAATCGCCCGATGATGCTGGTTGATGGAATTACCAGCGAAACGTCGTACTACTCAAATTGTCAATGTTGTGGATTTACTCTCCAACACACCGGTGGGCTGAAGTAGTACACTACACTATACACTACACTATACACTACACTATACACTACAGACTATACTATTATACACTACACTACTATACACTATACTACTATACACTACACTACTATACACTACACTATACACTACACTATACACTACACTACACACTACACTATACACTACACACTACACTAGACTATTATACACTACACTACTATACTCTACACTATACTACTATACACTACACTACTATACACTGCACTATACACTACACTATACATTACACACTACACTATACACTACACTATATACTACACTATACATTACACTACACACTACACTGCACTTTTCACTACACTATACACTACACTATACACTACACTATACACTACACAATACTAATAACTATTTGGCGTTTTGTTTATGTGACAAATCCCTTACTAATTGGCTGTGTCGGGTGGTGGAGGGTTTCGACAAATTTATTCTTACGCGATCTAACCCAAAATAACGTTATTATGAACAAAGGCCTGTCATTCAATATTTTTACGCCATTTGCCCCAGCTCGTTACGCGACCGTCTTTTTCTTATTGTCCGTTATCGTTTTTGCATTGTTAACTTACGTCAGGGGTGGGGAACGTCCGGCCCGCAGGCCGTATGAGGCCCACGAAATCATTTGGTGTGGCCCTGCCAAGGCAAACCGCAGGCGGGACTCGAAATTCAACAAATCTAGGAGCAAACCTGGAAAAGCAGTTGCGAGTAGCAGCAACATCATCAACACCAGCTAGCATCACACGCCTCGCCAAAGAGAAGCAGTTCCAGCCATCGCATTAGGGGTGAGTTAATTAAATGTTTGACCAAATATAACAACAGGCTAATTTTTAAGTTGATAATTTTGTATGGCCCGCGAATGATGTTGTAAATATCCAAATGGCCCTTGGCAGAAAACACATTCCTGCGGAGGGAGCTGGTAGGAACGTCGGGTTGCTCGGTCAATGGCCAGGGTCAACGGCGGCGTGGTGTATTCCGCAAATATGCCCGACTGTGAGGGCGGGCACAAGCCGGCGTGAGTAGGTTAAACGTTGAGTTTTATAAGGGCACCACAGGGTGACCAGCCCCTCCCCTCCCCACGCAGCCCCACCCCTCCCACCCCCCACCCAGCCCCACCGTCCCTCCCCACCCAGCCCCTCCCCACCCTCCCCACCCAGCCCCTCCCCACCCTCCCCACCCAGCCCTCCCCACCCTCTCCATTCAGCCCCTCCCCACCCTCTCCTCCCCACCCAGCCCCTCCCTCTCCACCCAGCCCCTCCCTCCACGACGAACGGACGGACACAATAATCCCCTGTGGGCTAGTGTAACCAGGAGGATTCCTACCATTAAAGGTTTCCTTCCACTGAGTCTCACGTGCAGAAGCAGCAGCAGCAGCAACGGTCCAGAATGTGTCTCGGATGTTTTTCAATCGCCCGCATTCGTGCAACGGGGACGTAAACGATGCGAGGGGCTACACGACACGTGTCGAGTTGAAACGCATTTCCCTCCGTGACACAATTGCCCGTGGCTATCAAATGACCGCCACCTTGACGCAAACGCATGGAATGAATCCGGCTGGGCAGTGTCCTCTCTCCCCCCCCAACCCCAACAGGTCTCTTATGGATGTAGTATTAATAGACTGCACATCTTCTTGGTTCTTTCGGTAAATGCACGTAGAAGGGAAGTAATAAAATTATAAAAATAAAACACGATAAAATAATTCTCACGACGTTTCGGCCACAACGCAAGCAGCCGATGTGGCCGAAACGTCGTGAGAATTATTTTATTTTATTATGTTTCATTTTTATTATTTTATTACTTCCCTTCTACGTGACTTTACCGAAAGAACCAAGAAGATGAATCCCTGCAGTCACGAAAGCTTTAAATCGAAATAGACTGCACATGTTTGGATTCGTGTTGGGCAACAGCAACGTCAAACAACATCGGCCGCGAAATGGGGGGGGGGGGGGGGGGAAACGTTAGAGGGAAGAGAGGGAAAAAATAATACCTGCTGCAGTGTGAAATTAAAAGTTTTTTTTGTTTTTAAATTAGTCGGGGACTTGCTGTGGCCGCAACGTTCCCGCCGTTCGATGCTCGTCGCCGCACCAGCTAAACAAAACTTTCTATTTTATTTCACCCTCGTGTGCCGTGCTGGTCCTTAATAGGGTCTCGCTAACGGCACTTGCCTCCCACATGCTGCTTGAGGCTGCATACGGAGATTTAGAACGATTTACATCCATACGTCAATTGCCCACTGTGTGTAAGCCTCCCGTGCCGTGTCAACCAAAGGGGAGTTGTCTGTACATACTTCCACAACCCCCGCCCTTTGCCGGATATTATTACACCGAACTAAAACTATGTATTCTTGTTCTTGGTTCTTTCGGTAAAGTCACGTAGAAGGGAAGTAATAAAATAATAAAAATAAAACAATAACATAATTCTTATTTTATTACGTAGAAGGGAAGTAATAAAATAATAAAAATAAAACATAATAAAATAAGAATTATTTTATTATGTTTTATTTTTATTAAAATAAGAATTATTTTATTATGTTTTATTTTCATTATTTTATTACGTTTTATTTTTATTATTTTATTATGTTTTATTTTTATTATTTTATTATGTTTTATTTTTATTATTTAATTACTTCCCTTCTACGTGACTTTACCGAAAGAACCAAGAAGATGAATCCCTGCAGTCACGAAAGCTTTAAATCGAAATATATATTCTTGGTTCTTTCGGTAAAGTCACACCTGATGACGATTGCTTGTGTGTTGCAGTCGAAACGTCGTGAGAATTGTATTGTTTTATATTTTTATTATTTTGTTATTTCCCTTCTACGTGACTTTACAGAAAGAACCAAGAATATGAATCCCTGCAGTCACGAAAGCTTTAAATTAAAATCTAACTAAAACTCTCATCGTTTTACTTTAACAAGTAAGGTTTCACTGAGCTACATAGCTCTTGTTCAGAAGAAACGTGGACACGAATTATATTTCAACTTATTTAAACTGTAGGAATCTTTTTATTACACGCTTTTATTTAACTCACTCTGTATGTTGTCGTTGTCGTATACTCAAATCTTGTAACTCAATTTTAACCCACTTCCCAATGTGGTATCGACTGCAAACTTGGTATACTTTTGTCATACTGATGACAATACTATATTTTATCATAAAAAAAAAATTCAACCATCTTTTTTATGTTATGTTTCGCCTTGGGTCTAATTGTCCACGCTCAACTCACGGTGGTTGTAAATCACCACGGAGCCCTCGCGTTGTGGCAAGCCTCGGGGCCACTTCCTGGAGTCGTGGAGTTCTGCCATTACCAGTACGGCACATTTCATTAAAGCGTGTTTTTAAAAAAGTATTTTTTAATATTACTTATTTCACACATGTCACGATAGTATCTAGCAAGAAAAAAATAAATGATCGCACGTAGAACCTGATATTAGCCGGGATGCGGATCTGCTGGTGGAATTTAATCGTCATTTCTATCATCATGGTTGTCACAATCACCATAATAATCATCATCACCACCGTCATCGCCATCATTGCATGTATGGCAGTGTCAACTGACACGGCATTGATGTAGACCGACAAAGGCATGTGAGCTGAAAGTCATCGTAATTAGCATCATCATTGGTTGCCATCCACTGATTCCCTTGTCGACCAATTGCATTCAGATCACACTTTCGATATTATGTAAGCGTAGATATATTTAATATTGCAACGGGGCCTCAGCATTCACTTCCGCACCGCTTGCACGTCGATTGCGACGGCAACTTCGCGAATGGCCGCTCCACGCGTGTTTATATTTTAATGATGACAGTGGCTTTTCGTTCTGCTTGTGGTTTTTCTGTTTCGACGCGGCTTCCATTCCATCGCCGTATGGACGGAACGGACACGCGCGCACCCACGCAGTTTTCGATCGCCAGCAAAGCAGCAATTAAATAATTGCGGTTATGGGGCGACCAGGTCTCCTGTCACGTGAATATGGAATTTACGATCATTGACTCAGCGTGGTAATTAATGACGATATTATACTGGTAGGATCCTCCTGGTTACACTAGCCCACAGGGGATTATTGTGTCCGTCCGTCGTACAGGGAAGGGCTGGGTGGGGAGGGTGGGGCTGGGTGGGGAGGGGAGGGTGGGGAGGTGCTGGGTGGGGAGGGTGGGGAGTAGCTGGGTGGGGAGGGTGAGGCTGGGGGAGGGGTGGGGCTAGGTGGGGAGGGGCTGGTCACCCGTGGTGCCCTTATAAAACTCAAATTTTAACCTACTCACGCTGGCTTGTGCCCGCCCTCACAGTCGGGCATATTTGCGGAATACACCACGCCGCAGTTGACCCTGGCCATTGACTGAGAAACCCAACGTTCCTACCAGCTCCCTCCGCAGGAGGAATGTGTTTCTGTGTGAATTGGCAGCCGTTTGTCTTTTTTTTCTGTTCAATCCACGGCTGGATGAATAGCATGCCGATCATGCGAGCGGTTGTTTGAGCCTTGCGTCACCGCGCATGCTGCAGTGTGGGTTGATGAAGAGTGTGGCTCATGACCCGGTTGGGATGGCAGTCCCCCTTACACGGATGTTGGCCACGGTCCGGAATCGAACTCGGGGAAGCTCGGTATACAGCAACGCCGCGTCCGCCACCCGTTTATATGTCTTTTATTGCCGTAAACAACGCGTGGAAAATGCGACTTGAATTAAAATGGGCATAATTAATTAACAGATGAATATTTCTTTTTTCCTTTTCCATGCATGAAAAAGCACATATGCTCTTGTCAAGAAGTTTTCAAATAGCTTTTGCATATTCAAGGCACAATATGCGAACGCTCGTTACTGTTGAGGTGTGCGGAACACATTTTAGTTTTTTTTAACATTTATAATGAGCTGAACATATGTAACCCGTGACGTTTTTAAAACATTGCCTTAAGAAATTGTAGATTTTCCGTCTGTGCATTTCAATAGTTTGATGTGTTATTTTAAACCATTATCCAACTGCCACGCCTGAAACAACAACAACAACAGCAACAAACAACACTCAGACGCCGGCTGCTCACAAACAGCAGCAAGGCCATGACTGCCAACCATCATGCCTTGCATCCGTGCCACGTGACGAACACATTGCACGTGCGATGCTCTCATCAACCTTGTCTAGACCACCAACTCAAAAGAGCTGAACGCGTGGCCATGTTATCCTTTAGCCCATCGACAATGCCGTTGCTTTTTGGCATCCCACGCACAGTTCCCCGTTTTGACGGGTCGCATGCTAAACTTCTTTCGCACCGTACACAGCCAACCGTAGCCAACCGTGCCGATCGGAGGTGCGGGTCAAAACAAAAAGTGTCGCATTCGACGTTCCCGGCCATCGTGGAGAAGTCGATCGAGCGACAGCGCTAACCGCGGTCGAATACGACGCGCGGGAAAAAATAAATGTCTCTGGCGTTCACCCGCCATTTTAAACAAGGCCCATAATCCCTTAGACTTCCTTAATCTTAATTTTGGAGCTTTCGTGACTGCAGGAATTATTCTTTGGTTCTTTCGGTTAAGTCACGTCTAAAGATAAAATAATAAAATTTCAAGCTTGCGTGCCGTGCCGCGTCGTCATCTTACTTGCAGCAGCATCACGTTGCCGTCCACTCATTGACATGCTAATTTTTTCTCTGCCCCCTCCCTCTCTCCGCCCCCGCCCCCCTCTCTATATTTAAGGCACCGTCACAGAAACGATCTCTCTTTGTGCCGATATGTGTTCTCTCTCTGTGTGTCCTTGTGATGTCTGTCTGCTTGTATGTCTGTCTATAGTTTTCTAGTTAGATTTTTGTTGCTATTTCTTTTATGCCTGATGATGATTGCTTGTGTTGCAATCGAAACGTCGTAATATGCTATTATTTAATTTTTTTATTTTATCTTTAGACGTGACTTAACCGAAAGAACCACAGAATAATCCCTTAGACTTTTTCGAAACCTACGTCCGACCGACCGACCGACCGAATGAACGTGGGGACTTTGCAAAAAGCGCTCGATGCATTATTCACGACGCGTGCTCTCGCCTCGACTACGGTCGCTCGCAGATTTACATTCGTAGTAAAAGCAGAGCGCGTGGGGTTGTGTCGGACGCGGGCACCGGCCTCGTTGCCTCAAGTCTCGGGCAATAACTCTCGGTTGCTGCAGCGTTACAGCGTTTTACTCTTTCGTCACCCCCCCCCCCCCCTCTCCTCCTCCACCCCCCCCCCCCCTGTGGTTTTGATCGTAGCCAGTTCTACCCACTGTAAGCCAGTAAAATACGAAACCTCGGGCCAACGTTGGAATGTGTTCGAAACCGTTGGCTCAACGTTGGCCCGACGTTCAATGTTCACTGGGGGCCTCCTTTGTCAATTAATTGGAGCAGTGAATTTTAACTGGTTTCCACAGCTGTTTGCGCTGCGTGGATAGATCCACACATGGCTAAGCGCACTTTAAACCTTTTTTTGTACGTATAAATACCACCCCCCACCCCCCCCCCTGGAAAAATACTGGAGGTAGCCGGGTCGGCTCAGAGGTCAAAGCAATGAGCTGGCACAGCTGGGCATCTGGGTTCGAATCCAGAAATTAAACGGGGTCCTCCAGTGCAGCGAGTTGATGTTCTCAGCCCCGACATCAACGATCGCACCCACACACAATCCAAGGCGAAGTCTCAGCACGCGACTTGAAATGGTCCTTCTCTGGCGAGGGGGTTAATATTTAGGTGCCCAAGGCAACGGAGATATTAGTGTGTGTGTTGTGTATAGGTGCATTACATTGCACTGTGCATTGGCACTGATCCCACGGGTCTGCTGTTGGTTAGTGTACAGTATATGCAGCGATCACAACATTCATCTAGTTATCTGTTTCATTATTTCACGAGCTTGCATTTATACATTTGGAGTGGTTCTGGTGGTGGTGGTGGAGGGGGTGGGGGGAATGCATAAATCTTAGTTGTAAGCCCTGTTTTCAAACGTAATTTAAAACAAAATTGGACAAGAGCCCGTATAAAATCATAATAATTTACTCGTTTATCCAGAAAAGTCATATGATTTTTTTTATAGTTCAGGAGGGTCCTGCTTTGGGGTAGTTTTGTGTTTGTTGTTGTGGTGGTGGTGGTGGCATTTTCACATGTTTCCAGCCAATTAGTGACGAGTGTTTTCACGATGATCGGTTTGAGAGAGCCGCGGTGGACGGTGAGTGTCGGTGGTTTGTGGATGTCGTTGAGATGCCGCTGGGACCGAGGGATGAGTCTGGCCCAAGGGGGGGGGGGGGGGGGGGGGGGTGGTGCTGGTGGTGCTGGTGGTGCTGGTGCTGGTGGGGAAATAATTTGTCTGGTAGTTGACATTTGTCCGTCGGAAAAAAAAATGTCCTCGGGGAGGGGAGCCTTAAGCCGAGCAACTTTTTGTGCGTGGCGCTTCGTTCCACGCCTCGTGGCAACGCGACAGCGAGCGGCTTGTGAGAGACCCCCCTCCCCCCGCCCCTCCACCCCCTCCCCCCGCCCCCCCCCCCCCACTTTGTGATTCCACAAATTTTTCAAAATCAAGTCCGTTTTTTTTTCAAGCTTATGTTCAAATAAATCACACGTGGTGGAAATAGTCGGCATGGATTTGCTCATCTTTGTTTTCTACCGGGCTGGTGGGGGGGGGGGGGGTGGGCGCGCGCGGTGGAGGTGGAGGTGGGGCTCCGGGATGGATGAATGGGACAGAAATAAGTATAACCCGTAAAAACAAAGTTTTTCACTCTAAATCCTTTATATGCGTGGCGGCTAGAGTCCTCTCGTCCTCTGGCTTGAGATGGCTGCCACCTATGGGTCAGATGATTGTCTGCAGTATTAAACAATTGGTAATTAAATATTTAATTTGTTTTCCCTAAACAGTGTAAAATTTTGCAAAAAATTTTCACGACCATGAATTGTCTCGCACAACGAGTCTGTGTGCAAAATGTCAGCTCGATTGGATCACGGGAAGTGGGTTAAAAAACGACCGAAAGGTTTGCACGGTCGTAAGCAAGCAAGCAAGCACGCAAGCAAGCGAACTTAATATAAAGGATTTAAAAAAAGCAAGTGGCCAACGTGTTCGTTACGTCCGCCGCGTTCGGTTTTTTGCTCAACATGCCCGCATGTAAAACGCGTGAAGGTGACGCTGCGCGCAAACCCGCTATGCATAGCCGCCGTGCCCTTTGTGGTTTGTTTCATTAATGTGAGCATCAAAAAAAAATCTATGAGCACAAGTGACCTTTCGGCAAATGGAATGTAGGTTTTGATTACATATAAAATGTTCAAGCTATATATATATATAAAGACGCTATGTTTGGTTGAAGAAAAAAAAAAAATACTACCCGTGATGGAGCGGTTTCATATTTCGATATAAAATCACCCAAACCTAAATGATATATATATTCACACAATAGCACATTACGTGCACGCACGAGATGATGGCAGTGAGGAGTGTTGCGATGAGAAGCTCGCTCCGCGCTACCAACGCGGCGTGGCCGAGTTTCGATTCCCGCTCACGGTCAACGTTGGTGGCAAGCGGATATCTGAACCGGTCCTTCAGCCCCCACCCACTCCCCCCCCCTCCTCTCCTCGGCCGAGATAATTCCTAAATGAGTACCTGGTACGGTTGTGTAACCATCGGCGGTAGTGTAGCGGTGAGCGCGCTGCGTTACGAACCCGGGCACCAAAGTTCGACTCCCGCTCACGGCCAACACCAGTGGCGATTATCTGAACCGGTCCTGGGCCTCCCCTCGGCTGATTCAGCCTCAAATGAGTACTTTGTGCGGTGTGTAAACATCGCCACTAGGGAGACAAAGGGGGCAGGGCATGGTGCTGGCCACCCACACTTTTGGTGTGCCGTTCCGGCTTTCATAGGTGCTCGCTTACAGGACTTGCCCCAACAGTCTGTTAAGGCTTTTCGGGGGATCTTTGTCTTTGTAATCATCAGTACTGGGGAGACAAAGGTGGCAGGGGAGTGATGGTGAACACACCGCCCTGTCGTGCCCTGTGCTGGCTGACATCACCGTTGCTCGCTAACGACCCAGCAATCGGTTTAAAAGCTACACGGAGGAATCTTCCATGCCGTGTTTGTCTTTGTTGTCTGTGCTGACCCTGTTGTTGTTGTTGTTGGTGCTGCTGTTGTTGACTTGCTTACCCGCCCCCACCCTCATCCTATACGGCAAGGGTGGGGAACATTTTTTTTCTGCCAAGGGCTATTTGGATATTTATAACATCATTCGCGGGCCATACAAATTATCAACTTAAAAATTAGCCTGCTTTATATTTGGTCAAACGTTTAATTAACTCACCCCTTAATGCGATGGCTGGAACTGCTTCTCTTTGGTGAGGCGTGTGATGTTAGCTGGTATTCTTGGGTTTTTTCGGTAAAGTCACGTCGGTGAAAATTTACTTGATACAGCTATCGTGCTGTGACGGTTCCACCTGAAGACGGTGTTGCCTCCGAAACGTCGTGATTTTAATTTTATTTTTATTTTTTACCTACGTGACTTAACCGAAAAAACCCAAGAATATGAATCCTTGCAGTCACGAAAGCTTCAAATCTAGAATATGTTAGCTGGTGTTGATGATGTTGCTGCTACTCGCAACTGCTTTTCCAGGTTTGTTCCGAGATTTATTGAATTTCGAGTCCCGCCTGCGGTTTGCCTTGGCAGGGCCAAAACCAAATGATTTCGGGGGCCTTATACGGCCCGTGGGCCGGACGTACCCCACTCCTGCTCTACGGGTTGACGCAGCCTTGAAATCGGTAGCTGCGTGACCCTAACGCTTCATCGCTCGGCAGACACAGGGTGGCCGCGTCAGCCCCGTGGTGGTGGTGGTGGTGGCGCCGGGCACTTTCACCACCGCCGTTGGATCTGCCCTCGTGGTCGTTTTCTCACCGTCGATATCCATTACAATAATAGCAAACAACAAAAATAGTCCGCGGTTACCCGGCAAGACGGTGTCTTGCATTTGTTGCGTCCTGCAAGTGATTTTCTACGCAAGCTGTATATTCATTTCCACCCCCCCCCCCCCATTGAATTTCACTCACGCATTAAAGGTGGGCGGAAGGAGGGGGGCGGTGGGCGTGACGGGGAACGTGATTCAGCCGCACCGAACCTCACAATGGCTCCTCCCACCCTCAACCAGTACATAAACAACGACTGTTTTCTTGGAATTCCTCTTAACTTGATACAGCAGTCGTGCTGTGACGGTTCCACCTGAAGACGAAAGCTTGTGTTGCCTCCGAAACGTCGTGATTTTTTTGTTAATTTTATTTATTTAAATTTTTTTACCTATGTGACTTTACCGAAAAAACCTAAGAATATGAATCCTTGCAGCCACGAAAGCTTCAAATCTAGAAAGGGGGGGGGGTTCATCTGTGACCCCCCACCCACCTTTGTCTCACAAACTTTGCGTCCCCACCACCCTCTCCTCTCGCGATAGGAGGGTCGCGGAAAAAAATATTTTCGTCCCTCTTGCAACAACAACAGCAAAATGAGAAACGCCTCGTTAAATTATTTAAAAAAATAGCGGCGCTAATTTCTCCACCACCACCACTCCCGTAACAAATTGCATTACGCGGATAAATGCGGTGTTTTAAATTCCGCAGCACGTTTGTAACACCATGCGGTAAAATAAAAAATCTACCACCAAGCTTATTACCTTGCGAACACTTTAGCTGGGAGGCAGAAGAATAAAGAAGGGGAATGGAGATGTAAGACGAACATGGGAGGGGGTGGAGGTTGTGAAACATTTAGTCACCGACGTTAATGCAAATTCGCCTTGTGATGGCAAGATACTAAACTAAAAACCACGTATCTTCTTGGTTCTTTCGATAAAGTCACGTAGAATGGAAATAATAAAAAAATAAAAATAAAACATAATAAAATAATTCTCACGACGTTTCGGCCACAACGCAAGCAGCCGTCCTCAGGTGGAGAACAGGTCTGTCGAGGAGACAACTTGCGTTGTGGCCGAAACGTCGTGAGAATTATTTTATTATGTTTAATTTTTATATTTTTATTATTTCCATTCTATGTGACTTTACTGAAAGAACCAATAAGATGAATCCCTGCAGTCACGAAAGCTTTAAATCGAAATAAAAACCACGTACATTTAACTCTTGATTTGATGCTTTCGTGACGGCAGGAATCCATACTCTTTGGTTATTTCGGTAAATTCACGTAGGTAGAAAGAATAATTAATCACGACGTGTCTGTGTGCTCTGTCCGCCTGTCTGTAGCGGGAGTTACGATGAGTCTCGTCACGATGATTTAACGCAAATTAAATGCAAGGTCTCATTATGTGTCGCTTTGAATCATTATGGCTAATATCAAATATATTAACATAACTCAATTCTGTTTCCACATTCAATAAAATAATGTGTATCACCATGAGCCCATTGGCTTTATAAACCAAGAAGAAGATGAGAAGCAGTAGGTCAAAATCCGTCTAGAGGTTATTTGCTTAAACAAAAATACTGCTGGATAATATTGGTTCTGAAAAGCCAATGTGGGTGCCACGGTGGCTAGGAGATGTTAACTACCTCGCCTGGTATACAGGAGGGCGTGGGTTTGATCCCGACACTGACGATGCCTGCTGTGTATTTCGAGTGTGCGTGTTATCCTCGTAGTGGCGTGCATTTTTCTCTCGGTCCCTCCACATTTAGAAATGTGCGTTCAAAGAATTTTGCTGTTGTCAAATGTCACGCTATTAGTCCCTTCTTTGAGCTATCATTTGTGGCCAGGTCACTTCTAGAAAAAGGAGCTATTTAGCTCAGTGAGCCTTATCTGGTAAAATACAAAAATAAAAACGGCTTGAGTTGAGTTTAGTTTGAAATTGGCTGATAGATTTTGAAATATTTCTACTCATGCGTGTGTGGAGACCCATAATGGAGCGGCACATCACAGATGAAGCGTCAGCGTAGAGCCCTGTTGCTATGAGACACTCACCCCGGGAGAAAACCGGATGCATTGATCAGAGGATTATCCAACATTCGGCAGAAATAGCGCCTCGTTAATTACATTAGCCCTCCCGCAGGATTGTGTACCGTCATCAACCTTGACCTCGTGACATCACCACCCGTGATTTATATTTGTGGGTGGGTGGGGCGGAGGGGAGGGGGGTTTGAACTTCGGAGGCCTGAGTTCGATTCATAGCCACGGCTGTATTGAACTGGTTCTGACATCCTTCTCATGCCCTCCCCTTGGATGGACGACGATGTACGAGATTGTTGCCTGTTCGATGCGGCACTACCTGAGCACCTTGGCACAAGACAGTGGAAAAGTGGAAAGAAATGATAAAACGTGCAGTTTGTATTTTTCGATGTAAAGCTTTCGTGACCGCAGGGATTCATATTCTTGGTTCTTTCGGTAAAGTCCACGTAGAAGGAAAATAAAAAAATAATAAAAAATAAAACAATAACATTCTCACGACCTGATGATGTGACCTGATGATTGCTTGTGTTGCAATCGAAACGTCGTGAGATTTTTATTATATTTTATTTTCATTATTCTATTATTTCCCTTCTACGTGACTTTACCGAAAGAACCAAAAACGTGCATTGTACACCTAATGGCTATCTGCCCATTGATCGTGATGATGACGATGTAGTAATTAATAATAAGTTGAAATAAAACAAACGAATGCTTCAGGAATCAAACAGAGAGCAGTTTGAGAACAAATCCTATTGGAAATCTATAGACTCACCCTTGTCGTCGAGTCGGGATTTGCTTGATATTTTGCCGCTGTGTGCAAGAACAGGGCGCTGACGGATGGCACGTGTCTCTCCTCTCTCTCTCTCTCTGCTGTCATCGGGGCCTCTGTGACGTGCCTCTCCCGGCGGTCACGTGTGTCCAACCGAGGTCGGCCTGCCAAATGATCGCCCTCGTTCAAAGAAAGTGAAGTTTGCACCCGCAAAAGATAGAAAACATATTTTCGAGTTGTTTTTTGTTGTTGTAATTATACTGAAACGAATCAAACGAAACGTAGCAGATAAGGCGAGGCGCGGCGTAATGCTCTTGTCCTCAGCGTCGTCGTGAAGAGATGCTGCTCTGTTGTTGTAAGAAAAACATTATTTTTCGCTTTTGTCAAAATTGTACGTCTGCACGGCGTCTGGCCGATAAACCGCAATGCTCAAACAGCGGTATGCGGTTTTTTTCGTCTTGTTTCATGAACAATTCTGCGCTGCGGAGATTTAATTTCAGTTTCTCTCTCAACACTTTATTAAAAGTCACGATAATTTTTTTTCCGGGATGTTGTTATTGCCGTTGTTGATGGGTGGTCGTGTGTTTTATTTTGTATCCGTGCCGATCAAACTGAACTGAAATAGAATTTACATTTTATTTTATGTTACCAGCTAAGGCCCACTGAGCAATACAGCTCTTTTTCAGAAGCGACCCGGCCACAAATAATAGCTCAATGAAATGGCGTATCATCACGTGGACATTTACAGAGGCCAAATTCTGCGAATGCACGTTGATTCTAAATGTGGAGGGAGAACCAGAGAGTTCCGGAGAAAATCCACAAGAACACGGGGAGGAAATAGAGAGAACATGCAAACTCAAAATGTACAGCCATCGTCAGGGTCTGTATCAAACGCACGACCTCCTGTATACCAGGCGAGGTCATTGACATCTCATAGCCACCACAGCGCCTCAAATGCAGCTAATTTGGCTGCTTTTAATTTCTGCGTGATGATAAGCCGCTTCGTTAAGCTATTACACTGGTCAACACACTTTTCTGGCATAAGGTATTCCAACGGTTGTAAGATAACTTTGGGGTGCTGATTCCAAATCTGGTATCAGTTTTTGTCTATTACATCAGGTTTTTGAGATATCAAATATTGCATTTTCAATAAAAACTGCAGAAGAAAAAGATTAAATAAATGTGGATATCTACATAACATGATATTATAAACACACTATCCTAAAAATACAGCAACATATTTTAACACTAAAGCAGTCACTGACTCGCAACAACTTGCAATCATAAGTGACAGAGTTAATTTCGGGTAAAATCAATGAAAATGGGGTATGCCGATAGCATAAAATGAGATGTGATCGAGCAAATCTGAGATCAGATTTGGAATCAGCACCCTGAAATTAGTCTAAAACAACTGCAAAAGTGCAGGCCAGAAATTTTTTGTTGTTGTTGTTGACCAGTGTTATTCATGGCTAGGTCGCTTCTGTAAAAAATAGTTGTATAGCCTCAGTGGGCCTGACCTGGCAAAGTAAAATAAAAAAAATTGTTCATAGTTTTAATAGTTCATTATTAATACACACCGCAGTTTCGATTTAAAGCTTTCGTGACTGCAGGGATTCATCTTCTTGGTTCTTTCGGTAAAGTCACGTAGAGGGGAAGTAATAAAATAATAAAAATAAAACAAACATTATTTTATTATGCTTTATTTTTATTATTGTATTACTTCCCTTCTACGTGAAATAAAACATAATAAAATAATGTTTGTTTTATTTTTATTATTTTATTACTTACCTTCTACGTGACTTTACCGAAAGAACCAAGAAGACACACCGCAGTATTAATCAGGGCGAACCGCAACAGGAGTGTCCAGAGTCTTCCGCCCAAATAATCGAGCCCCAACGCAGCTCAACTGAACCACACTGCCGGTCGCGATAGTACAATTAGCAAGCGGAATATGAGTAATTAAATGACTGCGGGCGTAGCAGACGTTTGTCGGGAGGCGGGATGCTTCTAATCCGACACCCTGTGATCACAGACGAGACGTTCCCACTTCACACCTCCCCATGTTCTGTGTTGTCCATAAAATATATCACGCAATGTGAGAGGCGATAAAAAACAAAAACTAAATTGAGCCCTGGAACATTTAAATCACACGTTTTGCATTATTATATTTTTTTATAACAAAAACTTATTCGTGTTGTCCTTGATCAAATCAGGCGGAATGAACCCGATCTCACCAGATCGAACCAAAAAAACCTCGATTATGATGCCAATATGTACTGTAGATGTGTCACGACTTTGAGTGCATTGGCACGAGACGGTGCATCTACCGGTCATCTCAGTCAGTCAACCCATGGCACCTGCTGGGTCTGTCCCGAGGCCTCCTGTTAGCAGCGAGCATTCGACACTTCACGTGGCCTCAAAGTGCACCTGGCCTGGCACAGGCGCCGTGGTGACGGCACCATCACTTAGCGGCGAATGGTGGGCTATTGGTAGCGGTTTTCCACGTGAGATGTATGGGTCCCTGTGGAAGTCTTGGGTAACAGGGTTTGAAACAATCAACTCCAATGCACTTGAGATCCCAGTTTTATCATGGGCAGTGGAAACCTGAATTCAGCCATTTCTCTCGTAACAATGACTATTCTAGAGCAAGGGGTAATTGGCTGAAGTGTCAAGGCTTTTGTGTTTTTATCTCAGCAACTGAACATGGCTCTTCCCTTACCGCAACCGTATTATTTATGTATGAACGAATTTACATAAATGACGCACGAAGATAAAGATCCCACCTTATAGCCTCAGCAGACCGTCGGGGAGCAAGTTATGTTAGCGAGCACCTATTAAGGCCGGCATAGCACAAGCGATGGTGGTTGCGGCAAGCACCACGCTTGGCACACTGCAACTCATTTGAGGCTGAGTCGACCCAGGAGAGGCCCGGCAAGAAAGGTTGTTTAAATCCCACTTCGCCACGGTTATTCATGGCCAGGAATCAATCTGAGATCGTTAGGTTCGTAAAGCAAATGCCTGAACAACTACACTGTGACTAACCCTCCCCCCTCCTCCATCGCCTACATCCCCCCCCCCGTGCCCCCCCCCCCGTGTGCCCCCCCTCGCCCCCTCCCCGTTTTGCGCTCATCAGACTATTGGGATAAATTGCCATGGGCGAGTACCAATGAAAGCTGACACGGCACACAAGGGGATGGGTGGCCAATTCCACGCCCGGCCGCTTTCGTCTCACCAGCGCTGATGTTTATACATCTCACCCATGCACTCGTTTAAGGCTGAGTCGACCTATGGGAGGCCCAAGGTCAGTTCAAATATCCGCTGTTGTTATCGGTCGTAACCGGGAATTGAACTCGGTTGGCTGGGTTTGCAGCTCTGTGCTCCATACTATGCCAACTCGCGGCATTTGAGCTGTCCCCCGTTGTTGTTGTTGTTGAGAAGATCACTGCCTTTGACTGCCCAGTAGCGTCTTTCACGAACCTCCTCCAGAGAGAGACCAGTCCGAGCACCACTGATATCAGTCGTTGGCTAGTCCATTCCGTTCCATCCGTACCACACCAGCCCATCTCCTCTCTAGTCTACGTCGCACCTATGTATATGCCTATATCCGGCCCAACAGGCCGCTTGTACATGCCGTGACTGGCTATGGAGGCTTCATGATCCACCCAACACATCCTTGCCTGCCGGGGGAGCTCACTGATGGGACTCTGTCCAGATCTCTTGCATAATCCAGCCTGGTACTGGTAGGAACCTCCTGGTTACACCAGCCCACATGGGATTATTGTGTCCGTCCGTCCGTCGTGCATCCAAAAATGGGAGGGGTGGGGCTGGGTGGAGAGGGAAGGATGGGGAGGGGCTGGGTGGGGAGGGTGGGGTTGGGTGGGGGGTGGGAGGGGTGGGGCTGAGTGGGGAGGGGCTGGTCACTCCGTGGTGCTCTTATAAAACTCAACGTTTAACCAACTTACGCCGGCTTGTGCCCGCCATCACAGTCCGGCATATTTGCGGAATACACCACACTTTCGTTGACCCTGGCCATTGCTCCCTCCGCAGGAATGTGTTTAAACTGAGGGTGGATCGTAGGCAGGCCAGCTTGAATGTTTACAGCTGGCCCAGGTGTTGTTATAAAAGTGTCCACGTTTCACAAACATCGAGAAGATATTTACACCATTGGAACCTCATTTGCCAGTAAAAAAATATGATAATTGTTTTTTTTACCCTTCTATCTGGCAACAAAACTGACACCTTTTTTACAAGGAGTCATGTTTGCATAGACCACAATACCTGCAGGATTATGGCTGCAAACATAACTCCTTGTAAAAAAGTTGTCAGTTTTGTTGCCAGATAGAAGGGTAAAAAAAACAATTATCGAGAAGATAGGCTATAATTGCGGCCTAGTCGAGCTTCGTGTGGAGTAACAGGCCAGATATAATTTACACAGCGTTAGGCAGCCGATACAAAATAATGTATCTTGACTGTATCTTGACTGGTCAGTGACACCTCCACTGCCAAACTTCAACTGGCCATGAGCACGCTGCCCAGGTACCTCCACAAATGCCACATTACTCATAGAGAATGTAGGGGGTGGAGTATTCGATGATATAATTGCACCTGGGCAGGTACTTTGCTTTGGTGAGGCCGATAGCAAGGCCCACCCACTTAGTGGAATGCTCCAGGTTTAGCAGCAGCAGCAGCAGTCTCGAATTCCTCAAGAGTGAGCAGCAATTACCAGATCATCAGCATACATAACATAGTTGGCCAGAAGGGAGCCATTGCTTGACCCACACCTGAGCATCGATCAGGCTCACATTGAATTTCCACAGATGGAAATTCCACTGCTGCAGCCATGGAAAGGATTTCGAATTACGTGGTTGAAAAAGGATGTTAAATAGTGTAGGAGTCAGAGGGCATCCCTGTGTCATCGCAAGGTGAACAGGAAATGGATCTGACTGCTGACCACACAGCTTTACCCGAGCCTGCCCACCATGATGAAGAACGTTTGTGATGACGAGCGGAGGGTCAGAGACCCTGAAAACACATATCTTTCCACACACACACACACGTTCACATTCGCGTGGATACACACATACACACGGTCTATGGATGTAAACTACACATCGATTCATCACCCAATATTGATTGTTCACCTCTATCCATGTATCCTATCGAGCGTGAAAGGATCGATGGTCTTCAATTTGTTGAATGGATTAAGGTGACCCCTGAAGCCGCTAGTGGCCGCTACATTCATTGGGCAGAACTCTTACCCTGAAACTTGACAATTCATCGAGTCACTGGTGTGTTGGTTTTCAATCGTTGCACCTTTCAACGGACACACAGAGTGGACAGTGCCGGATTATCCCAGTAGCAAAAGTAGCTACATATGTAGCTACGGGCCCCGCACTTTTAAGGGCCCCGCGCTAAATGCTTTCAAGCTTCTCATATTCCGGTTCAGTGATTCTGCACTTGCTCTAATACTATAGTACTATACTGCCTTCAACTTTTATGAACGACTGGGTGTTTAAGGTTAGCGATTTGTCGCATTATCTGGCTGTATAGCAAATGAAAAAGAGCTTCATAGCTCATCGGATTTCTCCAGTGTGTTGTACTGTTCAGAGTCAAGCGGGATGGGTGGGGGTGGTAGATATCTCCTCCAACCCCCACCATCAAAGATCCTCCGTATAGCCTGAACAGACCGTAGGGGCAAGTGCTGTTAGCGAGCACCTATGAAGGCCGGCACGGCACACGAGGGGGTGGGTGGCCAGCACCACGCCCGACCGGCTTTGCCTCCCTCGTGCCGATGTTTCACACACCACACCAGGTGCTCAATTTGAGACCGAGTCGACCTAGGGGAGGCCCGGGCCCGGTTCAGGTATTCGCTACTTGTGTTGGCCGTGATTGGGAATGGAAACCCGGGTCGCCGGGTTCGCAGCGCAGCGCGCTGACCGCTACTACACTACCGCTGCCCACCATCGACACTGTCACCACCACAACCACCCCACCCAGCCAGCCTCTAAACGCGTCACACTCGATGAAATGTGCTCGCGTTAGCGCGCCAGCATTGCCCCGGCTCGCGTTCGATACTCAAGCCAGCCAGCCAGCCGTAGCGAATTTAATGCAGGAGGTAGAGGCAATGAAAAATTACTCGCTGTCTGCCGAAACGTGTGATTGGCTGAATTGATCATTGTTCCCACTCCTTCATCTCCTCTCCTCTTCCTCCTCTCTCAGACAATTTAGTTTTGCCCTTCTCGCTTACGTACGTATGTTGGAACGTCTTTCGCACCGTACGTAGCCCAACCGCGCTAAGCGGAGATGCGGTGCCCACCCCGCCCGCCCCCACCACCACCACCAACAGAAACAACCTTGTCGGCGTGTCTCCCTCCCTACACCAAGAAGACAAGACCGCCACTGCCAGCACGACACACGCACAGACACCATCACAAAATTTGCCCCGACCATTTCCTCGCCCCTACCAAACCCACAGCTGTCAACCCACTCGGTTTACCCCGTAATCCTGACAAGGGAATTTCAGTTCGCAGGTCCGTGCGGCGTGCAGCTGTTTCAAAACGGGCAAAGAAATGTTTTGTGTCTATTTGTTTGTGTTTCTCCCATGTGATGGGACTTTGTAGGATGAACGTTGAGATGTATACAGGGCACGGGGTGACCCAATAAGGTCTGAATTGGTCCTGTAATGAGGTAGGGCACTTATCAGTGGTTGACAGGTATGGTAGTGAGACACTGGGTAGTGAGACACTGGGTAGTGAGACACTGGGTAGTGAGACACTGGGTGGTGAGACACTGGGTATTGAGACACTGGGTAGTGAGACACTGGGTGGTGAGACACTGGGTAGTGAGACACTGGGTAGTGAGACACTGGGTAGTGAGACACTGGGTAGTGAGACACTGGGTAGTGAGACACTGCTAGTGAGACACTGGGTGGTGAGACACTGGGTAGTGAGACACTGGGTGGTGAGACACTGGTAGTAAGACACTGGGTAGTGAGACACTGGGTGGTGAGACACTGGGTGGTGAGACACTGAGTAGTGAGACAGTGGTACAGAGACACTGGGTAGTGAGACACTGGGTAGTGAGACACTGCGAGTGAGACACTGGGTGGTGAGACACTGGGTAGTGAGGCACTGGGTAGTGAGAGACTGCTAGTGAAACACTGGGTACAGAGACAAGGTAGTGATTACCTGTCAACCCATACGGGTTCTACTGCGTATTCTTGGACAGGGAAATTGAGTTGTCATGTCTAAACGACGTACAGCAGTTTCAATGCGGGCAAACAAAAACAATTGTGTCTATTTATTTGTGTTTCTCCCATGTGATGAGCCTTTCTAGGATGAACATTGAGATTTATGCGGGGCACGGGGTGACCAATACGGTGTGAATGGGTCCTGTGTAATGATGTAGGGCACTGATCAGGGGTTGACAGGTACGCAAACTGTGTGGGGGGGGGGGGGGAGATTCACTCTCCCATCAGTGGATTGTCGCCTTTCCTCCCCTCGTCCATTCGGAGACCTCGTCCGCTGCTCCCCCACCCACCCATCAAGCTCGCTCGCTCTCGCTCTCTCTCTCTCTCAGCGTCCCGCTGAGGATTTCTCAGCGAGACGTGAATTCTTGACGCGGCACGTGTTGATTAATGGAAAACGCGACCCGTGCGACGGCTCATTGATAACGGCGGTGGTGGCGGCGGCGGTGGCGTAACGGCGACAGGCACGCAACCACCACCACCACCAACAACAACCACCGCCTTCACCACCACCACCAACACCAATCACCACCACTAACCACCGCCTTCACCACCAACAACAACCGCGTTCACCACCACCACCATCACCAATCACCACCACCAACCACCGCCTACACCACCACCATCACCACCAACAACCGCCTTCACCACCACCAACCACCATCACCACCAACAACCCCTTCACCACCACCACCACCACCAACCACCACCACCACCAACCACCAACCACCCCGTTCACCTCCACCGCCCGTATTCACCACCACCACCACTGCCTTCACCACCGTCGCCTTCACCCCCCCACCACCTTCACCACCACCGAAACAAAGCCAAAGATCCCCCGTACAGCCTCACCACACTTTTGGGGACAAGTGCAGTTAGCGGGCACTTACGACGGCGGGCGCGGCACACGAGGGGGCGGGTGTCCAACGCCACGCCCGGCCGCCTTTGTCTCCCCAAATCACGATCGCGACACTCACTCACGCTCGCCGAGCCACGCTGCCCCCATTGGTGGTGTCAGTGGTGTCCGCCCTACCGCGTGGCCTTGCTGTGTTTTTTTCATTAACGCGATAAAGCTTTTTTTGTTATTTAAAACTTTCGTGACAGCAGGAATTCATATTCTGTGGTCCTTTCGGTAAAGTCACGTGGGTAGAAAATAGAATAAAATAATGAAAATAATAATACAAATATGAATAAAATATTTTTGTTTAAATATTAAAAAAATAAAAAACTCACGACGTTTCGATCGAAACCCAAGCGGTCATCAGGCGGAGAGAATAAAGGGGAGGGGAGGGATGGGCAAGCCTCTAACTGCAACTGCTTTTGTGGTTACGAGGCGCTGCGCTCTGGGGGTGACTGGGGGGGAGAGGGCCCTTCCAGGAGCGCTATTGTACCATTTTTGGCACAATGGATAATAGGGAACTACAACAATAACGTGTTGACTTCTATTCCCCGTCCTCATGCGCACCAAAAAATAAAAATTCACCTGGGCCACCGCTTACGAAATCCCCAATCTCTGCGTTATGAAGCCGTCTCATCTTCTGGGACAGAGGGTGTCTGTGCGCGTGCGTGCGTCAATGTGGGGAGCGGTGGCGCAACGGTTAGCTGCGCTGCGCTACGAATCTTGGCTGGGCCAGAGTTCGATTCCCGCTCGCGGCCACCAACACCACCAGTGACGATTGTCTGAACGGATCCTGGGCCTCCCTTAGGTCGACTCAGCCTCGGACGAGTAGCGAGTTCGGTGCGTAAACGTAGCCACTAGGGAAACAAAGGTGGCCGGGCGTGGTGTTGGCCACCCACCTACTCATGTGGTGTGCTGCCTAAATAGGTGCTCACTAACAGCACTTGCCCCAACGGTCCGTTAATGCTATATTATTGGGAGAATTTTCGTAATTTTTTGCGTGTCTATTTAAAGTAAGCATTTTGTGAAATTAACCACCCTCTGCATTCAACGCTTTGTGAGCGGCCGGGAACATGTGATGATGCCGGGCGATAACAAGTGGCCTGGTTTCTTGTGAGTATTGTATTAAAAAAGGGCCCTTTGAACGGATGACAAAAGCATACGAGAAATCTCGCTTTTTTTTACGATTCAAAAAAAACCCCATCACGTTCGTCAAGAACGCTGTGCGCACGCGCGTGCGTGCGCGTGCGTGTGTGTAGCCTTAACAGGAAATATAAAATAGGAGACGTTTTTGGGGCAATGAGCCTTCTTTATCGCGCAAACAGAAGATAAAGAAGAATGGCCCTAGCCCAAAACGTTGCCTCGTGTATTTTTATTTGCCTTGAAGGCCACGGTGTTACATTGACGAGGGTGCTGAGTGTTTTGTTATTTGTGTTTGTACACAAACACAAATAACAAAACACTCAACACCACCATTGCCAACTCAGCAGCATCATAATCATCACCACCAAATATGTATATATGATTGTTATTGTTTGTTTATGATGTAAATAGCGACATGTTGGTCAATTCAAACACATTGAAGCTGTTTCCCTATGTTTGGGCCGCACATTATGAAATATATGTTTATATCAAACGAAAGGTCCTGGCCTCTAGTTGTAACGAATGGAAATTGAGACGGCTGGCAGGTGTACAGTTCAACGTTATTATTATTATTGTTATTATGAAACAGTAATTTAGAATTCAAGATAGAAAAGCAGATGACCGTCTGCCCGTTCTATAATAGAAGCATACTCACGTTGGACTTCTTTCGCACCGTACGTAGCCAGCCGTGATAATCGGAGGACAACAAACTAAACACATTCTTGCGGAGGGAGCTGGTAGGAACGTTGGGTTGCTCGATCAATGGCCAGGGTCAACGGCGGCGTGGTGTATTCCGCAAATATGCCCGACTGTGAGGGCGGGCACAAGCCGGCGTGAGTAGGTTAAACGTTGAGTTTTATAAGGGCACCACGGGGTGATCAGCCCCTACCCACCCAGCCCCACCCCTCCCACCTCCCACCCAGCCCCATCCTCCCCACCCTCCCCACCCAGCCCCTCCCCACCCTCCCCTCCCCTCCCCACCCAGCCCCACCCTCACGAACAACGAGGTACTGCGATTCAACGTCAAAACCAAAGGCTCCAAAAACCAAGGCCACATTGAAGAAACTTATCCGAAAACAGGCGGAGCTGACGGAGTATTATTGCAAGCTGCCCGGCAGCATATTGCCTTGTTTAGAGTTAAAGTTCAAACAATTTATCTGGTGATGCTGAAGCTGCTGCTGCTGCAACTGCTGCGTTGACAGTGGTGCCATGATCACGAATCACAAAAGAACACTCAATGCGTTCGTCAATACACGTAACGACACTGAGTTGCGGCCTTCAAAAGAATAATATATAATAATATATAATAGGGAATGGGCTCCTACTTCCATTTGCGAGCAATGAAAAATGGAGGTTGATTGCCCGAAAAGTCACCCATTATATACGCGCGTGTGTGTGTGTTTGTGTGCGTACTTTTAAAAGCCACAGTGTTATTGACGAAATGTGTTGAGTCTTTTGTTGTTTATCAAAGTGGGATTGCATATATTATCAGAGCATGTTTTCTTTGCATGTTCACCACAAGTACGCGTGGCTAATGCAGACATGGTTCCTTGCGAAAGCTTTCTATTTGGTGTTTGCACATCTTACCACCTCCTGGTATATTTACAAAAAGGCTGAAACCTGATAATTGTTTTTTTTTTACGAGGAGTCGTGTTTGCATAGACCACAATACCTGCAGTCATAATGCAAACAAAAAACATAACTCTGATAATGTATGCACTGCACAAGTGCACATTATCAGAGTTATGTTTTTTGTATTATGACTGCAGGTATTGTGGTCTATGCAAACACGACTCCTTGTTAAAAAAGGTGTCCGTTTTGTTACCAGATAGAAGGGTAAAAAAAAACAATAATAATATTTTTTACTGGCAAATGAGGTTCCAATGGTGTAAAGTCTGAAACCTATTCTTACTGTTTTTTTAAAAATCCTTTATATTAAGTCCACTTGCTTGCTTGCGCGCTTACGACCGTGCAAATCTTTCGGTCGTTTTTTAACCCACTTCCCGTGATCCAATCGAGCTGACATTTTGCACACAGACTCGTTGTGCGTGACAATTAATTTTCGTTAAAACATTTTTCGAAAATGTTACACTTTTTAGGAAATTGTTTTTATATGTAATTACCAATTGCTTAATGGTGACAGGCAATCATCTGACCCATAGGTGGCAGCCATCTCAAGCCAGAGGACGAGAGGACTCTAGCCACCACGCATATAAAGGATTTATAGTGAAAAACTTTGTTTTTACGGGTTAATTTTTTTTTCAAACGCATAAACCGGTTGCTGCAGGCTGCGCGTGGAACAGCATGTTTGTTGGGCATGCGTCTCGACGCTTCCCGCTGCGTCGCACCTTCAACGACTTCCGCTCACCCGTAGCGGTTGAAAGTAAGCCCCGAGGCTGTCATCCAGCAGTGGATTGACGCGATAGGGACAGGGAGGCGCTGAGCGTAGCCCCGCGCCATGTGCCTGCTGAGTTGGCCGCTGTGCACCTCTGCCCCGGTCCGTACAGCGAGCGGCAGGCTTGGTGGCATGAGAGCGGTGTGTGTGTGTGTGTAATGCCTTGAATAATAATTTTGTGGGGGGGGGGGGGGGGGGGGTGGAGGCACGAGGTCATAGACACCTATGGGGCCTATCCCGCGGTGGCATGCAACGGATTTTGAGAAAAGCCAGCTGTGTGATGGGGTACGGGTGGTGCAGGAGGGGGGGAGGTAGAGGGAGGGGGGACAGTCATTAGAACGTGCGGCTTGTGTACGGAGAGCCCAACGTTCAATCCACCCCCCCCCCGAACCTCCGATTAGCACGGTGGTTGGCTAAGTACGGTGCTAAAGAAGTTCAACATACGTATACGCATACAAGCAGCAAGTCCAACGTACAAGCACGCACATACACACTCCCGACGTCGATAAAATAAAATAATAAAAATAAAACATAATAAAATTTCGATTTAAAGCTTTCGTGACTGCAGGGATTCATCTTCTTGGTTCTTTCGGTAAAGTCACGTAGAAGGGAAGTAATAAAATAATACAAATAAAACATAAAAAAATAATTCTCACGATGTTTCGGCCACAACGCAAGCAGCCGTCCTCAGGTGAAACCAGGTCTGTCGAGGCGACAGCGTCTGAATGAAACAGCACACGTGCTCCAAGCACCCAGCTGGATTTTCTCAAAATCTCAACAGCGTCTGAATGAAACAGCACACGTGCTTGGAGCCTCGACAGACCTGGTTTCACCTGAGGACGGCTGCTTGCGTTGTGGCCGAAACGTCGTGAGAATTATTTTATTATGTTTTATTTTTATTATTGTATTATTTCCCTTCTACGTGACTTTACCCAAAGAACCAAGAAGAAATCAACGATTATTTTGTTGACATTTTTCGCTCAGCGGCGCGGGGCCTTGGCACAAGGAATTTAATTGGGGCCTCATTTTCCAATCCTCTTCCAATTTATCCTCCACCACCCACCCCCCCTCTTTTACCCTCCGCCCCTCTTCGTAGCCCGGTGCAGTTGCACCGCCTGTACACAACCGATGGCTGACTCCCCCCCCCCCTCTGCCGTTAGCACCGTCTTGTTCGTATTGCCCGTTGCTTTTTTAGTCCGTCTCATTTGTTCTGGCTCGTTCGTTCCGTGAACCTATGGTGAACTTCATCATTCTTGGTCCTTTCGGTAAAGTCACGTAGAAGGGAAGTAATAAAAGAATGAAAATAAAACATAATAAAATAAAATATTTTATAATATAATAATAAAACTAAAACATAATAAAATAAATAAAATATTTTATTTTATTACGTGTTATTTTTATTATTTCATTACTACCCTTCTACGTGACTTTACCGAAAGGACCAAGAAGATGATAATAAAAATAAAACATAATAAAATAAAATAAAATATTTTTTTATTATGTTTTATTTTTATTATTTTATTACTACCCTTCTACGTGACTTTACCGAAAGGACCAAGAAGATGGATCCCTACAGTCACGAAAGCTTTAAATCGAAACTATGGTGAACTTCTTTCGCGCCGTACGTAGCCAAACCGTGCCAAATCGGAGGTGCACTACATGTAACGGTGGCATGTACTTTGCTAACGTTTTAACACAACAACAAAAGAGAGAGCGAGACATTGATTCTGTTCACAAATCATTTGATGCGTGTGTCCCGTGTGTATAAACATCAATCTTAAATAAGTGATCAATTATATGCTTTAATATACATGCGTAGGTAATTTGTGTGTATCGTCGTGGTAGGAGTAATCATCATTTACAACCCTTTGCGTTATGGCCTTTTCACGCCGTGTCAGTCATGGGAGTTGTTCTGACCATACTTCACCCGAGATTTGAAGCTTTCGTGACTGCAAGGATTCATACTCTTAGCTGTGACTGTAAATTACTGTCACTGTAAATTTAGCTGTGACGGTCCCACCTGAAGACTGAGACTTGTGTTGCCTCCGAAACGTCGTGATTTAATTGATTTATTTTCATTTATTATTATTTTATTATTTTTTACTTACGTGACTTTACCGAAAAAAAACATGTTTTTTCTAATAAAAAAACTTTTCTATTAGTATTTCGATTTAAAGCTTTCGTGACTGCAGGGATTCATCTTCTTGGTTTTTTCGGTTGAGTCAGGTAGAAGGGAAATAATAAAATAATAAAAATAAAACGAAATAAAATAATTATAATAAAAAATATAATGTTTTATTTTATTATTTCCATTCTACGTGACTTTACCGAAAGAACCAAGAAGAGGTTTTCTATTAGTAGTTTAGTTGTGTTTAACATTTTTAAAATGTAATGATTCTTTCAACTTGAATTGCCTAATGAAGAAAACAATTTAAGTTGTTCATATCAGTCTGATTTGTGCCTCGGGGAGGTCACGGGGTGGCCGTGAAGGCGTCCTTCGAGCGAGGCGTTTCCCCTTCATTCATTGCGATTAGCTCGGCATTATAGCCACGCCGTTTGAGACCCCTTCAGGAAGGTGAACAAGTATAACCCGTAAAAACAAAGTTTTTCACTATAAAACCTGTATATGCGTGGCGGCTAGAGTCCTCTCGTCCTCTGGCTTGAGATGGCTGCCACCTATGGGTCAGATGATTGTCTGCCAGTATTAAGCAATTGGTAATTAAATATTTAATTTGTTTTCCCTAAACAGTGTAAAATTTTGGAAAAAAGATTTTCACGAACATTGTCTCACACAACGAGTCTGTGTGCAAAATGTCAGCTCGATTGGATCACGGGAAGTGGGTTAAAAAACGACCGAAAGATTTGCACGGTCGTAAGCAAGCAAGCAAGCACGCAAGCAAGCAAGCAAGCGAACTTAATATAAAGGATTTAAAAAGGTGCCCATGGCTATAATGACGACGTCACAACGCGAAGTTGCACTGTGCAAATATAGCAGGTCGCGGCCTACACGCTGTAGGCTTTTGGCAGTGTCAAAGGGGTTGTGTAGTGTGGACTTGAGGGTCATGGGGACAGCATTTGAGTGTTTTGTTGTTTTGTTTCGTATTGTTTATCAATGCCTACCGTTGGTAAGAGAGAGAGTTATGTCATTTTGACGGGAAGGCCAATAACACGACGAGGTTTTCCTTCATTAGAACACCATCTTTTCAGAGGTCATTCACAACAGCCCCACCCAGTGGGCATGTCACGAGCCGCTACTGCGTGAACCACCGTGCCAGGATGACGCTGCGAGATATGCTGATACACGATAATTGTGTCATCCTTTTTGCATCATATCGCCGCTATATTTCTATCTACGTGACTTTACCGAAAAAAACAAAGAATGTGAATTCCTGCAGGCACGAAAGTTTAAAGTCAAAATTCAGACAAAATACCTGTAAATTAAGTCTCAACATTGAGAGAAATGGACTCGTAGCTATTAATAATTACTGCCCATCGTATTTGGCTGCCTCCCAGCATCGCAACTCACGCAGACATAGACTATCGTGCAAGACAATACGTTTATTTATGTAACGTAACACTGACAGTCATGTGCGTTGTAAGCGTTACAGAATGTCAAGTTGCAATCAATAGAATGCTTATGTGGAGTGAACTCCAAATTGAAGAACTTCAAACTAATCTTTATTCGTACCGGAAGTTTAGCAAAGCACAAAACACCAATCAATCAACGTTCAAAATACACTCACAGAGCTATGATGATGAACTCAAATGTCAGAGTGATTTTCTGCTCAAACGAGCATCGCGGGATCGGTCTTCATCTCCCAATGTACAACCCTGCAAAGCGAGTAGCGGACATTCCACATTCCTTTGGCGGCAGCAGGTCTCTCCATCCAGCACAAGCACCGTTGACTTTTCCACAAAGTGATGATGATGATGGTGGGTTGATCCAAGCCCGGCAACCAGGGTCTCAACTCGCCATCCTTCACGATTGCGAGCCGCTCGCCCTGCCGCTGGAGCCACATTGACACGGACACAGCGACACCGAAATCACGACGACAATCGTCAGTCACATCGTGACAAATGAAACCGTGGCAAAATCTAGCCACGTGCCCCCCCGCTACGCTTCCCCGCCGCCAACGTCACGGGGCGAAACGCGGCAGGAGACTGTCCCATGAACTCTCGCTCGCGCGAACCCCGCCGTTACCGGAACAGATTAGAACTCCTGCGGCAGAAAGTTCTTTTGTTTTTTAAATCCTTTATTCTAAGTGCGCTTGCTTGCTTGCGCGCTTACGACCGTGCAAATCTTTCGGTCGTTTTTCAACCCACTTCCCGTGATCCAATCGAGCTGACATTTTGCACACAGACTCGTTGTGCGTGACAATTTCGTGAATTTTTTTTCCATAACTTTACACTTTTTAGCAATTTTATTTGTATTATATTTAATTACCATTTGCTTAATGGTGGCAGGCAATCATCTGACCCATAGGTGGCAGCCATCTCAAGCCAGAGGACGAGAGGACTCTAGCCGCCACACATATAAAGGATTTATAGTGAAAAACTTTGGTTCTACGGGTTAATTTTTTTTGGGCCAAAAGAGGCGGCTTCCAGAGTAGGGCGCGAGACGAGTAGGTGCTAGCCGCCCCCCCGTCTTCCTTTGAGTGGCGCTTCTAAGGAGAGAGTATTATGAATTTCCGAAAATATCGTTTTCATTACTGGCGATGCCCGCTTCTCAAGCCACGTGACAGGGACCCCTCCTCGTGGCCGGCACTTTTATTCAAAAACTTTAAAGTACAGAGCCCCCCACCACCACCACCACCACCACCTCTCCCCCGTGAAAGTCGTGTTTATTTTTAGCAGTGGCATTTAAAAAGACGCCCCTTGTGCGTAGGGATGAAGATGTTTGTGCGTGGAATCAGAGGGTTGTAGACGGACTGCCGTTATTTAAAAGCACATGGAGGGGGCCGTTGAGACTAAGAGCCTCCATTTAGGTTGGAGATTTGGGTCACAAAGGTGATAAAATATGCTGCATTCTCTGCACAATGATATCCACTTTCAACCCCCCCCCCCGCACCCCATCCCTGTATTTGAAAACGAAAGATGTGGGTTCATCTTTAAACGTGGCCAGGTGTTACGGCATGATACTTGTTGCTGTTTGAAGATTATTTTTTCGGCAATATATTTCACACATTTCTTTTGTGTACCCCCAATTATTGGCAACATATTACGTACCGTGCATGGAATATGCTGTTGATAATTTAGGATATATTCCCTACACCTCGGAGTAGCACGGTTGGCTGCGTACGGCGCGAAAGAAGTTCAAGATACATAATAGCGTGCGTCTTCTGATCCGGAGAATGCATTGTCTGCTGGGGGACGGCTCTCCATTGCATTGCATTATCTTGCAGAGGACACGGTTTTAATGTCGTTCGTCGGAGCGACTTTTCTTGAAGATATTTCTCTCCATTTTACACGCAACGCATTCGCAAGAATCGACTCTACGGCTGGACGGCATTCTCGCGATGTATACATCGCGTTACTTTTTTTTTATCTTTTTTTTAAAATGACCCCCAGAGTTTGGAGTTCTCCTTACTCTCGGAAATTCTGGGCATGGTTGCGAAATTTTCACCATTATTATGATTGTGACGTTCGCTTGCTCAGGAAAGCCGAGTCTCAAGACGGTATCAGGTGGGTGCTGCCAAGTCTACGCTGTCGGGGGGATAATGATTTTTTAATTGGGTAGTTTGAAGGATTTTTTGCAGCTTTGAGATCAACGTGAGAGATTTTGCTGGAATAGAAGGCGATGCTAAGTCTGTGGCAAATGATGATGCCAGCGACAATGATTTCGATTTAAAGCTTTCGTGACTGCAGGGATTCATCTTCTTGGTTCTTTCGGTTGTATTTTTGTTATTTTATTATTTCCCTTCTACGTGACTTTACCGAAAGAACCAAGAAAACGACAATGATGATGATGATGATGGTTATGCTGACAACAGCGATGAGAGTGATGAGGCTGCTGCTGCTGCTGCTGCTCATAATGATGATTGGAGTATTTGGCTGCTATAAATGTCAACATGATAAGCCACTTCGTTGAGCTTTCATTTGTGGCCAAGTCGCTTCTGAAAAAAAGTAGCTGATGGCTCGGTGGTCTTTACCTGGTTAGATTAAAAAGAAATAGCTGAGTTTAATTTGTATATGTTCGTAAGTGATTCGCTTACCTTCCCTATACTTTACACTCCGATGTTGTCATTATGAACAAATATTCTGATTATAATTACAACAATGATGATGATGGTGCTGCTGCTGCTACCACTGACGATGACGGTGTTGATGGCGATGCCAGTGACGATAATCATTCATGTTGCTGCTGAGGACGATGATAATGGTGACGGTGATGGCTGCTGATGATAATGGAATTATGTTGCCAAAGAAGATGATGATGATGGTGATGATGATGGTGGAGTCGTTGATGCTCCTGCTGATGCTCACGACGAGACCGATGATGATGATGATGATGACGACGGTCGTGACATTTCCAATCTTGAAGAGGGGTGCTAATTAAAAATACCGACCCAGCTCCCTCGTCACATCATCGCATAAGAGGCTGCGTGGTGTGCGCGTCCATTAGCCAGATTAGCCAGGATCACACTCAGTCGCATTGTCGGTAAATGTCAGCAGAAAATCCTATTAACAGATTTATTTCAACAACCAGCAGCGCGCAGTAGCTGCATTCGGCGCGGACATGAATTGTGGCGTAAATGATATGCACGCTCAATCGACGTTATACATTGGCGCCTTAACCTCCCTACTCTTAGTTCTTTCGGTAAAGTCACGTGACTTTACCGAAAGAACTAAGAGTATGAATCCTTGCAGTCACGAAAGCTTCAAATCTAGCCTAGCCTTAACCTCCCTCTGTGACTGGTTCCATCGCCTCTGGCTACAAAGTTATCACAACAATAAAAACCTTTAGCACATTTTTTGTTTTGGTTACTTCGCGCCACGTATATATATAAACAGCTGTAATGTTTCAGAGGGTTGCGTGTAATTATTTATGTCCTGGAGTAGCGAGCGGCGCGCTGGGGTAGCAAGCAGAGCACTCTCAAACCGCGGGTGATTCCTGGGTTTATTTAAATCACTCGGCAAGGTTTTTGTTTTTGAAGCTCAGAATCTTTCGGCTCAGAATCAGAATGTTGATTTGATGCTGCAGGAATCCGATGAGCTGTGAAGCGCTTTTTTCCACCGATGTCCGGCAACTACTGCACCCGCCACCGCGTCTCCTCCCGACCTCCTCATCACCAACCAGACCTGATCGGCGTGGTGGAGTGTGGTCACACGGACCTTCATGACCTGCACGGCATGCAGGAAGCAGTGGACTGACAAAGGCCAAATTCTTGGTTCTTTCGGTAAAGTTACGTAGAAGAGAAATAATACAATTAAAACAATTTAAATTTCGATTTAAAGCTTTCGTGACTGCAGGGATTCATCTTCTTGGTTATTTCGGTAAAGTCACGTAGAATGGAAAAAATAAAATAATAAAAATAAAACATAATAAAATAATTCTCACGACATTTCGGCCACAACTCAAGCAGCCGTCATCAGGTGAAGACCAGGTCTGTCGGGGAGACAGTGTCTTCAGACTCAAGAAAGAACCAAGAAGATAAACCAATTAAATTTTATTTTTCTTCTATGATGTATTATTTTTACTATTTTATAATTTCCCTTCTACGTGACTTTACCGAAAGAACCAAGAATATGAATCCCTGCAGTCACGAAAGCTTTAAATCGAAATTTGACAAAGGCCAGTAGATTTATACTAAAACGCACGGTATATGTATACAGAACCCGCCACATTCATCAACAACATTTCGGCCTTGAAAAGAAAACGTACATCATCCACGTGAGGTTAAGGGCAATAGCACACTTGTTAATATCACACGGCTGCTCGCTGCATCTCTGGCCTCTCGTTGCGCTGTGAACAAGGGCAGATTGCCCGAAACGTCGGTGTTATTGACATATATGTTGAGTTTTTATAATATTCTACTAATTACGCTTGAGCGCCAATGCCAAACAACGCAGCAGCAGCAGCAGCACCAAATAAGAACATGTGTTAGCATGGTCCTAATGTGTCACCGGTTAAATGATTTAAAAAAAAAATCGTATTATTATATAATGAATGTTTTTTTTTCATTCACGGCGCAAGCTGCTGGCGAGAATCTAATACGATTACCATTCATAATACATTAGTGCGGTGAAATCGAGAGGCGGGTTGGATGCAATGAGCGCAGTTGGTGGCTATGGACGTCCCGGGGGGGGGCGGGGGAGGCCCAGGCGTGATTATTTATTCATAAAAAAACCCGATGCGTCGTGCCCGCGCAAGGCTCTCCAAGTTCGTTAATTTGTTTAATTTTTGGGTGAGATCAGACCGCCGCGTGCACGCGGGTTTAAAGCAAATTACACTGGTCAATAAAAAAAAAAACTTTTTTTCTGGCCTGGACTTTTGCAGCTGTTTTCGACTAATTTCAGTGTGCCGATTCCAAATCTGATCTCAGATTTGCTCTATCACGTCTCATTTTTATGCTATCGGCATACCCCATTTTCATTGATTTTACCCGAAATTAACTCTGTCACTTGTGATTGCAAGTTGTTGCGAGTCAGTGACTGCTTTAGTGTTAAAATATGGCGCTGTATTTTTAGGATAGTGTGTTTATAATATCATTTTATGTAGATATCCACATTTATTTAATATTTTTCTTCCGCAGTTTTTATTGAAAATGCAATATTTGATATCTCGAAAACCTGATGTGATAGACAAAAACTGATCTGGAATCAGCACCCCAAAATTACATTAAACCCGTTGGAATGCCTTATGCCATAAAAAGTGTATTGACCAGTGTTATTAGGCGATGCCGCAGCCGCTGGTGTTGCGACGTTGGTCAATGGTGCACAAGAGCACGTTAATAATAACAAAAAAATCACAACACACTGCAGCGTCAGTGGTAAAAATGCACAACAGGTGACGTTTCGGACAATGACCCTTCTTCATAGCACGAAAACAGAGAGGCCAGTCTTGAGATGGGGTGCATGATAAGAGTTGGAGACGGCACTTATTTACACAACGGGGTCCTGATGAGATTTACATTTTAGAAATATTCTCTGCTAACAAGTTTTTTTTTTTTTTTTCGGCATATCGGATAGTTTCCTAACATTAGTAATAGACAAAACCTTCAACACTCGAAAAATATGACTGAATAAGCTCGTTCATTCTCGAAGATTACATTATACATTGTTGCTGGCACATTGCATTGTGGGAAGATGTGTTCTCGTGAGCACAAGGCACAGCAGTACCGCCGAGCAACGCATTCTTGGGCCCAATTGCTCTTTCAATAAATGGACATTTTAATGACCACTTTCAATAAGGGGGCGGGTGTAACGTCACGTAATGTTGTGCCCACTCCAGCACCGAACACGGCAAAAAACCAACACAAATCGAGCTGTCACGTGGTGGGCCAAATGTTCCAATTGATTTTATTTTCCAGCAAAAAAAAAACCGGTTACGTTGAAAATCAGTTTGTGTTCGACGTTTCGCTGGAGGTTGCACCCGGCTCGGCACGAGGTGTTGATGAGAGCTCAGACCTCGAATGAATGCGTTTCCCTAATCTGGATCCTAAAGTAGGCCACATTACATCATCCCAAACATCCCCCGCAGGTTCCACGGGTTCCACGTTGTGAGTAGACTGTTGTGTTGTAACGAGAGCTCAAATGTGCAGAAACCGACAAACGCAGGCTCCGATATGAATGCATTTCAACTCCACAAAAAATTAACCCGTTAACAACAAAGTTTTGCACTATAAATCCTTTATATGCGTGGCATCGGGGCGGCTAGAGTCCTCTCGTCCTCTGGCTTGAGATGGCTGCCACCTATGGGTCAGATGATTGTCTGGCAGCATTAAACAATTGGTAATTAAATATTTAAAATGTTTTCCCTAAACAGTGTGAAATTTTGGAATCTTTTTCCTCACGAAAATGGATTGTCACGCACAGCGAGTCTGTGTGCAAAATGTTAGCTCGATTGGATCACGGGAAGTGGGTTAAAAAAACGACCGAAAGATTTGCACGGTCCTAAGCAAGCAAGCAAGCGAACTTAATATAAAGGATTTAAAAAAGGGTAAAAATAATTGCATCGTATCCATTCGCTTGGTTATTTTAATGATGCTTACTCATCTCAAAGCTGTTTGAAACTTATGGAGCTTTGGATGTATTCATGATGAATACATATATAATTAAATAATATTGGGTTTGGAATGTTTGGCATTTAACTTCAATTCTTTGTGAGCCTATCGGTTTGTCTGTCAACGATTTTACGACTCGTAATAGAAATTTAGGTTAGGTCACAATCTCGCCACATTTGTGTCGCGAATCCTTCCACCACCCAATGCAGTCGAACACATACTGTTAGGTTTTTTCGGTAAAGTCACGTAGGTAAAACATAAAATTAAAAGTTAATAAAAGTAATAATGGAAATAAAATAAAATAATAAATCACGACGTTTCGGAGGCAACACAAGTCTCCGTCATCAGGTGGGACCGTCACAGCTAAAATTACTGCATCAAGCTGTGACGGTCCCACCTGATGACGGAGACTTGTGTTGCCTCCGAAACGTCGTGATTTATTATTTTATTTTATTTGATTATTACTTTTCTTAACTTTTTTTATTTTTTACCTACGTGACTTTACCGAAAAAAACCTAACAGCATGAATCCTTGCAGTCACGAAAGTTTCAAATCTAGAACAGTCGAACACATTTCATTTGGCCGGTGTACGAGCAGTTTCACGTGTCAAATTATTGTTTCAAAAGGAAACTAAATTATTATCAGCAGGGTCCATGAAACAAACGGCCGATCGTACTGTGCAACGCCGTGAGCTCGGTGAAAAAAAAGCAAAGGTGTAAATTATCGCCGAACGAACGGCACACGCAATCGCACGGAAGATTATTACAATAATAATCCTCGCACGTACGGAACAGATTATTTGGCGACGCTGCTGCTGCTGCTGCGTTGGCACACGTGATGACAACAACTCAACACGTTCATCACGAAGACTGCGTGGCCTTGAAATAAATAAAAAATCATAATTGGTGGCATTTCGAGAAGTGGCCCTTCCCGGCAATGGCTCTTCTTCAAGGCACGCGTGCAACGAAGATGGGCCATTGACAGAAAATGTCACCTATTTATATTTTTTTAATATATAAAGGCCACCGTGTTATTGATGAAGGTGTTTTTAACGTCTTGCCTAAGTGACCCAGCGTCTGAAAGCACCCTACGTCATCACATCTCAGCCACTCAAAGATCCCGTGACGTTATTTGAAAAAGAGCCGGATGTATTTGCCGGCGTCACAATACGAATGTTGTTTTATAAAATATCTATAAATACACCGCAAATTATTCCATTGGGCATTACACACAGCAATTTTGTCCCCCCCCCCCCTCCGCTGAGAAACTACCGCAGACTCTTGCTTGCGACGCGTAGCGCTTCCCTTGTACCATGCGTACGTTCATCGGTTGTGCCGGGGAGACTGACAGCGAACTATAACACAACAACAAGGAGTTTGATAGCCTTGCGTTATAAACAAAACAAAAAAAACATGACCGCGCCAATACCAAATGCGCCGATGATTTGACGATTTAAAAAAAATTAAAACAACAACCTTGGAGCGAGACCTGGGAAGCAACGTAAAGCACCACGGATTGGCACGGTTGGCTACGTGCGGTGAGAAAGAAGCTCTAGATTTGAAGTTTTCGTGACTGCAAGGATTCATACTCTTTGGTTTTTTCGGTAAAGTCACGTAGGTAAAACAATTCACCGCGCAGTACGTAACAACGCGTTCGAGGAGGACTCGTCTGCGAACTAATGCCAGGTGCTCCAGCGATGCGTTGGCGTGAGTTTTTATTTTATTTTAAAATAAAAGGGCGAGAGCGAAAAAAAAACAATGTGTACACGTTGAAAAAAAACGTTAATTTGTTTGCAAACTTGACGTTTAAGAACTTTACTTCGCAACATAAATAATGAGCATGTTGGTGATGATGCGATTTTAAGCGTGACACGCAGGTCGCCAGCGTGACCTTAAGCGCACCGTTCGGGCAAGTGCTGTTAACGAGAACCTCTATTAGATTCTAGATTTGAAGCTTTCGTGACTGCAAAGATTCATATTCTTTGGTTTTTTCGGTAAAGTCACGTAGGTAAAAAATTTAAATTAATAAAAGTAAAATAAAAATAAAATAAAAATCACATATTCTTAGGTTTTTTCGGTAAAGTGACTTAGGTAAAAAAATTAAATTAATAAAAGTAAAATAAAAATAAGAGGCCTCCTTAGCGTGCGAGAGGGCGGTGTGGGCAGCGTCAACCACGTGTGGCAGTGCCGGATTAAGAGAGCGCGGGGCCTGTAGCACATGTTATGAAGGGGCCCTAAATAAAAAAAAAGCACGTACATTTTAATTTGCAAATTAAATAAAAAAAAATTCATTTGCTATACAGGCAGATAATTCTACAAATCAATAACCGTTAACACCCGGTCGTTCGTAAAAGTTGAAGGCAGTATAGTACTATAGTAATAGGCAGTGCCGGATTAAGATAGTGCGGGGCTTGTAGCATATGTTATACTGGTAGGAACGAAGTGGACCAGACCACCAATAGATTAATGTGTCCGTCCGTCCGTCCGTCCGACTGTCTGTCCGTCCGTCCGACTGTCCGTCCGTCCGTCCGTCCCTCCGTGTATCAACATCGCCCCCTACTGCAAACACTTGGCATGACCCTACAAAAACCTTTAGACTCAGTGACGCTATCCTGGTAGCAACATCGCCTCCTACTGCAAACACTTGGCATGACACGTGTAACATTCCCTTATTCCCTGAGATAGCTTTTGATTAAAACCTTGAAATTAAATCAAGTGCGCGCGTTTCGTTAACATTAACGTGAGTAGCCGCGTGTAAGAGTTACATTTTAACGAGACGCGCGCAACTATAATGTTACTGAGGCCTAGTCCGTTAGCGCCTCGTATACAGCCTTAGGCTTTTGCGTGGCAAGGTATATTAAGCGTTTATTTTAATGTTTATAAAAAAATTAATTGCACTTTTAACATTAACGCGAGTAGCCGCGTGTAAGAGTTACATTTTAACGACAGGCGCGCGCTATAATCAGTAGTTTATAAACTGTATTAGTCACTTTAAAGTTACTGAGGCCTAGTCATTCAGCACCTCGTATACAGCCTTAGGCCTTTGCGTGGCAAGGTATATTAAGCGTTTATTTTAATATGTTTATAAAAAGTTAATTGCACTTTTAACATTAACGTGAGTAGCCGCGTGTAAGAGTTACATTTTAACGAGACGCGCGCACTATAATGAGTGGTTTATTAACTTTATTTGTCACTTTTAAGTTACTGAGGCCTAGTCCGTTAGCGCCTCGTATACAGCCTTAGGCCTTTGCGTGGCAAGGTATATTAAGCGTTTATTTTAATTTGTTTATAAAAAATAAATTGCACTTTTAACATTAACGCGAGTAGCCGCGTGTAAGAGTTACATTTTAACGACAGGCGCGCGCTATAATCAGTAGTTTATAAACTGTATTAGTCACTTTAAAGTTACTGAGGCCTAGTTAAAATAATAAAAATAAAACATTGTGAGAATTATTTTATTATGTTTTATTTTTATTATTTGATTACTTCCCTTCTCCGTGACTTTACCGAAAGAACCAAGAAGACGCATCATATTGTTGTGGATTCGCTCTCCAGCACACCGGTGTTGCTGTACGACTCACGAATTGGCCACGTTCTGGTCACGCTGTGTCGGGTGGTGGCGGGTTTAACGACACATTTACGCTATCTAACCCCCCCCCCCCCAAATGAAAAAAACTACATTATGGATGATATTGGTCGCGAAAGCCTACTACGTGTTAAACTAATACTGGTAGGAACGAAGTGGACCAGATCACCAATAGATTAATGTGTCCGTCCGTCCGTCCGAGGGGTGGTGTTGAGGGTGGTGTTGGAAATGAAAGACTACGAGTCTTTAAATCTCACAGCGTTTCTTGTCAAAACAAACACTTTTAATTAACGTTACACTAGAATACAGTAATTTTTTCTTTAACTCCTCTATACCCGGTCGATATCTCTGTACCGGTACTAAGTATTATTCCTACCAGCCCACCCCGCAGGGTCCTGTTAAAGGGGCCCTAAGTAAATAAAAAAGTAAGTATTTAAAGAGAAATGTTTTGCTTGCATAGTAAAGTAATTGTATTTTTTTCATTTGCTATACAGGCAGATAATACGACAAATCGATAACCTTAAACACCCAGTCGTTCATAAAAGTTGAAGGCGGTATAGTACTATAGTAATAGAGCAAGTGTAGAAACACTGAACCGGAATTGATAGCTTGAAAGCATTTAGCGTGGGACCCTTGAAAGTGCGGGGCCCGTAGCTACCACACGTGCAGCAGCTGCCACACGTTTAGCAGCTGCCACACGTGCAGCAGCTACCACACGTGCAGCAGCTACCACACGTGCAGCAGCTGCCACACGTGCAGCAGCTACCACACGTGCAGCAGCTACCACACGTGCACCAGCTACCACACGTGCAGCAGCTGCCACACGTGCAGCTACTACACGTGCAGCTACTACACGTGCAGCTACTACACGTGCAGCTACATTGGTAGATACTCGTGCTCCTCGGATAATCCGGCACTGACGCGTGGCCTTCCTTTGTGTCCCCTGTGCCGAATGTCCACGCCGAGTGAAGACGACCAATTCGCCGCTGATGTGAAGTCATGGCTGGGAATCCAACTCGGGTTGATGGGCGACGTAGCTGAGCGCGTGAACGTGCGCGTTACAGCTCCCCAAGATCACATGAACAAAGTTCACAAGATGTAGCCTGTATCAGACTGTCGGTGCAAGTGCTCTTCGTGAACACGTGGGACACGTTGAACTTCTTTCACGCCGTACGTAGCCAATAACAATCGCAGCTTCCGTGTGCCACCAAGTGACGCTTACGTCACGACGGCGCGCTTGTGCCAGGCTGGGTGCCCATTGCGGCGGGCACGTGCAGTGCACCCGTAGGCTCGCTGGCACGAGGTCACGGTGGCAGACCCAGGTGAAGATGGGTTGACTGAGCTGACTGGCAGATGTTGCCCACGACGCCAATGGTAACGCACAACAACAACCGCCATTCGCCACTAAGTGGCGGTGGCGTCACCACGACGCTTGTGCCAGGCCAAGTGCACCTTGAGGCCACGTGAAGTGTCGAACGCACGCGCGCGCACGCACACACACACAGCCACGCGTGAGTTAAAGCACGCACTTATCATCAGCACTTATGAAAGGGCACTTGATTAGACGTATTTGAAGTTAATTATTTATTCAAATCCAATTTCAATTTCCGAGCGTGGCAGCGGCCTGCGTGCCGGAGACGCCTCTCTTCGTTACGATCTGCTGCTGCCCCCCCCTCCCCCAGCCAACTCGATAATTAGCTGCACTGTTTCTGGGGATGGGATGAGAGGGGCAGTGAGGCACTCGAGTGGGTGAGGTGGGGTTTGGTTGGGGGGGGGGGAGATCAAGTGTTGGTGTGTTGGTGTGTCGGGGGGGGGGTCTGGGCTTGAGAAGGGGGGGGTCTGGGCTTGAGAAGGGGGGGGGGTCTGGGCTTGAGAAGGGGGGGCTTGAGAAGGGGGGGCTTGAGAAGGGGGGGCTTGAGAAGGGGGGGGCTTGAGAAGGGGGGGGGGGGCTTGAGAAGGGGGGGGGGGCTTGAGAAGGGGGGGGGGGCTTGAGAAGGGGGGGGCTTGAGAAGGGGGGGGCTTGAGAAGGGGGGGAGGCTTGAGAAGGGGGGGGCTTGAGAAGGGGGGGCTTGAGAAGGGGGGGGCTTGAGAAGGGGGGGGCTTGAGAAGGGGGGGGGGGCTTGAGAAGGGGGGGGCTTGAGAAGGGGTGGGGCTTGAGAAGGGGGGGCTTGAAAAGGGGGGGCTTGAGAAGGTGGGGGCTTGAGAAGGGGGGGGGCTTTGAGAAGGGGGGGGGGCTTGAGAAGGGGGGGGCTTTGAGAAGGGGGGGTGCTTGAGAAGGGGGGGGGCTTGAGAAGGGTGGGGGGCTTGAGAAGGGGGGGGGCTTGAGAAGGGGGGGGGCTTGAGAAGGGGGGGCTTGAGAAGGGGGGGGCTTGAGAAGGGGGGGGCTTGAGAAGGGAGGGCATGAGAAGGGGGGGCTTGAGAAGGGGGGGGCTTGAGAAGGGGGGGGCTTGAGAAGGGGGGGGCATGAGAAGGGGGGGGGCTTGAGAATGGGGGGGGGGGGCTTGAGAAGGGCGTGGGGCAGGAAGAGACACAGAAGGGAGAGAGAGGAGAGCTTGTCTCTCGACGCCTCGCTTCATCTCGCCAAGGACAATGAACGAACTCCGGTCAGCAAGACAAAGCCGGCGGTCGCCGCATGGTGCTGCACTTTCAGATGCGCTGCCTCTGCTGCTCTCTCGATTTCTCTTCCTTCCGATATTAGCAAGCCACTGAGAGCTATGCACGATTTAAAACGCACGCTTGGCTACGTACGCTGCGAAAGAAGTCCAATACACATTCAGTAATTCGAGATTTGAAGCTTTCGTGACTGCAAGGATTCATACTCTTAGTTCTTTCGGTAAAGTCACGTAGGTAAAAAATGAAATTAAAATTAATAAAAAATAAAATAAAAAAATTGTATTATAAAAATTAATAAAAAATAAAATAATAAAATGAATAAAATATAATAATACAATTTTATTATTATTAATTTTTATTTAATTTTTTACCTACGTGACTTCACCGAAAGAACTAAGAGTACACATGCAGTAGACACAGCCAATACCCAGGGACGCCCATCCATTCCCAATCACGTTCCGCAAAGCCACGTGGCCCCCCCTCTCTGGCCCGTGGCTCCTGGTGCAGTTGAACCGCCTGCGCACTCGATAAGCTCTGCCACTGCATGACATAGAGCGTGCTGGATTATTTGCCGTATAAACGTGCGCGCGTGTTTATCCAGGAAAGCCTGCGTTTCGCTGCTCTGCTTCAGATTGCTGTGTCAATTCCGTACGAGCAGTTTGCGATGTAAAATAGTTTTTTTTAATTAATGAAATGTGGCCAATCTGGCCCACGACGCCGGCACGCAATGGCTTGTGTGGCTATTGCACGTCCGCGGTTGTTGCACCCACGGATATTAATCCGGGCGGCTGCCGACAATCGATGCGCGACAAATATTCCCCGTATAGCCTTCACAGGCTGTGGGGGCAAGTGCTGTTAGCGAGCACCTATGAAAAGCTGGAACGGTACACGAGGGGGTGGGTGGCCAACACCACGCCCGGCCGCCTTTGTCTCCTCAGTAGTGATGTCTAAATACCGCACTGGGTACTCATTTGAGGCGAGTCGACCTAGGGGAGGCCCAGGACCGGTTCAGATCATCGTCACTTGGTGTTGACCGTGAGCGGGAATTCGAACTCGGTTTCGCCGAGTGCGTAGCGCTAACCGATGCACCCACCGCTCCCCACAACAAAGACAGTGACTTTGGATAGTCACGTCACACGCGGATGCCATTCAACAAACCCTCTTTCGGTCAGCGCAAATGTCAGTAGGAAAGCAAGGCCGTAGCCATGGAGGAGTCAACATTGGGGGGGGTGGTGCAAATCTTCTAGGGTGTCTGGGGTCCCACCCAGAAAAATATCTACATTTGAAAACTCATTCCTGCCTAAAATATTTCAAAATTCACTAACACATGAGATGGACTTTTTATTCATTTTTTACAATAATGTCTAATAGTGTATTGTATTACAGTGCTCTGTTTGTACTTTTTTTACAATTTCTTGTTTCATTGTATGTAATGGCAGAGATTAGGGAGTAATAAAGTACAACCATAAACACAATCATGTGAACAGAAATCTATGCATCGATTTATATGAAGACAAGTCCAGATATTGTGGCCAAGGTTTAGCAAATTGTTCTTTTTATTTACACAGCATCGCAGTTATTATTTTATAGCAATATATTGGGGTGGTGGTGGGGGGGGGGACATTTTGAGCCTATTTGAATATTGAGAGCAAGAGTCGTCGTCGTAGTTGACAAGCCCGTCCGCCTCGCACGTGGCAAGCCTGGCAGGGGAGGGTGTTCGTGGCAGCAGAGGTGACAGGCGGCCACAACTGGGAGTTGATCCGCATCGGTAAGGCCGCTACCGGATCACGGCAGGCTGACACAAACTCCCCGCTCGCCTGCCAAACGCAAGTGGCATTTCTTTAAGCCCCCTCTTTTTTTTTTTCTCCACTAATAATTAGAATAAATAAACTGACGTGGTCACAAACAAATAAACAAACGGACGTTTATAAGAATAGAAAAAAAACCGCTTTGTTGACGTGCGTGCGTGGAGGCTGGAGAGGCTGTGGGGCGCAGGTGTGCGGGGAGTGGAATGGTGGCGTGGTGGTGGCGGTGGTGTTGGTGGTGGTGGCGGTGTTGGTGGCGGTGGTGGTGGTGGTGGCGGTGGTGGTGGTGGTGTGGGTTGGCGGTGGTGGTGGTGGCGGTGGTGGTGGTGGCAGTGGTGGTGGTGGTGGCGGTGGTGGGTTGGCGGTGGTGGGAATGGTGGCGGTGGTGGCGGTGGGTGGTGTGGTGGGTGGTGTGTGGCGGTGTTGGTGGTGGTGGCGGTGGTGGTGGTGATGGTGGTGGCGGTGGTCGTGGTGGTGGCGGTGGTCGTGGTGATGGCGGTGGTGGTGGTGTCGGTGGTGGTTGCGGTAGCGGCGGTGGTGGCGGTGGTGGTGGTGGTGGTGGCGGTGGTGGGGCAGTAGCGGCGGTGGTGGCGGTGGTGGTTTGCCACTTTTGCTTGGTCTGTAATGACACTTGGGAAGTCTTCACAATGGGCCTCCTGGTATCCTGTTGGCCATGTATGTATGTCTGTTGAACTTCTTTCGCACCGTACGTAGCCAACCGCGCTTAAATTGGAAGTCGCGTGATGTTTGGGTTGTAATATTGTTGAGAGTCATCGACTTACGAACGTAATTTTTGTTCCTGGGGGCCCGTTCGTAGGTCTGACTGTTCGTAAGTCGGAACACGACAAAGTAATCGTATTTTAACGCCCGCACGCACGGTCAGCGTTACGACGTGTGTTACGGGTCAACAAAAACAAGGGAATCATTGTTAAACGTATTAATAAGAATCAATATTGTACATTGGCGTGCAATATTGGAATAAGCAATGTATAGTAAAAAAATTAACCCGTAAAAACAAAGTTTTTCACTATAAATCCTTTATATGCGTGGCGGCTAGAGTCCTCTCGTCCTCTGGCTTGAGATGGCTGCCACCTATGGGTCAGATGATTGCCTGGCAGCATTAAGCAATTGGTAATTAAATATTTAATTTGTTTTCCCTAAACAGTGTAAAATTTTGGAAAACACTTTTCAGGAACATTAATTGTCTCGCACAACGAGTCTGTGTGCAAAATGTCAGCTCGATTGGATCACGGGAAGTGGGTTAAAAAACGACCGAAAGATTTGCACGGTCGTAAGCAAGCAAGCAAGCACGCAAGCACGCAAGCAAGCAAACTTAATATAAAGGATTTAATAAAACATAAAATAAAGTAACACGAATAGAAAAAAACTAATGTCAGGCCAGGCTCACGTTCATGTGTGGCTGCCACATCGTCCGCGAGAAGGTTCAGGCCCCACTGAGATGTACAGCTCTGTTCTCAGAAGGGACTTGGCCACGAATGGATAGCTCAGTGAAGTGACTAATCGTGTGGACATTCATAGCAGCCGAATACTCTGCTGCTGATTCTAAACGTGGAGAGAAACACCGGAGGACATTCAGGGAAAGATCCACGCGACCACGAGGAGAGACAGAGAGAGAGAGACATCCACACTGCAAATATACAACAGGCCTCGGGGTCCGAGTTCGAACCCATACGAACCTTGGGGCCGTCCATAAATGACGTCACGCGATTTTTGGACGATTTTTGACCCTCCCCCCCCTCGTCACACGGTGTCACAAAAAGTCAGACCCCCCCTCAAATATGACGTCACCCAAAACCATATTTACATTTAGAAAATAAAACATGCTTCAAATCGCTTTAAACTATTGTCATTGTAGTGCGTATTTAATGTGGCGCTGCACTCTGATTTTGCAGGAGAAAAAATCCTAAAAAGTCTATTTAATTAAGTGGAACGTGTTGTCTATATTTATTTAAAGTTGCGCATTTTGATGTGACGTCACATTTCTCAAGCCCTCCCGCCCCCAAACTTGTCACACATCGTCACAAATGTCTGACCCCCCCCCACCCATAGGTACGTGACGTCATTTATGGACGGTCCCCTCCCGTCTTGCCAGGCGAGGTAGTTAACATCTGGCCACCGCGGCGAACATGCTCGCAAAAATCCCATGGAGAGGCGAGCCGCAGCTCGTCACAGCTGGGACGGTGGCGGTGGTGGTG